>NC_090922.1:811639726-811942756 GCF_040938575.1 Ambystoma mexicanum
GTGTGTCTTCATGCAGCTTGTCACTGGGACAGGTTACAGACCTACATCCAAACTCCTCCCACCATCAGTGTGTCTTTGACAGGCCAAGGGTGCAGGCTACTGTCTACAGCATGAAGTGCATCAAGCACATATACAGGCAAGAAAATATCATACATCACAATCCACATCAAATAATGGAGACATCAATCACGTACTCACCCAAATTGATTACAGACATGGGGTGGATAAAACGCTATCAATCCCCACTAGGGGTGTTAACACAAGTAGTAGAGCAGCAGACAGGCCACAATTATGACAAAAGTCTAAAGCCCTTGTGTAAATGTTTGTTACACCGAACCATCCTAGCAAGCCCATAGATAAGGGAAGCAGGAGTGGCCTATGTGAGTCAGGACCCCAAGCTACAAACACATACACGAGACAAGCTTGAAGGGCCCGCTGGAACAGACAGTGGATGCTTTCAAAAGCCACAAAGCACCACACCGTCACATGAATGCATAATAGACAAACAATATTAAACTATATTAACTAATTAAACTAACAATGAAGCTCCTACATAACCTAATTAAAATAACGATCAAATAGTCAATATTAACTAACTAAAATAAAATCAAAAAACAAAAATGGCCACATATGACACGGGGGGGCACCCAGGAGGGGGGAGGTACAGGGTGCACCTCAACACCCACATACGATGATGTTGAGACAAAAAAAATAAAACCTCCATAGGCTCAACGCCTGCACGCCACGACCTGTGTGGGAGATATCTCGTTGTCCGAGTCTGCCTCTTCCTGAAAAGGAGGACGTGGCACAGGAGCCTGACCATGCCTAGGCGCAGCTTGCCCCTCGTCGGCAGCAAGTTTTCCGGGCGGGTGAGCCTGGTTCTGTGCGGCGATGACACGTACCTCTGCATGCAGAACCTCCCGTGATATGCATGCTTCCTCTTGTAAGGTAACATGTGTAACACAGAGGTCTTCCTGCAAGGCCTGGCTTGACAACTGATGCACCTCCCGGCAAGCACGTAGCTCAGCCGAGATGGTACGCTCAAGCTGCGCAAACCTCTCCTCTGTCCGCTCCCTCTGGGTCATCATGAGCACACCCAAAGTGGATATGAGGGAAGCATACTCAACCTCCATGGCCTCCATGTGTGCCTCTGCGTGAGGGGGAGCACGGATTGGGCCACACACTCCATGCTCACAGCGATGTTTTTAATTGCTTCCCCCTGGCATTCTGAATTGGCAGTCATGTCTTGCTCCCAATATACCTCGGTTGCGCACGGCCACCGCGTTCCTGGCCTTGACACCTGTGGGTCCCAAGGACCGGCCGTCCTTGTCGGGTTGGCACTGCCCACGGCTGCAGGACTACATTCCGCCGTCGACGTGATGTCCCAGGCACATCAGAGACTGGTGTGGAAGGTGACCCTGCGTCCTGATCCACCACAGGCGGAGGTCCCACCACCATCTGGCCCCTCAGTGCAGGAGTTGCAGGCAGAGGAGCGTCCACATCAGAATCACTCACCCTGACAAATGGACCTGATGCACATCGAACTCGACATGGACGTCAGAGTGGTCATCTGGGCTGGACTCATTGCCAGCCAAAGACAAGATGGTCTGTAGCGCATGTGGGTTCTCGTGGTCTACCACCCCACGACCCCCACTTGTGCCGGGTTGCTGTTGTGATAACAACCTTGTGCCTGGCATGACAACTCCATCCTCTGGCTCCATTGCATCATCATCTGTAAAGTGGAGAAAAAGAAAACATTAGTATGCATGTCAGAAGCACATAACACACACACACACACATAGACATCACACAGACAGCCAACACATGAAGCAGACATGTCACACACAAATGAGAACCTGCCATGCATGCCAGGTCACTTTGACATTGCACCAGTGAGTAGGCATGTAGAATGGTGTTACACGCCTCATAAGTAGGTTGATGCAGTGCAGAACATGTGTACGTTACCCACTATCTACATGAACAACTACTTCATGATGTGTATCAAAAAACGTGAAGGAAGTGCAAGGCAAGTTCAGGCATCACGTGCAATATGCATGCAATGGGTTGCATGGCTACAAGCAAACCCCCACCCTGAGTGAAAATGCAGGGATGCCTTGCATGGTAGCAAAAGAGTGACCAGAGACCTGTGTATTGGTAGACAGTGTTGACTAGCATCAATTGCATCATCTGAGTCAACTGACAACACAGCAGATGATGATGGGACAGTAAGCAGGACACATGATGAACCCTCAGTAGTACACTCATGTGTGCAGAAGCCACTACACCAGTTGAACAGAGTCATTGGGCCTGAAACAGGGGGAGGACTGTGCCCCACACAGACTGTGACACCATAAACATGTGTGTGATGCAGGACTGAGCCAGAGTGGGCATGTGATGACTGAAGAAATGTCATGAAATGTAGCTCATCCTGGACACGTACTACAATGATCATCCAGTCAAGGACACATAGGGGCATGCATGGAATGCACATGGAGCATGAATGGGCACTCATGTCCCTGCGGAGCATCTTCCATCTGCACAGTCCAAGTGAGACACCCTGCATGAAGGGCAGAGGATGTACCCCACTGCATGTGTCTGGCAGATTGACTGGTGGAAGTTAGCATGTACACAGGAGGCTTGAACAGGCCATTGCAGTATGCAACAATGATGCACACCAGTGCAATGGTGAAATTGGGGTGCAGGGGGGTTGGGGGGGCAAGGGGGCATGCCTACGTGGAGTACCCGCATGCAGACAGAGGACACATGCACGTCAGTCATGCAATGACATAGTCTCAGTGCTGAGAGGAAAGACACCCCTGGCTACATGCAGAAGGGCCAGTGTGCTGGAACATGGACTGGAGGGGCATCCGGGTGACTAGCATGTGAGTAGGGTGCAAGTGTGGTGATGAGGACAGTCCCCATCTGCTCTACATGTCCACCATCCTGCACAGCATGCACGCATCAGTGAAGCATTGCATGACTTGCACATAACAACCATGTACACATGACATGTAGTGGCAGTCATGCACAAGAATCACACAAGTAAAACACACATGGGCTCGACAAACACGTAACAACACTCACTGGATGGGGCATCAAAGTCCTGCCTCTCTCCCACTCCTTCGACCAATTCTGCCGGTATGAACTCCGCAACGAGTGACTCGTGCAGAGTGAGGTCATCCTCCTCAGGTAGTGGCCCACTGCCAGTCCCCAGAGTCATGGTGTAATTAGAGGCACGCTTCACCTTAGCGCTGTGTTTGAGGTCATCCCAACGCTTCTTGCACTCAGCAGCTGTGCGCACCTCATGACCGAATGCACTCACATTATCCGCGACATGCTTCCAGTGGTTATTCCGATGGGCAGCGGTAGTTTGACAATTCGGCCTCACTGGCATCTCATGGCTGTGGTCCCGCACGTAGCCCACAAGAGAGTCCAGTTCCTGTGCACAGAAAGGCTTCTTTCTTGACGTGCAGGAGGCCGTGGCTGAGTCTGGGGTCCCAGCCTGTGCTGCAGGTGCAACCTTCCTCCTCTTGGGTGGTGGTGCGGACCCTGGCTGGCGAATGCTGCCCTGATCAGTATGGCCAGTGGCACTGGTGGATGGAACCAAGGGAGTGGCAGGTGGAAGGATGACCGAAGGCCTGACTTGCGTCAGTGGCTGCTGGGTGCCCTGGAATGGACCCTGCGCAGCAACATCTGTGCCAGGGTCATTGACCACGACTGTCCTGGTTGGTAGACTCACAACCGGGGTGTTGTTGGCTGCATCTGCCCCTGCACTTGCCAACACCCGGCTGGTCAGGGCAGCAGATGACATTACTGCCCCAGGGACACGTGCCTTGGTCAGGGCAGCCCTGCGTGCACCTACAGTGTGCCTCCTGACCTGCTGGAAATCTTCCATGGACTCTTCAAGTGCCAACGCAGCCTGCACTGGCAGACCCTGAGCCTGGGTGGTGGTGTCCACAGATGCACCTGCAGCTACCACTACGCTTGGGCCCGTGGCAGTCGATGAAACGGACTGCCGGGTCACATGGGCGCCAGTGCCAGATGCAAGAACTGCATCTCCCGGAGCCGCAGGGGGTGGTGGTATGACTGCACCAACATGTGGCACAACATCATCCAGAGCTGGCGCACCCCTGCCTCTTCCCCCTCTGTGGCCACCCTGGACACCCTGGAGTCCCTCTACTCCCTGGTCACCCCGACCACGTCCCTGACCACGCCCACCACGAGGAGTACGCCCAGCTGAGGCGCCACTCACCTTTCGTGGCCTCCCAGCCATGGCACAGATGGGGTAGTGCCGGCACAGATGTAGTAGTGTCAATGGGAGGTGTACACAACAATTGTCCTGGGCAATTGGGGGGAAAGGGGGTGGGATACAAGATGTTAAAAGCACCCCTGCACCTGCAAGGCTGTATGTGACCCCGGTGTTGAAGTGACTGGTCACACAACGCTCAGGCACCCCAAAACTGCAGTAAAACCGTGCACGCAACCCCCGGTAGCCCACATGTGTGGAATTAACCTCCCGCAGTACGCGGTGGCACCCAGGGGCACGAAAAAAACATACGCGTGGGACACGCAGGCTACTATGACCTTGAAAATGGGTATGAGATACACAGGGGCACCCGCAGTGGGAAAAATAGCATGCGCGACTCACCGTCAGACTATCGTGATAATGAAAAACACGCGTAGCCAATACCCCCGCCAAAAGAAGAGATACGTCCTTGATCCGCTGTGAAGTTGTGATGGTGCGCCAAACAACATGAAGTAGCAATACACATGTCGGTCTCCACGAAAGGCACGTACAGCAAACTGCTGGCCCCGCTCACCTTTAACCCGTGCTGAGGGGAACGCCTGCGCGCGTCACATCACTTGCACGCTTAGGCCCTTTCCTCGGATTACACGCATTAACACGCGGACGTGCTGTTTTTTCACGTGCTGAATCACTATGCACCCATCATGAGGGAAACGCCCGCGCGTGTAACGTCACAGACGCGCTTACGCGCTAAGGGCCTTTCATCGAATTACACACTGACGTGCAGTTTTTTCACGTGCCAAATCACTCCGTATCAAGCTGGCCATGCGACAACACACGGAAGACCACGCTCCTGCCCAGAAGGCCATTTTCCTGCCCCCCAGATCCCCGAGCCCGCTCCCACCTGCCATCTGCTGCTGCCTGCCTGCTGGCCACGTGCCCTGCTGTTTGGTGCCTGCACATCAGCCATCTGCAGGGATCCAGTTGCTGTGACCACCCCTGCTTGAACAGAAGACTCCCGACTGCTATTCCACAGCCCAGCCCCAGGACCCAGTCGCCCACCCACACCTGCCTCTGGGGTTGCCATGTCGGACACAACACCATCTGGCACCACTGGCAACCCCCAGCCAGAGAGGCAGAGGGCTACCAGCTTCAGTGTCAATGAAGTTGGTATCCTGGTGGAGCCAGTCCTGGAGCAGTATGATGTCCTCTTTGGAAGTTTGCGTGCCGACAATGAAGGACGGAAGAGGATCTGGATGGAGGTTGCGGCTGCCATCAACGTGGAGGGGGTGGCAGTCCACGACATTCAACACATCCGGAAGTGCTGGGAGGACTTCAGGTCCAGGACCCTCAACAAGACCCGGCGCCTCTTGAAGGCAGCGGATGCTGAGGGGTGCCGGGTCCGCCTAACCAACAACCAGATGAGGGTCCTGGAACGTACACACCCAGCGCTCCACCTCCAGGTCCTTGAGAGGCAGACCCGTCTGGAGTCGAGCGGTAAGTGTACATGCGCACTGATTGGACACTGTGCATGTTGAGGTGTGGCAGGAGTGTGCAGGTTGCACATATGTCTTTGTAGGGCCATGTATGGATGTGTATGTACAGGGACGTGAGCCTGCCGCATGTGAGTCCTCTCATGTGTGAGACACATCGATGGTGTATGTGTTGGTAAGCATGCTGGCCAAATGCAGGTGTGGGTGCACACATTTTTCAATTTCTGTGTATGTACTGTGGCATGGTTGTGGTGTCACAAATGGATGCTGGTTCCACCTGCATGTATCTGCACTATGTACATGTGCATGTGTGTGTATTTGACAAGTGTGCAACTGGGATACACCATGGATGCATGTGACACTGTCATGTAGGAGGCTGATTCCCAGATGTGAAATGGATGGCGATGTTATCACTGCGATAGGTGGTGGAGATGTACAGATGCATGTATGTCTGGTGGCATGTTGCATGTGACGTCAGGCTCACCTTCGGCTGCTCATGCTATTGTTTGTGTCTGGATGGTGCTGCCTGGTGAAACATTCCTGTTGATTTGCTCATGTGTGTGAGTTGAAACGACATGTGTGTTGGGGAGTGTAATGCCTTGTGTGAAGTTTGGACTGCCACTCATCTGCAACTGTCATGTGTGTATCAGACCGTTGTACATTGCCCTGATGCCTGTGTTCTGTCTCTCCCTGTCTGCAGTATCAACTGATGAAGAGGGCGGAGATGGTGCTGTGGAGCACAGCGGCAGGGATCCCACCGCCAGCCAGAGACACAAGGCCCAGCTCCCCTCCCAGGTTGACATCTCTTCGGGGAGTGAGGAGTCTGGTGCCATGTCTGCGGCCGGAGCTGCTGGGGGTAGGTCCAAGAGGCGGAGGTCGGAGGTGGACTCCTCGGCAGCAGAAGGGGCAGCTGAGACCCCGTAGGGGGCTACGGAGGAAGATGGCACAGAGTCATCCAGGTTGGTGGGGGGTTTGGTTGAGGAGGAGGCCGTGGAAGTCACATGCACGGGGCCTGGAGGGGGGGATTCCACTGGTGCCAGTGGTGCAGTCCAGGGGCAGGGACAGGAGGCAGCACAGGCCGCCCCGCGGAGGTGCCTGTGTGTAATCCTGTACCCAATGTGACTGCATCATCCGGTGCCAGCAGGGATGCCTTCGTCCAGACCCGTTTTCAGGGAGGGGATAGCTGCACAACAACTGGCCTTCCTCTCCCTGTGGACGTGGCAATCCGGGACCGTGTTGAGCCTGTCCTGGCTGGGGTGGCGTTGTGTTCGTGACATTCGGGGTGACATGCAGGGTTCTCGTGAGGACAATGCACGTCATTTCAAATGCCTCGAAGACCGTGTCAACCTACTCAGAGGGGTCACCAGTGCTGGGTTCCTCCGTGTGCTGGAGCTTCTACCGACCCCCTCCTCAACGGAATGCCCTGTGCACCGGTTGTCCTCCGTGCCATCTTCCTGCCCAAGTGTCACCCAGGCACCCTGTGGAGCTGCCCCTGACCCAGCGGCCAGGCTGGTGGAGGACACATCCCTGCCACATTCGGGAGTCTGAGGTCCAGCAGGGGTTGCCACCCCAATAACTGGACCCCAGCAGGAGGAGGACGTGCAGGCAACAACATCAGAAGGGCAGGCATCGGCCGGAGGGCAGGAGGACCCTGGATTGGGAGTGTCTTCCGTGTGGCAGCAGTTGGGCCAGCACATAGATGCGGCATGGCGGCGGGCGGAAGAGGCAAAGCTCACTATGGTCAGGGCGGAGAACTCCATGCGCAGGGCGCTGAGGCAGGCCGAGTGCCTCGAGGCAATTCGCAGGGAGTTGGAGGTGGACATGGTTTTATCCCGGCGAAACCTCGGGGCCATGGAACAGGCCCGCCTCCAGGACATAGACCAGGAGTTTGATGATGCCCTGTCCCGGGAAATCAACAAGTGAGCCCTAGGACTTGCCCGCCGCCATTGTATATAGTTACTTAGTGTTAGGTTTCCTTTCTGTTTTTCTTTCATTTGGGGTGCTAGGACTATTCCCCGCCTTTTTGAATATAGTTGGTCATTAGGTAGGGTTTTTGTTAGGTTTCATTTGGATTGTTGGGCTCATGGACCCTGGATTTGCAAATTGTATATAGTTGAACACTGGATTGGACTTCATTTTTTTCATTTTTTTCCATGGAGCAATGGATTTATTTTTTAATTTGGATTTTATTTGATGGACTAACACTTTGGAGACATTTTCATTTGGATTTATTTGGACTGTGCATTCATTTATTTTTTCTTTCATTTTGAACATGCAGCCTTTTGTTCATTATTTCTCTAATAATGTGATTTTCTTTCATTCCATTGCTTTAGTTTTGAATACATTTTTGTTTCATGCTCCATTTGTGTGGTATTCTCTCATTGGTTTCATGCATGTCACAATATGGGTTTTTGCATTCACTTACACCCATTGTGTGTGTGTGACAGACATGTATTGATGTGCATACTTGCCATTTGGGATCTATCATGACATCGGTATTTCAATGTGGGGTGCATGTAATGCTTGGTTGGGTGTATGGACTGGGTTGGCGTGGGGTGGGATTTGGGTGGCCATAAGGGCCAGGAGTGTGTATCGTGATGACATGTTGGGGTGGGGGGACATGAGTCGGGGCCTGCTGGCCGGTGCCTGTCACTGCTGGGTGGGTGAGTGGGTGGGGGACATGAATAAGGGCCTGCTGGCAGGTGCCTGTCACTGCTGGGTGGGTGAGTGGGTGGGGGGACTTGAGTCGGGGGCTGCTGGCAGGTGCCCCTCACTGCTGGGTGGGTGTGTGGGTGGGGGGACATGAGTCGGGGCCTGCTGGCAGGTGCCTGTCACTGCTGGGTGGGTGTGTGGGTGGGGGGACATGAGTCGGGGCCTGCTGGCAGGTGCCTGTCACTGCTGGGTGTGTGAGTGGGTGGGAGACTTGAGTCGGGCCTGCTGGCAGGTGCCTGTCACTGCTGGGTGGGTGAGTGGGTGGGGGGACATGAGTCGGGGCCTGCTGGCAGGTGCCTGTCCCTGCTGGGTGGGTGAGTGGGAGGGGGGACATGAGTCGGGGCCTGCTGGCAGGTGCCTGTCACTGCTGGGTGGGTGAGTGGGTGGGGGGACATAAGTCGGGGCCTGCTGGCAGGTGCCTGTCACTGCAGGGTGGGTGAGTGGGTCGGGGACATGAGTTAGGGCCTGCTGGCAGGTGCCTGTCACTGCTGGGTAGGTGGGGGTGCAGGGGGACATAAGTCGGGGCCTGCTGGCAGGTGCCTGTCACTGCAGGGTGGGTGAGTGGGTCGGGGACATGAGTTAGGGCCTGCTGGCAGGTGCCTGTCACTGCTGGGTGGGTGGGAGTGCAGGGGGACATGTGTCAGTGCTCACTTGTGCATGGTGACATGTGGGCTGGCTGGGGGGCATGGCCAGGGTGGATGGGCTGCCTGCGGGGCATGGCCAAGGGTGCAGGGTAGTCCCCTGTGTTGTGGGCTGCCTGCAGGGCCTGTGGAGGGGGGAGATGGCACACCTGGGAGGACACACACTGCCAATTTGTGTTGGGGCACCCCAGGAATACACTTATCCCGCTCGCCAAGCTAAATCACGTGTGGAACTCCCCGCACACCCCTCAGAATACACGTACCCTGCTCACAAAAGGCCTATCGCATGTAGAACTTCCCACACACCCCCAGAATACACATACCCCGCTCGCACAAGGCCTATTGCGTGTAAATCTTCCTGTGCACCTCCAGAATACCCGTACCCCGCTTGCACAAAGCCTATCACGTGTGAGACTTTCCACGCACCCCCAGAATACACGTACCCTGCCGCACAAGGCCTATCACGTGTAAAACTTCCCGCGCACCCCCGGAATACTCGTACCCCACTCGCACAAGGCCTATCTCGTGTAAATCTTCCCGCACACCCCCAGAATGCTCATACCCCGCTCAGGCAAGGCCTATCGCATGTAAAACTTCCCACCACCCCAGAATACCCGTACCCCACTCGCACAAGGCCTATCGCGTGTGAAACTCCCCACGCACCGATCAGAATACACGTACCCCGCTCGGCCAAGGCATATCGCGTGTATAACTTCCCGCGCACCCCCAGAATACACGTACCCCACTTGCACAAGGCCTATCGCATGTGATACTTCCCATGCACCTCCCAAATACACACAGGCACCCCATCCACCCTGGGCATGCCCCACAGGCAGCCCGCGCCACAGGGGGGGTGCTTTTTCTATGTTATTTACCTGGCACGAGCGGGGTACGTGTATTCAGAGGGGTGCGCAGGGAGTTTTATACGTGTTTTCCTGCCGCGGGAGGGGTACGTGTATTCTGGGGCGTGCGTGGGAAGTTTTACATGCGTTTTCGTGGTTGGGGGGCTGTATGCTGGTCCACTGCCTTTGCACCATGTACTGTATTTGTGCGCTGTTCATGGCACGTTGGGCGGGGTTGGGGGCGTAACTGGTGCTGCTGCAGGGTCGCTGCGCCACTCTGCGCCACGGCTGGTTATGGATGTTGAAATCCATGAATATGCTGTGCGCTGAAATGGGTTTTGGCGCACGCGGCTGGAGCAGACTGCCGCACGCGCACGCTGTGCGCCAGCCGCGTGCACCACTTGTGCGCCGAAATCTATGAATTACCCCCTCATACTTCTTTGCTGGACATATTTATATCATGATTTATATATTTATTAGTTTGGTTGGTTTTATGTTTTGTGTTCTTTTCAAGTCATATCTATAAAGCACAATATTATTTTAGCCCAGGGAAGTGATACATTTAAACAAATATGTACCAACTAGAGCTCAGTAGCGATATGGACTAGTGAGTACATTTCACATTCACCAGCTTCACCACTTAACTAACGTGTGATCTTAGGCAAACCATGTTATCTGCCAAAATAAAGAGTCTCTAAAAGTTGTATACGGGGTTCAAGAACAGTCTTAAGCATGGTTTAAATCGTCTACAGTGTTGCTCTATATTTATAAATTATAGTGACAATGCATACAGCGCGCACCAGTTATTCGACTCTTGGCACACTCATGGTAACGTCTTGTAATGTAATGTTCAAACACTAAGGAGAAGTAATGTCTTTGACATTATTTCTGGCATATTTATACATATGGAATTTACATTATTTCTGGCATATACATACATATGGAATTTACATTTTTTCTGGCATATACATACATATGGAATTTAGCTGAGCCGCAAACATTGCAATGCACATGGCCTTGCAAAACCTAGAAACGGCCCCAGTTTCCACCTTCCCTCCGATAAAAAATAGAGGTGGGTAAACCACGGGTGTCATTTGTACAGAAATTACTTACAAAGTAGGCAATGCCACAAAGCAGGGGCAGTCCAAGGGCACATAAGGACACTTTCGTGTTGAATGACCTATAAGTTGTGGTGAAGGAGTAAGAACAGGAACATAAACCAGGGACTGGGACTGGAAGACATTACAGCATTTTTACATTGAGATTATGAGGCCAGTGTTTACATATTTACAAATTGCTGAAAATAGTCTGAAGGCAGAATACAGGAGAGGTGGCTTGGGCAGTAAGTCTGGATAGAAAGGTGGACGGGTTTGAGGGAATCCTTCCATTGGTAAAAGGTGGAGTTTGAGTCTTGTTTTGAAGTGCTCCATGGAGGAGATGGCTTTGATGGCTGGGTGGAGAGCTTTCAAGTGGGGTGGGGAAAGTAGGGAAAAGGAGTGGAAGTGAGAAGAGACATAAGGGGGCAAGGGACTTATAAGTTGTGAACCATCATTAGCACAGAGTGTAAGAGGGAGAGTGCCATGAGATGCATTCAGTGAGGTAGTGGGGGGCAAGGCCACGGATGGATTTCTAGATGAGCAGCAGGAATTTAAAGGAAGAGCGATTTTGAACAGAAGGCCATCCTGTGTGGTGACACTAGGTAGAGGTAGGGGAGGGTCTGAGTAAGTTGAAAAGGTGGTGTGTCACAAAGTTGAGGACTTTGTTGAGGGGAGCAAACATTTGGTGGGGTGATCAAGAAGTGGGCTCATGCAGTAATCCAGTTTGCTGAGCACAAGAGTAGGATTAAGGGTTTTAGTTGAGTTGTGCCTGAGATGTGGATGGATTTTTATAATGTTGAAGAGATTGCCCCTGGCCGACCGTGCGCTTTATAAGTGGAAATAACATAACACAACATAACAGATTGAGTCTAGCTGCAGTGGCTCTGATGAACCAGTGGGGTTTCAGGGTGCTATCAAAAAGAACCCCAAGTTTGCGAGCCATGGGGGAAGCGGTGGGTGGTCAAAGAGGAAAGAGATGGAAGAGGGGAGAGCGGGGTTGGCATTAGAGGCAGGAATGGAAATGACTTCCTTATTTGAAGAGTTTAGCATGAGGCAGAATAGAGCCATCCAGTGCCAGGTGGTGGTTAGGCATTTTTCTAGGCATTTGTGGATTGGAGGGGTGAAGGAGAAGAATAACTGAGCATCGACAGCAAAGAATCAATACTTAAAGCCAAAGGGGACATTATTTTGCCAAGTGGGAAGGTATATAGGGTGAAGAGAAGTGGGCTCAATATTAATCCTTTCGGGATACCCATGCAAAGGGGGTGTTGGAAAGCATGTGCTGGAGTCCCATAAAATGAGGACGTAATGGATAGAGAGATATGATGACACCCAGTCGAGTATGGCATCCTTGAAGCCAAGGAGGGAAAGAGTTCGAAGGAGGGAGGGATGATCCACAGTGTCAAATGCAGCAGAAAGGTCGAGGAGAGAGGAAAAAGTAGGAGAGGCAGTGATAAGAGAACTGCCAACATAGGTGAGCACAGTCTTGGTGGCATGCTTGGGCAAGAATCTAGATTCGAGGGGGTCAGCAAGTGAGTTTACCTTGAGATAACTATGCAGTTGAAAACAACCTTCTCGAGAATGTTAGCGTGGTAAGGATGATCTGCAGCACGAGAGCTTGTTGGGGTCAGCAGATGGTTTCTTTAGGAGAGAAATGATTGTGACTGTTTTGTAACAGGCTGGAAAGATACCAGTTGAGCGGAATAGGTTGAATAAGGCGAAAAGGTGATGAGTGCAAGTTCCTTAACAATTTGTATGACAAAAGGGGTACAATGGAGTGCAGGATGTGTTGACAGAGCTAAGGATGGGTAAACGTTCAGTGGGGGAGGATCAAGCGAGATAGAGAGGAGAGTGCGGGACGTTGGGAGGAGAGGAGCATGAGGGTGAGGGGTGGGCAATATAAAAGGACGGACAAGGAGTCCTGTATTTTGAGGATTTTAGTTGAAAAGTAGGAGGCAAAGGCAAAAGGTATCAGCAGAGAGAGAGAGAGAAAACAAGTAGTGGAAAGTATGGCCTTCAGGGTCATGGGTAGTTTGGAAGGGTGCGAGTGGAGAGAAGAAACAAGAGCAGTGTAATTTACGCATTTGGCTGTGGTGAGAGCTGTGGTCAGGGTCAGTAGATAGTCCTTGTAGGCAGTGAGAAGAGTGGGAACATGTTCTTTGCAGCAACGGCGTAAGCAGCAGTGCATTGTTGCCATCAGCACTGGATGGCGGGAGAGAGGTCCATGGTTGAGGACACCATTAAATGGGGTAGACAATGCAGTATTGAATTCAGTACATTCGAGTTCAATGGAGCAAGAAAATAGAGGAGAGAGTGCTTGGAGCGAGATATTAACTTGGTCAAGGTAGGGAACCATTGAGCTGGGCTTGACTTTATATTTGGTGATAGATGAGGGAGAGTGGTTGGGAGAGTGGGGGGGGGGGATACAGCGTGTGACATTAATCACAGTGTGTTCTGAGAAGGAGCCTGAAAGAGTTGACTTGGGTGGAAGGTTATGTTGGTTGACTAGTGATTGGTCAGAGAGTGGAGTCAAGTTAAATCTGTTGGGCCTTAGTCTTTCTGGAGAGTTTCATGCCGCCCTTTGTGATTGTAGGGACATCAGCTGGGAATGTTTCAAGCAAGAGGTCAATTTCAGAGAAGAATAGGTAGAGTGTGCCCAATGGGCAGAGTTTGAGGAGGATAGTAAGAGGGGTAGGAGTGAGTAGTTGGACCAAGATATGCTCTAATGAGGGGGGAGTACTATCAGAGAGGGGATGGGGTACCAACGGTATGTCCTTGTTTATCATGAGACCACCGTTTACACTTTTGTTGGAGAGGCACGTGGATTGAGAGAAAGAGGCAAAGCTCCTGTGAAGGGCTGGCAGGGTGGCACTGTCATGTGAGGGAATCCAGGTTTCGGTGATATCCATCACTGAGAATTTGCGGTGATGGGAATCGAAATGATGTGTGAGAAAGGAGGTCATTTTTCAGAGTGTTTGGGCATTCCGGAGAGCCAGAGTTAGGTCAATGGGGGTGGGGCAGTGGTAGATAAGGTAGTTGCTGGAGCAGACGAAGGGAGGTCGGTAGTGTAGATGAGGATGGTGTGGGTGCGATGGGAGAGAAGTGCAGGCTGAGTGGCACTTCGGAGAGGAGTGAATAATGGAGATGTGGAGACTAGGGAACAGTGGCTGAGGGAGTGACGGAAAGAGAGGGAGGTGGGCAGAGGCCATGGGAGCGAGAGGGGGAAATAACAGTCAGCAGGAAAAGCAGGGTGGACAGGGGCATGATAGCGAAGGGCTGATGGGGTGGGAGTCTGGAGGTACCACCGTGTCCTAGGTGACCAAGAATTGAAATTTAAGAAATATCAGGGTCATATGCAATCAAGAAATCCAATGTAGGAAATGACACGGTCCTAGGCAACCAAGCAATGCAATCTATTAAACCACAGGGTCATGGGCAAGCAAGAAATGGAGATTAATACATTGCATGGACCTAGGTGAACAAGAAACACAATGCAAGAATTCACAGAGCCTAGGCGGACAAGAAATGCAATTTACAAGGCACAGTTGGTATATGCATTGGTGGATGTTTATAATAGTGAATGCACAGATCATGTGGTAGGGCTGCATCTGCACTGATGGAAGAATAGTTGGCGGGTGCCATTTATTCTCAGTCTTGCCTCGTGTTTGGCTCTTAGAACTAGGCCAGGCCCCATGATTTGGCCCCGGTTCCTCTCAAACTATGAATCTCCTGACTTCCTCCCCTCTGATCAGAAGCGCCCATGCACCCACGCGAGCGAAGGGAGCCGAGAAGTGCACGCGAAGACCCACCCACACTTTGGCCCGCAATGTGGAAAACTATCTGTGCTCCAGAACACCGTGAGTTGTGATTCAAAATTACAGTGACGACTTGTCACACCTGCAGTTTTTCGTTTGTCCTCTGCCCCGCCTCACTCATACTTAGTTTTCAGACTTGCCTGGGGGAAAGGTGTTGGCAGGCTCTACACAGTAGGCCTTCTGGTGCACGGCCCAGCAGGATTTAGGTGGTGTTGAGCAGAGCAAGAGATGGCAGAACCTCCCTCTTGGTAAACACCTTGTGAGCCTCTGTATGCATTATGGAAGCTGCAAATGAGCCCCCGCAGCTATGATGTGAAGGCCGCAGGTGCAGCCCCCAGAAAGTGGGACTTACCCCGTGTGTGCGATTACCCATTAACCATATACCACTTGTAACTGGTGCGTCATGCTTCTGGTACTTTAGTTCAATTGAGCCCGTTGATGTGAACCAAGACTATATAGCTCACAGAATGTATACGCTTCTTAAATATAATCCTTGCACGCAAGACATGATATTCTATTTTAAACTCAGTCCTGGGATATGCCCTACCTGGGCCCAAACCCTATATCAAAGGCAGATTCACCCTCTTCTTCTGACACACACCTGCTTCTGCCCCAACTGGGCTAAACCTTCAGGGCTTGGAGGCATTGAAACGCAAATGACACAAAAGGCGTCGATCTGATGCCGCAGTCCTTCCCATGTTGAATGTTACACGGAGGTCAGTTCATTTGTGGAAAGGCTACCCCCGCCTCTGTGCTCAGTTGAGTCAGCGTGCTACTGTGAGCAGCGATGGCAAGACCATTCTACTCTTGGTCAAATAGTCCTACAGAGCTTGACCACAAACCATCATTGCCTATCAAATGGCTGTCCGACCCCAAAGGCTATTTCTCATGAGCCTCTGGACATGCTCGTGTGATGCTGGGAAATCGTTCTCGATCTCTGCCCCACTTTGCTCAACCAAGAGGCGAATAAGTATCCTTTCAGTACTTTACATTGATTAATGTTGCACAATTCAGTACTTCAAATACTGATGGAAAACATTGCAGCTACGATCGGTAGAAAAAGGAGCAGGACGCAATATGCACGCACGCAAGAATGAATGCTTAGCACAGCAGCTGGAAACCAATCATATGCTTAGTACAGCTGTTGAAAACCAATCCTATGTTTCCTACAGTAGCTAGAAACCAATCCTGTGCTTAGTACAGGACTTGGAAATCTATCCTATGCTTAATACAGCAACTGGAAACCAATCCTGTGGTTAGTACAACAGCTGGAAACCTATCCTATGATTAGTACAGCAGCTGGGAACTAATCCTATGTTTAGTACAGCTCCTGGAAACCAATCCTGTGCTTAGTACAGCACCTGGAAACCAATCATATGCTTAGTACAGCAGCTGGAAACCAATCATATACTTAGTACAGCTGTTTGGAAACCAATCCTGTGCTTAGTACAGCAGCTGGAAACCAATCCTATGCTTAGTACAACAGCTGGAAACCTATCCTATGCTTAGTACAGCAGCTGGAAACTAATCCTATGTTTAGTACAGCTCCTGGAAACCAATCATGTGTTTAGTACAGCATCTGGAAACCAATCCTATGCTTAGTACAGCAGCTGGAAACCAATCATTTACTTAGTACAGCTGTTGGAAACCAATCCTGTGCTTAATACAGCAGCTGGAAACCAATCGTATGCTTAGTACAACAGCTGGAAACTTATTGTATGCTTAGTACAGCAGCTGGAAACAACCCCTATGCTTAGTACAGCGGCTGGAAACCAATCCTATGCTTAGTACAGCTGCTGGAAATCACGTCTATGCTTAGTGCAGTTGTTGGAAAGCAATCCTCCAAGATGGTAGGTATGAGAGAGTGGGCAGAGCCTTATAGAGTTTAGCTGAGCTCCCACATCACCTTAACTGGTGGTTAAAAGACAGAAGCAGGCACAATAGTCTCTCATCGGTATCCTCTGGCTGCTGATAAGGTAGCATCAGAGAAGCTCAAAAGCTGAGCACCCCACTTGTACTGAGGATATAGAAATCAAAAACGGACGTTGCTGTGCAGCTAAATATGTAAGGAACTCGAGGCACAGGATGTACACTCTGTTTCAGCTGATCTAGCTCTCTCTCTCTCTCTCTCTCTCTCTCTCTGTCTCTCTCTCTCTCTCTCTCTCTCTCTCTCTCTCTCTGGGCATTGTCAGGTGCATTTTTAGATCCACCCCAGGTGTTGCTGTCATCAGCGAGTCGAGAGAAAACCGACTGATATCTTGAAGGACAGAGGAGTGGGTGCAGTGTTTTTATGATTAAATGTAGAATGAGAGCAGCAGCAACAGAGGCATCCCCAGGGTGGTGACAGGCCTGGTATTAAGGGACCTATATTGTCATCGCATGTGTCCTGCAGCAATGCACACACCGCACTGTGGCTGTATTGTCCACACAGGCGGAGTTGAAGGGGACACAAATCAGCTCAGCAGGGGATTCTGGGGTCCTGACAGATCTTGTGTGGGACCAGAGGACTAGACCGCAGGGTCTACAAATGTGTGTGGTGTTTTATGTTGTGTGTTAATTATGGGGGTGTGTGCATTCTGAAACAAATTCATGGGTTTACAGTTCACCAACACTAACAGCCAGTTGCCAGCATGCAAAATCAAACATTTCCTTGGTGCTCCAGAAGAAAACGAGCATTGGTTCCAATCTGAGCATGACACTTTCCAACAAGGAAGGGCACTTTGAGATTCAAAATAGTGAGCATTCCTGGCAAAAGAAGCTATTAAGAAAAGTAAATGATGTAATTGTACTCATAATACGAATGCTCCACTTTTCTTATTAAGCAAAGCACATTTTCAAAACGTACAATAACCGTATGAAATACTTTCTGATTTAAGGTTATCACTCCATGATCGACAGCCTGGTCCACTGCTATTTTACAGTCGAAAAACTCCTATAAGAAAGGGGAAAGGGACAAATAGCACAAATGAGGGTTTCTGGAAGTTTTGCAAAAAATCAAACAGCATTTTGGGAACATCATTTGAGAAATATATCTGTGATTAAAGAGTTATATGCCAAATCATTGCGTTCATAATAGACACTGAGCTTGGTGCACCTTTCATTTTTCACAACAATCACCGTAACATTACAATGTTTGTAACCATGAACAATATACAGTCATTGATACAGCCATACCCTTTAGAAGATATGATAACATTTTCTGTCACTCCATTGGGGTCTGACGCCCAAAAGTAGGCTCTGCTTGTGGGTGTTTGGTCCTCAATGCAGAGACATCCTTAAATAATTATATATGTAGGATTTATTAATTGGACCACAAGGCATTATATAGAAAAGATTAAAAGATCAATTCTGTTAGGGTTGGAAAATTTGGTAGGATGACCCAATACTCATCGACCTCCACGCTTGGGGTCCTCGCTGCCAGATTGTCATGATTATCAGAAAGGAGTACAGTCAAGCTCAGGAAGCTGGATGGGCAGGGATCCTGTGTCTGCTTCGGCTCTATGTGGATAACTTGAATGGATTTCCATCAAGTGCAGATGTGTGCCTGTTAGAGAACATTAATGGTGGCTTCCATGAAAAAAAAACATGATGTCCGACATTTCAATACGTTTTGTTGGGTTCTGCCAGCTTCTTAGCAGGTGCTACAAAATCAAGCAAAATCTGTCTGAACCATCCTCTCTGCCGGTATCTGAATACTGATCCTAGAGAGGACCACGCAAATCCCCTGCACAGAGCGGGGACACCTGCAGTCAAGATTCTCAGCCGGGGTTCTCCTGCGTATAGGGAATCCATAACAGAAAGGTGTATATTTGAGAAAGAAATTCAGAAACATTTTTTTTGGGTGGGTTTCCCTACATCTACCTCAGCCATTATGAAGTAGGAGAGTGTAAGTTTTAGGGTGTAATTCCTATAAGAGGGACTGGATCCGACCATGTAGCACATTGAGATTAGTTGAATCGCTTTGGGTCAGTATGTCCTTACATTAGGGGTCAGGATGAGGAAGACCATTGTGCCTTCATCTACACAAGGGTATAGGTTGCTAGGACTACACACACACAAATGCTCTTTGGTCTGGCTATGCTATTCACAAGGGAGTTGCTGTTGCAGTGGACATCTCAACTGTGACAATTGACAAACTCACAGTAACCATCTCTGTTTAAGATAGAGCTTGCATCAATATTCTTGGAATCTTGCCATCTTCTTTCACCCGCCACATGACCAGACAGGTCTTGTTGCCTCTGTTGGCATAACTAAAGCAACTCCGGAGCCGGTGAGATAGCTCAGCGGGTTGAGCGCTCAATGATGAGATCAGTGTGTGATCTGCATGTCTACGAGTACCAAATTCGGTTGGTTGATAATTGTATGTAAATGTTCTATGTACAGCACTTTGGCAAAAGCACTATATAAGTAAAAAATCATTATCATTATTTTGGAGTGCCTTCAAAGGCCCCAGACAGAAGTCCCTTTCACCTGAAAAGCGGGATTTAAAAAAACTGACCACAAAACGGACTGACATGTGAATCTGCATTTTAAATGTGAAAATATACCACTGCGAACAGGAAAAATATCAGGAAAAAAGACATGGGGGGTCAGTCCGAGGTTGGAGGTAAGTACCGGGCTTTACCGGCATAGAGCAAACAACGTGTCCGATTTGGTAACAGACCGCTAATTGCGGCCTATTACGACTTCGTGGGCACGAGCTTTGCGCTATGTCGGTAAAATATGTAGCGCCATGCAGCAAAAGGGCCCGAAAAAGCCCTTACCGGCATGAAGCGCACCGTACTTAACAATACCGCCATAGAACAAAGTGGAAACAGCGATGTCTGTAAATAACGGTGGCCGTAAATTACAGGCACCGTTAAATAACGGAACCGGAAATATCGTCATCGCACAGGAACGGGAAGGAGCACGGCGGCCATCTTTAAAAACACAATCCATTGCCAGCCTCAACAGGCAGCACCAGTGGGAGCATTTTGAACCCTGGAAAAGGCCATCAGAATCTGGAGGAATGCCAAAAGCACCTACGAAGACAGTAGACTGGCTCCGCAAGCAGCGATTCAGCCCTGATGAATTGCAGGTCATGGTTGACACCCTTGAGGAGCACGCTGACATCGTGTTCAGCGGGGACATACGCAGAGAGCCGGTGGTCCGGAAAAAGAACATCTGGGCACTAGAGGCCCAGAGGGTCAGCGCAGTCGGCACCAACCCCGCACCCCTAAGGACTGCCGCAAGTGGTGGGACGACCTGCGGCTGAGGGTGAGGAGCATCCTCTCTGCCAACCGCAGACAGGCCCAGGAGACCGGAGGGAGCCCAAGTTCCCCGATGAAACTTATGCCATGGGAGGAGATGTGTGCCAGCCTGATCGGAAAGGAATCAATAGAAGGCGTCGGCAACATGGAGTGTGGGGCACCGTCGTCCGCTGATGGAGGTGAGTGTCCAAAGTCAACACTGCCAATGCCAATTCCATGATATACACTCCTAAGGCATGCACAAGGAATCACGGCATGGTGCCCTCCCCCCCATTAAAATCATGCCGAACCAACTGCGACCCAAGCAAGTTCCAAGTGCAAGGGCATAACACACATCACACATAGTGCACGAACTGGCACATCCCATGATGCACACTGTGCAGCTGGTGTGGCCAGTGTGCGAGTCAGACTGCACAGTACCCAGCCAGGATGAGTGACACCGACACCTGCATACATATCACACCCATAAATAGAATGTAGTGCTGTTGCATACACAAATGCCCATAAACCCCAAATGACTGAATATGTGAATATAGCCATGAATGTAAGTTGCGTCTCAAATCATCACTCATTCTGTCCCTCTCTTCTACCCCCACAGGCAGTGAGCATGACAGTGAGGACCACGAGACCAGCTGTCCCACCACCTCCAGGGACAAAGGCAAGGTCCGCCGCATCCCAGCCAGGAAGGACACACCTACCCCGGCTCCTGCAAGGCCCATGGAGGGTGCACCACCCCCACGCCTCCCTGCATTGGCGGCAGGTACATTGTCCACCCCAAGGTCCGTGGAGTCCAGCATCGCTGTGGAGGTGGCAGCCACGCCCCACCTGGAAACCATGGACAGCCCCTTGTCCATCTGTGGAGCGGCAGAGGAGGACTCATACCCAATCGTCCACACCCACGAGCCCAGCAACTACCCACAGGTGCCGTGCAGCGACTCAGGGGAGCCAGACACACCTGGCCAATGTGCCCGTGGAGAAGCACAGGAACAGGCCAATCCTGTGCCCAGTCTCCCAGCCGAAGCCCTGTAGTGGAGGGTTTGTTATACACTTATGCACGTACAATTTCAATACACTGTTTGTGTAGCAAAGGTAAACCTGTGTGGACATTCATCATTGAGCATGTGTATTCTGATATCTCACAGTGCATGATGTGCATGTATCCCCACACCCAGTGCCCTATGTCCCCATGTCATGACACCCTCTGCTGACTTGTGTTTCGATTTTAATGTCCAATCAATGTTTGCCACACGGCATGTCCCTCCTGTGCATCGGCACCATGATGCTGCCCTGCCCCTTCCTCCTGCTCCTACCCTTCATCATCATCTGGTGGTAGCAGTCCCATGTCAGGGGACAGGGGCACGTTCCAAGGGATGCACATATTGTGCAGCATTACACATGACATTGGGGGCTTGGACACCTTCTCATTGCAGTAGATGGGTGCCCCACCCGACCGGCTGAGGTGACTTATTCGTGCCTTCACCAGGCCAAGTGCCTGCTTCATCACCACATGTGCACGGGAATGGGCAATATTGTAGGCCTCCTCGGGCCTGTTCAGTGGGTTTGCATGCAGCAGTGTTGGGGTAAGATCCTTGAAGTGCTGTGTACTGTGAGATTCCATAGTTGGATGTGTTGGCTGTAGTCAGTAGCATATTCATTATACTGCACTGCTCCGTACTATGGTGACTTCCAGCACTCCTATGGGTGTGCCGAACCGGTGATGCGGTGTAGTATCCCTGCTGGCCTCAGTTCAATCCACTCCCAGGGATGAATCTCCGCTGTGGTGATATGCTGGAGGCAGCCACATAGTGCATATGCAGTGTGTTTTCCTACATGCCCTTACGGTGTGTGAGGGCCGCTGATGAGTGTTGCATGTGTTGTGGGATGTGGCCTTGTCACCTGTTGGTCATGTAGTGTTAGGTGTGGGCCTTACTTCATCAATGTGGGATTCTGTAGTCATGTGCCGTTACACTGACTCTGTGGCACAGTGTTTGGTGGGGTGCACATCGTGCACTGGCGTCGACATTTCCACCCGGTTTGAGTGTGCAGGCACTCACCTCATGACACAGATGCACTGCCATGGCACAGTCAGGCAACTCACCAAGCAGCCAGGCACGTCGTCCTGCATGTCGCTCCATGTAGCGAGGTGGCATGGAGTTCAGCAGGACCATTGAGTCATGAGCTGATCCTGGATGTCGGCCCCACCCATAGGTGAGGATCTTGCTTGCGTTGCATACCGTCTGCACGTTGGTGGAGTGGTATTGCTTGCGGTTGCGATGCGCCACCTCCATGCCATGCAGGACCGCCAACTCCACGTGGGTGCAGTCAAGGGCACCTATGCATTTTGGCATGCCTGCCAGTGCATGGGAGGCAACTTTTGTATTGTATATCTCCTGGGTAGTCCATGGTAGGTATATGTAGTCCCTTGTGTGCTTGAGGAGGTGATCCAGCACTTGGTTCAGTGTCCGTGAAATGAACGGTTGTGATATGCCATGCATGTGCCCCACTGTGTGCTGGTAGGTGCCTGTGGCATGGAAGTGGAGCACTGACACCACCTTCAGTTGAGGGGGGATGGCGGTGCGTATTTCTATGATGCTCACTGTGTCGTCATGTCTCAGGTCGACTGTGGTGGTGATGGTGTCACAGTCAAGCTGGTACAGGGTGTGGATCTGCTCAGGGGTTAGGTTTAGGGACTGGACCTGATGTGTGGGATTGGGGGCTGCCGGGGTGGTAACGGTCGCTGCACTGGTGGTACATGCTGGGCCTGTCTCACCATCCTTCTCCTCCTGTGTCTCCTCTGTGGTGGGGCCTGGTGTTGTTGGTGTTGTTATTGTAGTTGAGGCCTTGCAAGCAGGGCCTCCTGCTTCAGTGATGCTACCACTATTGGTATCATCTTGGTGTGGGAGGAGGTGTGGTGTGTGGGTGTGATCCTTTTCTGCTGTGGCAGACTCCATTGCCTACACCTGTGCTGATCGTGTGCACCTGTGCCTCTGAGAACCACTGCTCAGGGTTCTTAACACCTTCTCTGAGATGCCTGTTTGTACTCCATGCCGGTAAGGTACTTTACGGACCTAAGGAGGCCATTATTTACGTGTGCGCATTACTTGCGATCAGCTCCGGTTTACGTCACGCTGCTAATATCGGCATGGCGTGTCGCGCGCGCGACCCAAGGCCGCTATTTACTGCATCGTACTTTACGGTGCCGTAAATAGCAGTCTGGTTGGTCAGAATAGCCCATAGCGGTAAACGATGCTGGTAATCCATTACCGGCATCGTTTTTCCCTTACCTCCAACCTCGGAATGGTGTGTGTTGACAAAAAGTAAGCCTCATTCCGGGTTTGGAGCTAACCATGGAGTAATTAGCTCCATGGTTGCCTCCGAAACCATCCCAAATCCGGCATGGTGAATGGAGTAATTACCGGTCCATTCCAGGGTTGGAGGGACCGTTAATTCCCCATTCACCTTCTGCCCTTCCCTATTCCCATTTCTGCCCCATAGGGTTCAATGGGAATGGGGAAGGAGGTAATTACGGCACCATAGATTACGGTACCGTAATTACCTCCGAGGTACCTTTGCGGGTCCCGTACTTAACTATTGCTAAAAGCAGGAGGTAAGGAAGGACCCGCAAAGGGAACTCGGAATACGGAGGTAAGGGATTACCGGCATCGGCACCCTTACCGGTGCCGGTAATACCTTACCTCCAACCTCGTAATGATCCAATGTATACTATGTTTCACATACAAAATACAAGTGACATTTGAACATCCACTTTGTTTTCATGAAAAAGTGTCTCTAGGCAAACCGTTTTGTTGGCTGTTGGATACATGTCACCATATACTCCCCCACTGGCAAGTGACATCCCCCATCTAATTACAACTGCAATAAAGTGTGTCCTGCTAAAGGTGTGGAAAGCCCAGTGTTCCCCAGACTTGCTGGCTCTGAAGTCAGATACTGCAGGACACTGAGATATGATTGTGAAAGTGTTCCAGTCTCCCTTAAAAATTCTGGTGGCCTTCATCGGTGTTAGCAGAAGCGGCGGTTAATTGGAAAAGACTTGTAAGAACAATGCAGGGTCTCTTGTGATCTTACTCTGTACTGCCAAGTCTTCTGATTTAACTTTTATTCTGGTACCTTTAAGTTCAGATGCAGAGGTTGGCCAGCTGTAAGAGGTCAGTCCCACAGAACAAGACTCCAGAGTGGGGTTGAGGTGGAGCCACAGGGCAATGCTTGCCTCGGGGAGCAGGTTAATTGGTTATACAGTAAATTCGAACTAGTGCTTGGGGGTTCATTGGGTAATTAAGTTGTTGCTTGTTACTGTGAATGGGTAGATGGACGCACGTCAGTGGTGTGGGAGGGTCACTCAACACTTTGCTGGTTGTTTGAGCACAGGCCCCTCTGAAGGTTCTGGCAGGGCTCTCTCCAGTGGCTAGGGAACTGTGCATCTCAGCCATGAACGTTAATGTCTATAGTCATCGGTCAAAATGCAGGTAGGTTCAGCACCAGAAATTGACATCATTCTGGTGCAACAACTTCAGTTTTGGGAAGGAAGTGCACGCTTCAGCATGAGCTACACCCAAGATAATTGCACTGGGGTGCTGCTGGAGGCCCAATGCGTTCAAGGTACTGGACCAGAGCCTGCATCAGGTATGGGAGAGGCCAGAGGGCAGGTAGGCTGACCTCCAATCACACTCATGTATTCTTTCAAACTGGGAGGGATTGGCTATTCCAGGCCACGTAAATAGGTTTGTGGTTTTGGCCAGGGAAGGTAGACAGATAAGTACTCATAGTGTGACGATCAAAACCAAGGAATCAGGTATGAAGAATTCCACACATGTTGCACTGTCTAGCACTTTCCTAATAACATCACACATCACACAAATTCTTACACCTGTTCAAACGAAGAAGTAAAAACAGACGTAAGCGCAGAGCGCAAGTGCTTCAGTCATGACCAGGTAAACCTAAAGAGAATGCATGCAAACTTAGAGCCACAGTGCAACAAGGTTGAACAGAGAGTTCACACAAATCTGTGCAACGTATTCATACTAATGCCTCTGGTCAGATGACGTGAAAGGGTTTGCCAAAGTCTGTATGCGTTAGACATGCACCTCAACCAGAACGAAACTGCTACAGCTTATAGAATAGGTGTAAAGGGCTCTTTTAAAGTAGTTCTTGGTTCACCTTAATTTGGTAGTGAAGCTGAATACCAGGCAACATGCTTGAATAATAGGTCAAGGAAGTCAGAAACACACAAGCGCAACAGTGAATGCTAAAAACTAAAGAACTTAATGTCCAGACAAATTAGATATACACAATACAGGGTGTTCTTGTGGTTCTAAAGCACTCTAAAAACTGTGTGCGCTTCAAATGTCTACCCACCTTTCTTTCTGAGCTCTCTCAAGCTCTTGAAATACTGTTCTGGGGTTTTAAAGAACTTCCTGATGAGGGCTGCCTTCAAGCTCTCATAAACGGGTCTTTCCTCAGTCGGTAACTGAAGAATTGCATCAGTCTCTGTTGTCGGTAAGTGACTCATCAGGGCTGCACTCCACAGTACCTCATTCACCTCCTGTAACTGAAAAGCCAGCTTGAGCGTTTCAAACCACTCAAAAATATACTCCCCACTTCGTAAGCCTCTAGTAACACTTTGGGAATGTGCTGACGGGGCTTATCCCGGGCCCTCTGGTTTGAGCCACTACTGCTGCTTTCAATCTTTTGGCCTCCTTCTTCTCTTCAAGTGCCACCTTGCGCAGCTCTATGGTGGCCCTGTACCTCTCCATTGCGACATTGTCCCGCTTTTTCTGTTCCTCTAGCGTTAGTCTCCTCTCCTCGAGCAGGAGCTTTCTAGCTGCTATGTCTTTTACAGTGGAACAATTACAGGGCCACTTAGAGACTGTGCTGAGGCCTAGCACCTGCCAGATGCCACACTAACCCCTGTCCTCATTGACACTCTCAAGTGTTGAGAAACCACACTTGCCTCCTGGCGGGAGGATTGGCTAGAAACACTGCTCATGCGGTCATCCTCGTCCTTTTCCCCCTGCGGAAGGTCTTTTTGTTTCGGGTACACAGAGCCTACTCCGTCCTTTGGGATCTTCTTCCCAGCCACCCTCGATCTACCGAAGCTTGGAGGCTGGTCAGCAACTCAGGTTCATTGAACTTAGTGCTGTGGGAAAGTCCCCTCTCTTGACATAAGACACACAGGACATCCTTCATGCCTTTTACAGTCTCCAAGCCAAGATCCATGACTATTACTAATACCTAGCAGTGACTAAACGTTGCCTGCAACAGTACCTTTATTGTTGGGTGACTAAACTGTGCAAAAGGTTTCAACTGATCCGACCGATTGCCACCAATGTGACGAATCAACTTCCAGGTCACCAGTGGTCCAAGAACGAATACCGGTTTCTAAACCATCAATCAGCCTTACACCTCCAGTACACCCAAAGGGATCTGAACAGATTGGAAACACAAGTAAATTATAAACATCCTGGTCCAATTTTGGTAACATGGACAGAACGGCAGACTTATCTCTGAAAGACTGTGGATCGTTGGTTAGTTGCAACACAGCGAAAATACAATTAGTACCCAATGTTAACATGGACTGTCCAGTCAAGGTTGTATAAAAATATCTACTTTATTATTTTTCAACAGACAGTTCTAGCACACTACAAAATACAACCCACCGTGTAAAGGGATGCAGAGGACAGACAGCTTCAAGAAGGAAAAGGGATGCACTTTGGTTACTGACAGGAGGGTAGTTGGTAAAGTAATTAATCTCAATATTTCGCAGATACTTGGTCTCAGCACAAAGGGAGCAATGTGTGATAAAATGTCACTAGGGGACTTCAAAAAATGACCAGGGGGACTGAACCACAACGTACCTTGTGTTTGTAGACGTTCTTGGTGCTCAACAGCGTCAAGTCGGTTTCAGGGTGCTTTGCAGCTTCTGTGACAGAGTTGAAGGTGGGAGACAGCTGCGGGTATCAGGCGGCAGTAAGTTCAGTGAGCAAGGCTGGAAGGGTGGCTGCCCTGTGAAGTAAAGGGCTGTGAACCTTTTGGCTGTTAGGCTGTTGCAAGTGACTACTACAAGGAGCCTATTCCTCCCCTTTTTCCAACCGAGGTGCGTGTGCCTTTAACAATTCCAGGCAGCTGAGGGTCAGCTGACTACTTAAGGCCGCCTCGAGCGCCCTTGTGGCGTTAAGCCCTGTGAAGCGAAGGGCTGTGAACTTTTTGGCTGTTAGGCTGTGGCGAGTGAATATTACAAGGAGCCTATTCCTCCACTTTTCCCAACGGAGGTGCTTGTGCCTTTAACAATTCCAGGCATCCAGGCAGCTGAGGGTCAGCTGACTACTTAAGGCCGCCTCGAGCGCCCTTGTGGCGTTAAGCCCTGTGAAGTGAAGGGCTGTGAACTTTTTGGCTGTTAGGCTGTTTGGCGGGTGGTGAGCCGGTGGCACTCCAATTTTCGCAGACAGCCATGCCGGATTCAACTTCTACATCCTCAGCATTAAGGACTCGTGCACAAAAGAAGCGAGAAGTTGCTGGCAGCACTGTTATCGAGCCACTAACCCAGTGTCGTCTAAACAGTAAAGTAAGTCGCTATTTTTCATGTGTGTCAACCACAGAAGATCTTGCCACCCCACCCCCTGATACCTTTGATACCATCAAAGCTACCAAATCCAGTAATGCATCTACGATAAACATTTATGGCAGACTTACGCGGAGAGGAACGTTTTCTACCTAATGACTGTTCTCCCGAAGAGACGCGTGCGGGGGTGGGGAGCATTGTACCTATCCCGTTTATATTGCAAAAGGAGAACCGCTGCTGCGACTGCTGAACGGGACAAAGTTGGCAAGTCCATGGACTTACCGCACGATGGCCCCAGCACCTCCGCAACCATGGTCTCTGGGGGGAGCTGGTCTGGGTTGCCGGTGGCGGCGATGGCGGCGGGTCCCGTGGAGCTTCTGTTGCAGCTGGGCGTGCCTTGTCCAGTGCGGCCACGGAGCAGCTTGGGGGGGGTCGAGCAGGGGGACGCGCGGGTCGACCGGGGTTTGGCTCGGGCCGAAGCACATCTGTTCTCTGGGGAAGGCGGCCTTGGGGCTGCGGGGGGCGCTGGTGTGGAGGCGGGGACTGGTTCTGATGTCCTCCTGTCAGGTCCCCTGGGAGCCGAGGAGTTGGCTGGCGCTGGAGTCCCCCCTTGCGAGACGTCACTGAGTGCGAGCTCGCCGGTTGTAATGTTCAGGGGCCCCCAGTGTGAGGCACTGCCGGACGAGGTGTTTGCACTCGCGTTTCCTTCTACAGTCTGTGGCAACCAGGAGGCCACGGCAGACACTCAGAAAATTGAGCCATTTACGGCTGGAGCCACGCAAAAGGAATACAGAAGAGATTCTCTTGGCTTTGCAAACAAAATGCTGGCAAACCGGCTATCAATGAATAAAACATGTAATGAGCACGCCCATAGAGGGTGTTCGCATTCACCATCGAAAATGGAAAGGCATCCAGTCAAAAGGCTAAACTCTCAATTAACGGGGGAAAATGAGGACATCTGGCATAAAGTGTGCTATAAACGACCAAAAACGGATGACCATCCTGACAATAACTTTCATTTAGACGATATATCTACCCACTTGCTATCCTCTCAAAAGAGGTTACCATCACGACAACAGAAAGTTATTGCTGACAACGATTTGTCCATGGTCATTCCACTGTCTCCTGGAAGAAATGGTTCACGCTTGGAGGACTCACAGGATTCTTCCCTCATGGAACGTCCATTTCCAAAAATTCGTCAAGGCAGAGAAACTCCTGTAATAAACTCAGGGCCGTATCAAGTCTGTGAATCCTCCCCTAATAAAACCATCCCTGTTTTTCCTCACGATTTGCAAGCAACTTTGATTTCATCAATAGCAATATCTTTGGCACCGTTCATGAAATTATATGAAAGTATGCACGAAGCAACCAGGGACTTATCAACAACAGTGGCTCTAGTGCTTTCTAAGTTAATTCATTTGGAACAAGTGTGCGACCGTTCATATCATGAACAACACAATGGAATCAAGAGGCTTGACGCATCTTTTACTCTTTTAAATGATCAAAGGAAAAATGACACCCTTGACAAAAAGCTATTGGCTGAAATTGCAAGAGAGGCCCTCGCGCTATTTAAATTTGAGGGCTGCATCACAAATAAAGATCTTGAACCATTGGTGTCCTACAGCACCTCATCTAACAGAAACGCTGTACAACGCGATACACAGGCATCCCAAACAACTCTTTTGGAAAGGGCAGACTCTGTGGCTGTGGACACAAGACCCCTGCCCAGCTCGATTAACATGCCTGTGACACAGTCCATAATGCTACTTGATCCAATTGAGTCAAGGATTCCTTCCTCGAAAACAGCAAACGACCAGACCTCTTCCTTAGGAACTGTAGGCTTGCCAACTCCCGCGAGTAATTACATTGCCCCTATTGCAGAAATATCCTTCCATATTGCATTCGAACAAGCTCGGAGCAGCTCAAATCAAGCGCAGTTCGATTCTCAGGATGCAGCTTCCTCGCAGATAGAGCTGAGTGAGGACGGACGTAATAACATTCTTCCAAAAGCTCCAGATGGGTCGCAACCGGTTGTTTATTCAATATTTAATGGGGGCCTCAAAATTCCAACGATTCCTGTGGTACCAAAAAGGGTTATTATGCAACCACTGAAGCAAATGAAAAAAACAAAAAATCAAATAAGTCGGAAAAACAAGTCCCTACAAGGGGCACGGACATTTTTGCAGAACATAAATGTAGTATAGAATGTGGCAAGTAGCATTAACAAATGCATAATTGCCTCATCTCAACCTAAAAATCAACAGCAGCAAGCACTGGCTTTACAGGCTGTCCCTACAAATAATATTGCAGCTGCTTTGGTGGAGACAACTCCGGACATACCCAGTGAGTTGTTAAATCTATCAACTTGTGAAGACTCTGGCCATATAGACTTGGAAAACGATCCTGCAACGCCAGAGTTTGTTGATCCAAATAGTAGAAAGGTTACGGCGAACTTAAATGTACAGGACCGCTTAAATGAACCTCAGGTATCCAGCACAGCCTTAAGAGTGGGCAACAACACTAATAACTCAAAGGAGTCCTTGTCAGCACCTCGAGAGGAACTGTGCTCACATGGCAGAATCTGTCGCATTATCACCGAGGGTTACAGGTCGCCCCCTCAAACAACTTGCTCAGACAGTCCGGTCTTCCTAACTTTACACAAAAAAAGGATGCGAATTTCTGCACCCCAACACCTTGGTTGCATTGACATTCCAGGGCCTAACCCTCGGGTGTTATCTAACTTCACGTCCTGGGAGAATAAAGGAGAGCAAAAAAGTTTTACCGAAGTGTGCGACCCTGGTAGACACATAGGTCGACCTCAGGACCCAAGAGGCCTGTCAAAGCGAGTGCAAATTTTTTAAAGGCTCGTCCCCCAGAAACACCAATTTGTCAACCTCAGTGCAGAAACTGATAGTTGAGAGGCTAGAACCCTCTGACAAACTAATATTAAATTGAGGTAACATAATCAGATTACTTCATCTGGTACCATCATTGCGAGCTATAAGCTCCAACGACCTGAAGATCGTGGAATTTCCTGATGAGAACAGAAACAACAAAGTCGTCCTTCACGTCTTGTCTTCCTTGATTGCATCATCTATTATGGAAGCCAATGTAGCGTTGTTCTCTTTAGGCTTTGATGTTTATAAGTCCGATGAAACGCTCCGCTCAACGGACTCCAGAGCAAACGACTCCACTTGTTGTATGCCGCTGGTGGGAGTCTCTACTACTGAAACATTGTCAGTCATAAACCTGTCCGAATCTGAAGAAAAATCAAGCCCTTGCCCTCGACCCAACAAGGAGCAAATGGGGGTCAAAAACAACATTTTATCAGAGCACTCTGTTCAAGAACCACCCACGTTACTTATAGAAAAGGTTCCCCGAAAGGATAAGATAACAATAACTATTAATGGAAACACACACCCAGTCTCAACCGAGGGCTTGAGAGACCATCTCGAGAAACCCATTATAGAAACTCATGAGTGGCTCTGGTTGTCTGAGGTGCTGAGTATTAAAGCACAACAATAACGGCAAAATGCCCCAGTGCAGGAGGTGTGTAGTCTTGCGTCTTGGAAGACACGTGGTTTCTTGCATTTATTTAATTCTAATTGGCTTGACCATCTACAGATCGTCTGTTTACAAGAAACATGGTAAACAGAACCCCCGGTCTCTATCGACTTTGAGGTTGCGTTAAACCTGCAATTAAATCTTTAAAAGGTCACCCAATGGCAGGTTTACTCACCATGGTTAGAAAATCTTCAGGCTGGAGGATGGTAAATTCAATTAATTACTCCCCTTTTATTCAGATAACCTCCATGGAATTTCTTGGCCACTCTGGAATGTGTCTTGATTCAATAACGTTGGTGAACATGTATTGGAACCACAAATGGGCTGGAAAACAATTTTTTATAGACAAAGTAATGGACATATTGGATTGTCTGATAGAGGATTCTGGATGGCCAAATATATTTATTTGTGGTGACTTGCACATTGACCTGTTTAAACCGTCGGATGCGGAGAGAAACCTATTGGTACAATCCTGGACAGAAGAAATGGCTGCCCGTAATTTTCAGATGTTAAATGGGAATACCCTCCACGACATGCCACCAGCCCGTAGCTGGCATCATGCAAGCTTGGTCTCAACAGTTGACTATATCTTTGTTTCGGAACCTTTACATCCGCGAATAAGTTCAATGAAGATCATAAAGAAAAACAACAGCGACCACAATATGTTGGTAGCAGAATTCTCCACGAAACCAAAAGCTCCAACATTCACGTGGCAGCATAAAATCCAGGTTCAATCGAATAGAGTCCGCCTGAGATTGGACATGCTCGAGCTTGAACATCTAACAAACGAGTTCTGCCACGTCAGTCGATCCTTGGAATATGACCAACTATTGATGCAATTTAAACCCAAAAAGGTGGGCTTCAAAACCAAGTTCTACGTACGTGCTCACAGCTTCGATTTGGAGCTTTTGAAATACGAGCGTTTGTTACGTAGCGAGTTAAGATACGCTAAGAGGCAAGAGGAACATGCCCATCTGCAAACAACTAAGGCTGCAAAGCGAAGGTACAAAAACTGGGTAAAATCACACAAACATGTCATGCTGCAAAATGATGCTGAACTAATGCTGAGGATCTTGCAAAATAAAAATAGAAAGGATTTCTGGTGTCTCATTAACAACTTGCATGCACCTCAAAATGCAATCCAAGCATGTATGGTGTCAGAAGTTGATTGGATAACCCACTTTGGAGCCTTATATCATTCAACGGAGTCCTTGGAAATGCCAGCAAAGGAAACGTCCAAACCTTGGGCTCTAGTTTTTCCAAAAGATGATATAGTGGACATAATCAAAAAAGCAAAAAACTCACGAGCACCTGGCCCCGACGGGCTCACAAACTTTACTATCAAACAGTTTCCAGAGATATGGGCAGAATTTTGTGAGACACTCTTTAAAAGGATAGTCTTAATCCATCAGACTCCCAAATCTTGGAAGTGTGCGATTATCGTACTTATCTTTAAAAAGGGTGACAGACTCAATCCAAAAAACTACCGGACTGTCGCATTGTTGGATGTGTTAGTTAAAATCTATGCAACAATGTTACAGCGGAAACTAGTAGCCTTATCGATAACATCAACCCATGTGGATAAACGCCAAGCAGGCTTTGTAAAGCACGTGGGCTGTTCGCTAAATTTATTATTGCTAAATATAATTAAAATGGAGGCTATCAAATCAAACACAAAGGTGTATTTAGCATTAATATATTTATTGCATGCATTGGACACCATTGACAGAGCGCTCTTGTGGGCCAAATTGAAGAGATGGGGGTGCCCGTCGGATTTAATTGCAGCTATCAGAGAACTCCATACGAAGACATCTATTCAAGTTCATCTGGACCAATCTGGTTCTCTATCCGCCTCCATTGACACCTTTAAAGGAGTAAAACAGGGTTGTCCGTTGGCCGCAGCAATTTTTAGCCTCTTTATTTCTGATATAGGCGATTCAATTAACGAGGTTAAGTCTTTTCCGCCAAAAGTCACCAACACACATCTACACTGGTTGCTTTACGCAGATGACCTGATCATCATGGATGTGACGCCTATCGGGTTGCAAAGAAAACTAAATGCCGTGCAACGATACGTCACATCCAACAACCTAGCGATCAACACCAAGAAATGCAAAATATTGGTCCTGCAGAACCTGAATGGCGGCGTAGGGTCCAACAGAAAAAACATAAAATGGTCCCTAGGTCAAGAAACGCTTCAGATCTCTAAGAGTGTTAAGTATCTGGGGATGACAATAAGCTCTGCCATAAACGATAGGCCCTGGCTTGCGGAAACTAAACGGAAATGTAAACAACTAGCAAGCTAGGCACTGATCATTCATAAGAGATTTGGTACATTTTCATTACGACCGGTCTTGTCCTTCTATCAACAGAAGGTCATTCCGGTTGTGATATACGGGGCAGAAAACGCCCTCGGCTGCTCCTACGAGACCTGGGCCTCCTTAGAAAATTGTTTTTGGACTTAAGTACTAAACCTCCGTAGGGGAGTGAAGACATTGTGTATAAGGTATGAGCTTGCGTTGATATCACTGCATGCTAGAATATGTTGGAGCCTGTTGAACCTGTACTGAAAGACCAACATTTGTGCGCAGATTCCACAATTCGATATCTTTCACAACGTCTTACCTGCTAACTCCAAAATGGCTTATATGTGGACGAACAGATGTGAGGAAATCCTAAATAAAATGACATCAATATTGTTTTGCTTCATGAGAACCCGGACGCAGCCAAACTTAAAATCTGGTGTGCAGATTGAGATGAAACTTGTGTAGAAAGATCAGCCGCTAGTCGAATGAGTGACGTACCATTAGAGGCACGTGCTTTCAACACTCTTCAGAGCTATGTGGTATTATTTCCAAATCCGCAGGCACGCAGACTGTTTATATTATTTCGACTGAACATGTTTAAAACTGTTGATCGGCTTCGCCCATGGAAGAGTTATGGTCACCTGACACCTGAATGTAGGTTGTGTTCATGCACAAATGAATCACTTAAACACTTAGTGCTATTTTGTACTAATTTGAGATCTGAGAGGACTATCCATTTGGGTCCTTGGAGCCTAAACCATCCATTCTTATGTGCAGATGACTGGTGGAGGCTGATGTTTCAGGGAACTGATCTAAAACGAATACTTCCTTTAACAATCTTATTGGAAATAATTGAAAACTGTTTGACATCAACGGAAGGAACAATTCCTGTAAAAAGTAACATTGGGTGAAATAGTGTACGTTGACGCTTGATGAGGAAGCTATGGAAATGGAAGGTCTGTTGGGGTCTGTTATATGACATATGTGAACATGTGTGTTTACATGTGGTGCTTATTTTAAAGGTTTGTACAAACCAATAAAATAAAAATAAAAAAAATAAAAAAAAGAAGGATGGCTGCAGACTGGCCTACATGGCGGCTCAGGGTCAGGAATCATTGTCTCAGTGCTGGTTGGTGGGTCTGAAGCACTGGTCAAGGTGTCTCGGATGGTGTGAGCGACTGCTGTGTGACAACCGGTTGCAGCTCGTGGGGCTCGACTGCCTCAAAAATATCCTTAAAAGTGGATGCTGGTTGATGCTTGTCGGTGCACTCCTCCTAGCTTCTTTGCTGGGCTTGTGTGATCCTTTAAGGTGGACGGCCCAAAGCTGAGGAGAGTGTTGCAGGCAACAGCTTGTGCTTCTTTCAGTTCAGAGACTCTCTGGCCCTTCCAACGGAGGATGCTTGCTTGCAGAGCCTAGCAGGGTATGCTGGGTGCTGGCTGGGTACCAGTTCTGGAGCTGCTGGAGGCTCCTCTGGATTCAGTATCTCCCTCTGTTCCCCGGGGGATGTTTAAAGGAGGGATTTTGCTTCCCTCTTGGAAATCCTGGCCTTCGTTCACTGGCAGAAGCTGTAAGGCAGACTGTACCTTCAGCCAGGGTCCAAATGGGTCCTTTTTGTGACTCTTTGCAAACATCTTCAGATCTGCTGAGAGAGGGGCTCAGCCTCTTTTAAAGTCGAATGGGCCTCAGTAATTGGTGCGGGCTAAGCCTGCCTTAATTAATCAATCCTGGGTCCCGACCAACAATCTTCTGTTATGCGTGAGGTCATAACCAGAGTGCTTTGCAACAGGAAAGGTAAAGGGGTGAAAACATGTACTACTAAGTCCCACTAATCTTCCTGTTTGTGGTGGATCAAAGTGTTTCTCTGGTTAATTGATCTCTCTGTGGTCCCTGATCAAAGCGCAGGTCTCCCTTCAAGTTATGCCGAGAACAGACTTTCTGTCTCCATCAAATCACAAACTGGTACCTTCCTGAATGGGGGCCCCCTGTGGGAATGACCACTGTAAACAGTTGTTCCAGACATGAAATTCACCACTGCTCTTCATACAAAGGGGCAGGAGCTGACTTCAAGTTGACACAGATGCATATCAAAAGGATGTTGGGCATCCTGTCCATTGTCATTCCTGCGACCAGGGTTACTGCAGGCCTGCTTCAATTAACTCTCATCAGTATGCGCTGCCACCAGCAGGTAGACAAAGGATAGGGTGGATCCATGGAGCCTTTGATATTTAATTAAGCTGGCCATGGCAGGCGGAAGGTGTTGCCCTCCTCCTCTTGCAGCTTTCATGTCCTCATGTCTGGTACATTCCAGCTGAACACGACAGGAGGACTGTGCCTGTAGGCTGTGTCCACCCATAGTACACGTGACTATGTGTTTGTTGTGCGGTGAGCATAGGAAAATTATGTGCGGATTAGCCCCACACATTTTCCAAGGTTCATCTCCCATCATTCAATTTCTTTAAAAAATATCCAAAAAAAGCCCAGGCAAGTGCACACCCACCGTGCGGATGGTCGAATTCCTCTAAGTTGGTAATAGGGTACTGCAACAGCATGTTTGAATGCATTGATTAATATCTGATGCACATTTTTCATATGTTATTCCTGGCAACCCGGGCCAGGCTCAAACATGAAATCAAATCTTCTCGCTCTTTTCTTGGGCTTCATTGATTTCTTTCAATCTTTCCAATATACATTAGTCTGGGTGGATGCACATATAGCTGTTCTAAATACATTATTAAGGGTCCTGCCACCTCATTTCACCTTTAGCAGATGGAGGAACTATGCAATTTTTAATAATTGTTCATGTCCAAACTACACATTTCCCCTTTATAACCACTACACCCCTAAGAACTCAGGAGTTTTATTCCACTCTCCTCTTTGCAGGTTTGCACCGTTTGGGGCTGATTGTGTTTACCTCAGGAGCCAAGTGAAAGAGAAAAGTGGGTGAGACATAGAACCAGGAATGACAGTAGCAATACCAATATTGTTTGTGTACACGGTATGACAATTGAGGACTAGAAAGAGAAGGGTTTAGAGCAAGGGCTTACCAATTACTGGCTACGAGAGGAGATCAGCCAGGAGAGGGATGATGGGGATGGAGGCACACAGATGCCACCAGGAATGGTGGGGAAGACTATGCGGGCTAATGCAGAGACACCGACTTCTAGAGCAATGCAACTGAAGGTGGCTGCACAGTACTATCTTGCCATGGGTCCTGGCGAAAGACGAGAGTGGAGCAAACCTGGCTATTAGGCAAGCAGTCATACCTTCCTCATGTGCCCTTTGCTAGGCAACCCTGGAGATAACTGGTCACAGGGTTCTGCAGCCCTAATACAGTTGCCCCTTGCATCACAGCTGATTATAGGGTGAGGCAGGGCCAGCAGCGAGATGTCAGGGTGCACCTGGGCACCAAGCAGATGAAATGGCCTGCTGCCATCTGATCATCTGGGCAAGTCCATGGGTAAAGGTGCCTGGGCTCACTGCTGCAGGTTGCATTTTACCCTCCTGTTCTGAGTGTAAGAAGGGCTGTGTGTAAAGCTTCGTAGTTCAAATCCACAAGGTCCCTCCTCATGATGGATGGTTGGTGGGGGCTTGCAAGCTATAAGGAATCAGGGGACATCCTGTGACCAGGCGGATTAATTAGCATGCTCCCCTCTGAATTGTTGAGAAAGGGGCCTAGGGGCCTAGAGACTACATCCTCATAGTTTATGTATGATATGCCAATGGTGTCAAGGAGGGTGAAGAGGGGTTTCGTAAAGATTTTGTACAGGGTGGGAGGGACACAAGACCCTTGTGGGACACCACAGGAAATGGGTGCAGGGGGTGCTGGCATTTTCTGTGAATACTCTTATAGATCTCTCCCCTAGCAAAGAGGCAATCCAGTTTGTGGCATCAGGCGAGAGGTTTGCTGCTGTGGTCAGATGATGGCAGAGGATCTTGTGATCTACCAAGTCAAAGGTAGCTTATAGGTCAAGTGGTAGAAGTAGGGCAGGTTTGCCCTTGTCTCTGAAGTCATCTAATAGATTTTTAAGGTCCAGCAGAGCTGTTCCGGTACCATGGCCCGGATGGAACACAGAATGACGGATCCCTAGGATGTGATTAGCTTCCAGGTAGTTCTGGATTTGCAGGTAAGCTACCGTGTCTAAGATTTTTTGTAAAAACGGGGCAGCCGTCATAGGGTGGTAGTTGGAGTGGTTCACGGTTTATTTAATGCGAGAGAGCACCCAGGGAGCACCCAGGCTTCCTTAAGGCAAGAGGGGTCTATTTTGGTGGAAAAGGAGACTTTGATAAAAGAGGTGATCAGGGGTGCAAGATCCTCCCAGCATTCCTTGACTAAAGCTGCCGGTCAAGTGTCTCCTTTGCATCTGGAGGGTTTAAGGCTTTTATGGATGTTCTTGACCTCTGCGATTGAGACCTTGGTGAAGTGGAACGTGGGGGTGTCCTGTATGTTAATGGTGAGGGGGGCAAAGGGGGTAGACGTTGACTGGCGGGTTGGAGAAGGGATTGTTTAATATCGATTTTAGCTTGCAAGGTGTTGATTTTTGCTAGCATGGCGTTCTGAATGTTGGTGCACCATATCTTTGGTGATGGTGGTGGGGGGTTGGTGGGTGTTTCAAGTTCCCTAACGATAGTGAAGATTTCTCTGGTGTCATGTGAGGTGGATTTAGCTAGAATGATGGCCTGCTTATAATGTTTGGCAGCAGAGGTAAACGTTATCTTCCTGGATTTGGTGGGGGACCTTCTGCAGTTGGCTTCAGGTTAGGAGTTTAAGGAGGTGCTGTGTGAATCAGGAATTCCTGTGGTCGGATGGTTTGGTTTTACGTGGTAGCAAAGGGTCAATGGTATTGATAGCTGTTGTGAGGATATTAGAGTACAGGTCAGCGAGGGCAATAAGGTCAGTAGGAACGGGGATTCAGGTAGGAGATGTTAAGCAGCGGGGCAAGACGTTCCTTGATAAGGTTGCGAGAGCTGCTGGCTAGTGTCGGAGGCAGAGATGAAGTGCCCGGAGTGGAGTGTGCGCTAGGCGACATGGTGAAATGGATCACATGGTGATCAGACCATGGGCGTGGGTTGTTGCTTGAGATGGTAACCTGGCAATTGAGGTTTGCGATCCAGTGGAGCGTGCGACCTTTGGAGTGTGTTGGGGCACATACACGGTTTAGGAAGCCTAGAGCGCTGAGGGCATTGACTACGGACATGGCAGTAGTGTCTGTGGGGTCGCTGTAACCTAAGTTAAAGTCCCCTAGGAGTAGAAATTTGGAGGTAGGTTTAATGTGGGCTGATAAAATGTGAAATAGGTTCTCTTCAAAGGAAGGTGCCTGTCCTGGAGGGCGATAAAGAGTGGGAATAGTCACAGTGTCAGCGTCCAAAATTGTCAGTTTGACTGGGAGGATCTCACAGTGGTTGTCAAGGGATGTGCTAGTTGTTCTGATGGGCAGGGAGCCCCTAGCTATTATTGCGACTCCTCCGCTCCTGGTGTTGGGCCTGTCACAACGTTGGATAGTGAATCCTGGCGGTAGTTGGACTGCCTTTGTTTCTTTTAATAGACTGCTTGTCACATAAAGCCCTTTTAAGGGCTTTATTTGGCAAACAGCCTATTAAATGAAACAAAAGCAATCCAGCAGCTACCAGATAGCACAGTGTTGTGCTATGTTGTATTAGGTGCTGGATTTTTTTAGTTTCATTTAATAGACTTCTTGCCACATAAAGCCCGTAATGGGGTTTAGGTGGCAAGCAGTCTATTGAATAAAACAAATTAATTCTTCCACTTAATGAATAGCACAGTAGGCTGTGGCGCTGTCTAGTTACCTACACTACACTACCTACACTGGCTTCCAGTCTCTCACCAAATCTTGCTTAAAACCCTTGCTCTTACACACAAGGCCCAGAACAACTCAGCCCCCGCCTACCTAACCAATCGCTTCACAGGGCATGCTGCCAACAGACCCTTGAGGACTGCCCATGTCAATTCACAATACCTAGATATAAACTCCAGACCGCAGGAGGATCAAGCTTCCCAGTCCTTGCAGTCAAACTCTGGAACACACTACCCTCTTCCCCCAGAGCCGAACCCTCCTTTCTATCCTTCAAGAACAAAACTAAACTCTGGCTTCATGAGCTTGACGCCTCTGCCAACTCGTCCTAACTAATCCGGTTAGGTTAGTTAAGGTGCCTTGACACCCTCCTCAGCACTTATCATATGTATAGACAAAATTGCCTTGTATATTTCAACTGACTCACCGTACACTTCGGGATATGCACATTGTATTGTATGTTTCGCTGTCATTGTTATTCTTGCTGTAACTTTTGTTGTTGGCCATTGTAACGTCCTTTTGGCCTGACTCATCCCTCTTGGGAAACTTCTGTTCATGTATGTAACCAATGCCTACATTTTGCGCCCAGTTGCCCTAGGGCAAGGTGCGCATTGCAAATAAACAAATACAAACACAATTACCAAAAGGTCTTAGTTTTGGATCCTGAGCATGGGGAAGAAAACGATTTTCTTGCTGTTGGGAGTGGTGGATGATTACATTTGACATGCATTTAAATGACCACCATTAGTGTGTCATCCCACAACATGCAATTTTATGCAGTCTCCCCTTAGGAGGCTGCATAAAACTGCATCCGTTGGGGATAATGACACACTGGTCATTTAAATGCATTTTGTTCCAGCTCCTTCCACTGCTTGCATGACATGCACAACACACTCCAGGCTACACCCTCCATTTAGACCACACACCCTTATCACAGCCCCCCTCGATTTCACACCCCACTTCAAGCACTGGTGCTACTCCTGAGCTTCTCTAGCTCCTCTTCCCAGAGCAACTTGCCGAGCATTATGTCCACTCCTAGGAATATCGAGCTTGATGAGAACAAGTAGTTTGGCTGATGAGTGGTTGTACTTTTTGAGATGTAGTCTTATCTTATTCAGAGAAGTTTGTCACAGAGAAATTACAACTTCCGGCAGCCCCGCATCCACAGACAGACCTGTGCTGGAAGGAAATGGATGCAAGGCCGCTCATTTGCATAAACGGAAAGAGCATTTTGGAAGTAAGAATGATCACCTTATTCTATCTTTGAAATATATCGGATAGTAGCAAGTCGCATGAAACCGTTTTGAGCAAGTAATGGCAGTTGGGCTCTTTGCTCTTTTTATTTAGCCCAATTCTCACCCTAGCATAACATTGTGCACAAGACAGAAGCCTCTTTTGTGCGTTCTTGAAAGCGGGTGGAAGTCTCTGGGCTGTTTCTCCATAGAGCTTCAGTAGACTTGCTTAGGAGCAAGAGGCTGTGTGAGCCTGAGCACCACACCTGCGGCGGTATGAAGGCTCAAAGCAGAGATGCGTGCTCCTCCGTGGTGGCGACTGCTTCAGCCCCTATCCTTCTAAGAGCCATCTGTAATGAAAGGCTCTGCTAATAGAAGCTTCGACACATGCGGCAGCCTCGTGTATTGAAACGCTCATATTTTCATTTCATTCCCACCGTGGTGGTGTCCTAAATCTGTTTGCCGAGCGCACACTATGTGCTGAGCACTCTGACGAGAAAAGCTTTGCAAAACACGCAATTTCCCCTTTGTTTTCATAGGCTGCATTGACTTGAGTGAGTGCCATCGAATGGTTTGCCCGGCATCACACACTTTGCTTAAGTAGTGAAACTAAAATTTGCGCCCAGTCGGCCATTTCCGTCTATAGTTAATATAAGTATTTGTTAAAGTTTTGGGATTTAAAAGATTAACTATGTTCATAGCATTGCATTCAAAAGTACAGAAATTATGTAAAAACACACATGAAATTATATAAAGTCGTTAAAAAAACACGTTGAACAAAAATAGGACGATAGCTTTAATGTCTATCGTGACTATATCAAGGCAAAAGCCTATACAAACACAATGTAATGTCACCTGCTAAAGTCTTTATTTCAGAGAGCATGCAATCTTATGCACCCCTCCTATTTATTATCACCCCATATTCACACCTCCTAATTGGTAGTAGTCCTCCTGTGCCTGGGCTAGCAACCCCTAATTGCCCTTATTGCAACACTTTGTCTGCACAAAGCGAAACTTCAGGGAAGCCGCTGTGCTTTCTTGCACTTAGACTTTTCACAGGAGAAAGTGTGAACGCTGAAATGGGACAAGGAAATAAGGAGTGTTGGCAATGAGTACCGGTACTCTCCTCAATCTAGGAGAAGTCCCCGCCCTCATTATGGCCAGAAATAAGAAGTGCAGGTACTGAGGGCCGGTTAAAGCCAGCCCATTTAAAGCAGTGCTTTCAAGGCTACATCTCTTTGCATTCTGGTGCTTGTGGTTCCACCTTTGCACTGGGAAAATAAAACTACAGATAGTGTACAATAAAAGAAAAGGAGTTCAGAAAAATTGCCTGGACTTTCCTTTCCATAGGACACCATGTAAGCTTTCTTTTTGTATATGTTTGAAAATTAGTGTTAATATGCAGCACTTTCAGTGGGACAGTTCTGCTTTCTCTGGATAGACTCAAAGAATATGGCAAAATACTTCTTTATTATAAGTTCAATAAATTAGGGAAATCTGGTGAGCAAAACAAATCGCAGCTCACACAGTTTCAATGCATTTTGGTTACCGAAAAGGCTTTATACCTCGATGTACGTCACCTATAACGTCATCCTATGTGGCAAACAGTAAAATCCTATTGGGCGGAGGGATTGGTGAAGGGAAGATATATATTTATAGTTTATTTGAGTGTTAGTATCATTATTGGCTGCCCTTTATCAAGTAGGCACGCCTTGAACCATCTCTAACTTGGTAAAATACAGATAATAGCAGAATAAAAGCAGCAAATAGGTTTCTGCAACAATGTACAATCTTTCATTACATAGCCCCTCATGATTGGTAGACACTTTCTTCCAGCCTTGGACTTTCGGCTTGTTAAAACGAAACTGAGGGGCAGTAAACAGCGTCAGACAACTGCCCACCGGCCAAGGTCTCTTCTTTGTTGTTGACCCTGCTGACTGTTCTCTTCTTTGGAACTTTAGAGTGAAGGTAGATTGCTATCTTCGTCTGGAGCTTTATGAATAGGCCTTGTTCTCTGGTCTTGTACCATGTGTGAGGAGACCATGATTTTGTCCCTTCTATCCTTCTATTTAGTGCTATTTGATTCAATGAATTTGGGTTTTAGTACTCTCCTCGGCCTCTGGAGACGTGGTTGCTCCACTCTGCATGTGCTTTCCATGTCTTTAATTGTGCATTACTTGGCACTCGCAAATGTTCATTCCTTTGCTTAATCTTAGAGAAATATGTCCTGCGTACATGGCTTATCCTCTTGGACTCCTTTCAAGCCTTGCAGTTGCCTCTTGCTGCAGCATCCTTGATCCTTAGCCAAACAAATATGTTTTGTTCTTGCACACATTTGTATTCCAGTGCTTTTCAGCTCTGTAGCTTTGGTTTGTCTCCTTCAGGCTTCTCGCTTACTATCATACGAAGCTGACGCCAATTTTCTCAATCATGGCTGCTTTACTTGTGTTATATTTCCTTCGTTAGCAAGCTTCTATATGTCTTGTCTACCTTGTGTTTCTACATATATACATCTACTACAACTTTTCACACTTATCTTCTCAGTGTATACGATTTCTTTGTGTTTGCATATATGTTCCCTTTGTCACTTCAGTCAAATATTTATTCTTTAAGTATTCATATGTAGTTTCAGTGCGCCCTCTTGTCTTCTCTTCTTCCTGACATCACTTTACATCTGTCAGACTTCACTTATAGTTCTACTATGTCCAGGGGTGTCTGCAGACTCAGGTCTACCGCATCAGTTTGAGGGTACATTCAACACAGGTGTTTGTGCACATAACGTCTCTCATACCTTCGATGTGGTATTGGGATGATACCAGGTGTCATGCACAGTGTTTTCTTGCTGTTCTTCCAATATGACAGAGGTGAGGGGGAGGGCTCTCTAGATTGTATGTACATATGCATCTCTGCAAATGCGTTATTTGTGACTGACAGGATGAAAGAGCAGAGAGGTTTTTTGTTTTTTTTATTAAGAAGGAACTGGTTTGAAAACTAGGCACAACACGCCCCACCTTTCCTTGTTTTGCGCTGCTCATCCTTTCCTTTGCCCTACAAGCCGGCAAAACCAGTGTCATCCGGGAGATGGTCGCCCAAGCCCAATTATTTTAATTTTAGGACTTGCCCTTTCCGTTTTATAATAATAATTTTAAAAGACTACGAGGCCAGAGTGCAAAGAGAAAAATTGGAACAGGATGAGCAGCGTCCGAATTACATGAGACAGGTTGGCATGTATGTTTTTCCCGCACTTCTGGATCGATCAACGATTACACCTTAAAACTGCTCTTGCCCGTCTTCCCAATACAGAAAATCCATATGTTGGCACATTTGCCTAAACTGCAATTTTAGGTCTGACAAGCAATTATGTAGAAGCATTTTTTGTTGATGAAAAACTAAAATTGTAACAGGAGCAGGTGTTGTCCAGCATTAGAAAATGCAAATTTGCCAACCAAAACCTAGCCACAGAGTCAGGCTTCCACACTAAACAGTTTGGGCTTTTTTGTGTGGATGGCACTGCCATAATGGTACTTCCCTCCATAGGGAAGGTGGAAGCAGCTGGAAAATGGCGCGAGTATTCTTCGTTATTTGGCCGGTATTGACATCATTTTCCCAGGTGCTCACGCTATGTTCCAGCTGTTTCTACCTAATGGCGGTAAGTAACATTATTGCAGTGCTTAGAAAATGTATATTCCATTCACCCAAAAAAGCCCAAATTGTTGGCTTTGCCAATGCTTGTTTAGATATGCCAGAGCACCAGGAGACCAGGCCAAAAGCAGCATAAATCCCAGTAACATGACATGACAATACCTCGGACTTGGCTTTATGAAAGGCAGGAGGTTCCCCTAAGTCTACAGCAAGAGTTGGGACATGGGGGGCACTGCCCAAAAGTCATTCACATTCATTTGACGGGATGAAGAACCCATAGACTTCCATGCCAGTTTATTTGCTGTACACGTTGGGAGTTGCAATGTTCTTTGCAATGAACGCAGGCACTGATTCCCTGCACTGTACAGGAGACCGCTTGCTGTCCACACTTGTGACTCTAACGTAGCCTCTGCACTATTGCCTCGTGCCCTCACAGCCTCACCACAATGGGCAAGTAAGTTTGCTTGCTCTGCCCGCCTCAGTGATCCGAACCCGGCACGTCAATCGTTTCTCTCTGTGTGGTCCCTCTGCGCCAGGGTCAGCACTTTTTAACTAGCGCACCCCAGGAAGCCACTCAGTATAACCCCTATCTACTGAACCACCTACAGAAAATATACAAAATCAACAGACACATGTTATGGACCTGTCAGCGAGAATCAGTGAAAGCACAGTGATAATTGACAATTGCATGCCACAGAAGCAGACGCCCTTTTCACATTTACGAGAGTTCATGGAGGGAGATGAAGCTCTTACTAGTCAGACCTAAAAAAAGAGGGTCCTGCATTGGGAACGCAGGAGGCTGTGTGTGCAGTAATTCTCGTCCGCAGTCTAGCAGCAGCGCATCCCAACTTACTGAGCTTCTTTTGAAAATGCCCATCCACATGACATTGAATGCAAAATGGTGCAACACCTTCTTCTTAGAGGCCACTATCCTCTGGATACATACGGTAGGGCCAGGCTCGGACTGGCCTATAGGGCAATAAGCCCATGGCCGAACATAAAATGCAAAATGCTGGAGTGGCTTGGCTCTGTTTTTTGGGTCAAAGTGGGCCACTTTTATGGCCAAGGTGTGCCAGTTTGATGAGTTACTTCACTATGCAGCTAATAGTTTTGACCAGTGTTGCTGAATACATATTCTTTAAAATGCACACGTTTCATCACATTTTATCAAAGAGCTCCCCCCTTGGGTACTATTGAACCAGTGTGACAAAAGGCATGAGTAGCCATTTGCAAGGGTGGGACACTTTTTCATGGGTGCCGAGACAATGTTATGGGCCAGCCCGACCCTGTCGTCTCCTGTCCTCTCTGCAATGGGAAAGGCAACTTTCCAATAATTTGGTTTCTCTTGTGTTCATGCTCCTTGTGTAAATGCACAGCTGGGGTTTCACGCAGCGAGAAGCTCCTGCCATGCATTGCCGAGCCCTGCCCCTCGGCCACAACACGTCTAATTACATCGTGACAAATAAGAGCCAGCTCCCCACCCCACTGATAATGCATAATTTAGGGTATTTTAATATTCATTACCTCATAGCCGGAGGAATCCGGCACTGCCCATAGTGGCTTTGCTGACAAACGAAATAACTTGTGGCTTTTGGATGTGAACAGTTCCAACCACATCAGTTCGATTGATTACTTTGGTGTGTCTGGGTTCACACCTGCAATGATGCGCCTCCATGTTAAAGCGGCATTGCCAGAGAGAACCTTCTGTTACTTGGCTAAAATGGAGCCTCTTTTGTTCTTAGCCCTCCTGCCCGCGCCTTTTCTCTTAATTAAGGTTTATTTCTTGAATAAATATGCACTTCCTTGCACTCTAGAACCAGTTTGTGCCCCACAGACCAGCTAACATTGCTATATAGATGCTGGATATCAGACCACGCCCAGTGCAGGACACATTCACTATAGACTCAGACGTTAAAATGTGAAGAATAGGGACACATAACACCATACCATTTGAAAGGCCATACAAAGCTAAGCTGATAAACCCATATCCTTCAAATGCTCTGGTAAAGGAGTAGTAATCAGCAATATTTATTATAATAATGTAATACAAGGCAGGCTTCTATATCAGCATACAAAACTGTAAATATTTATTTCTTAAACATTCCAGTTGTGACATCACTACTCACCTGTAGTAAGAGAATCACAGCACTACTTTAGCAATAATACCCACAGTGGTGGGCTGCATCAGGTGGTTATGGTCTGCAACCCAAGTTATAGGCTTTGCTGTGCTCGGGCCCTAATGGCAGGTCTCGGTGCTGATCCAAGCCGATCCAGCCCACCACCAAAAGTATTATTGGTGTTAGCACCCTCAGACTGGACTGAGGTGTAAATACCTCATTGGTTAATCAAAAAAATGACTAGCAAAGTGTGTCCGGGTAACGGGCTACAGAAATTGAAGATGGGCTCCAGGAGGAACCGGTCATCCGTTTCCACGACCCAGGAGATGGTATCGGGAAAAATCCGGGAAGGGAGGAGAAAGGAGCAGGTAAGTGGGTGGGGATTCAGGGAAAGAAGAGAAGGATTCACAGAGGGAGGGAAGGTATGGGCTTGAGCAGGTAGCGGGAGGTCACGGGAAAGAGCGCTTAGAGTGGGGAACATGGTAGACTCAGGGAAATGTGCCGGCCTCAGGCTAACTCTGTTCTACCTAGTCAATTACATCCTGCCCGCTATCAATCATTTAATAATACAAAAGTATTTACAAATAATTCAAATACATGCAAACATAATTACATACTCAAACTAATGATCAGAAGCATGTACGTGAACCTAACTAATTCACCAAATACACAAAAAAGGTTTAAAAAATAACACTTTTTTATTCCTTAAATAGATCACATTGAATGAATGAATGAAAACGCATTAAAATACTCCTCAATCTAATAAGCTACATTTTCATGAGAAAAATTAGAACCACCATCAAGCATTGGTCATTCAACCCACTACCTGCATTCATACATATATGTACTATTCAAGATTCCCTTAGTTGCAAGTGATAGCTAAAATGCATCCTATAACATTGATACAGGAACTGAACGTGTCATTGCTTGACACTCACCCTTCGCCACTTATCCCAACATGTGTCTATTTATTATGCCTCACATGCATGAACATTCATCAGGGGATACTATTACACCTGTCTACTCTAAGTGATGGTTCATTCTAATAGATCACATCAACAGGAGAATATAATCTTTCATTGAACATCACTTATAATATGGAGTGTTAGCTAAGCTCTTCATTACTCATTCCTTTGATAGATTAAATAAAGTAGTATAGATACCCGAGGCAGCATTAGTTTGTGCTTTTAATGCACTTCCTTCGCTCAGGCCAGATTCCTTACTCTGTAACATGAGGTTATGAGGTTGTTGCGAAGTTAAATGGTATTCATTAAGTAAAGGCCCAGCAAAAAGAGACACAGTCCAGAGAAAACCTATGAACACAAGTTAACACTTAAAGAGGGGTTACTTTACAGATGTATTTTGCACACACTTAGCTTGGGAGCAGCGGACACTCTGCAGAAGAGGAGTACAAAGGAAATAAGGGGGTTAATGAGAGGGAGACGATGATCTGTTAGGTACTGTTTGAAAGGACGGACCTTCATCGCTTTTCCTAAGCACAGGAGCAAGGGGCAAGTTTGTTGTGGGCTGTTCCACCGCAGCGATGAAGAGCGGGAGAATGCTTGATTCCTCTTCTTTTCTCCTTCCTGCAGCTCTTGACGGGTTTTATGTAGAATACCTCCCTCGGGAAACCCTCAAAAGCCTGAGGTTCCAATTCTGATCCCGTCTAAAGGCTGGGTCTTGCGAGCGGGAATGTACACCTAGTGGTGGCTGCGTGGCACCTCAATTCTGATGCCGCATGGACAGTGGCATAAAAGCTGGAAAACTGTAATGTGTATGGCGGGTGCAATCTCAATGAGTTTCAATTTATGATACCATTAGCACAATAGTCTATACATGTGGTCACATTTGGTAAAATAACAAACGTGCCCCAGTGATCCCGGGATTATATGATAGTTCGTGTTTGTAGTATCCAAAAAACTGCTAGTGAGAGCGCAGTGCGGCGAGTGGTCAACATCTTCCCACAAGTTGCATCTAGGTCTGCCATGTTTGCTTGAAGATTAGCATGTGTTGCATTTCCATCTTACCTCATGACTGCACCGGTGTGCCACTGGTGTGCATTGCAGCTGCATTACAGATGTCAGTTTCAGGACAGGGAGTTTGCTGAAGGTTTGCAAAAATGAAAGGTCATGTTCTCTGAAAATGCCCTTCGCACACTTGTGGAGGAAGTAGTGGGCTCAGAGTGTGTTGTTTTTGCTTTCTGAGCAAGCAGTGGGGGAAACATTGCAATAAATGTAAACGTGGTGTTAGGTGTGAGGCGGAACAGTGATGGAGTGAAGCAGCTCCGGTAAGACGTAAGTTGATGGGAGGATGCAAGATGGCCGCCCCTGTCAGCCCACCCGCATCGTTGTGTTGGGGCCGGCCGCCGTTGCGGCCGTAACGTAAGGACGTCCAGGAAGTGACGTCAGGGGAAGGGGAGGGACGGGAAGGGAGTTCGGCAGTTGCCGCCATAGTAGAATAAAGGAAGGTTGTATGCATACCTGGCTCCCGCGTGTTATTGCAGCGAGGCCTGCGCGTGCGGCGTATTACTCGGGCTGCGGCCCAACAATGGCGACGAGGAAGTACGGCCCACTAGTGCCGTGTTGAGGTCCGCAATCGTGCGGTTCGGCGCGTCGGCGCACCTCCACAACGCTCGACAGCTGGGAGCAGCCAGCGTCCGACTGCAGCTCCGGACCACGCCGTGAGCCCCCGGACTGCGGGTCAGCACACCACACGGGCAGGCATAGCCCCACCGCAGGAGCGTGGGGACAAGCTCACCGTCAGAGGCACGTCGGTTGGCGGAAAGCTGGTCAAGATGTCGGACACTGCAAGTACGCCTGCCTCATCCACCGGAGGGGCAAGCACCGCAGCAGCCCACTCACATGGAAGGAGGAGCAGCACAGGTGATGCACATGCCAAACCCCTTCGAAATTAGAGACACGTCAAATCTGGGGCCCCGATGGACGATATGGCTCAGGGACTTCAAATTCTACATGGGAGTGATAGGGCTAACCGATGACGCAAGGTTGAAGAACACGCTGTTCATGGCAGTTGGGCCAGCAGTGAGGGACATAGCCGGAGAGCTACTCAACGTCGACACAGTAACATACGGCGAACTCCATGCCAAATTATCTGAATACTTCGCTCCACACACGAACGTCGACTATGAACGTCACGTATTCCACACGACCAGGCAAGAAAAGGGCGAATCCATCGACAATTTCGTTATGCGCCTGCGCATAAAACTAAAACATTGTGAATTCCACAAATATTCAAACGAAGAAGCCCTCAGATCGCAAGTGATCGTGGGATGCCTCTCGCAACCTTTTCGTAAACAACTCCTGCAGAAACAAAGGTCACTCGAAGAAATCCTAGCACTGGCTCGCATGGAGGCCGCCATTGATTCGCAACTGGACAATCTGGGGAAAGTCTCCATACAACAGCCAGGAGAACACACGGAATCTGTCAACAAGCTCTACACAAGCCCCAGCCAGGGAGGGAGGCGCACAGAGGCCACCTGCTACAAGTGCGGTTACGAATATCCGCACGCCGGGGAGTGCCCGGCCCTGGGACAACAATGCGCTGCATGCAGCGGCATGGACCACTTCAGGGCCACGTGCAAGAACGCCCCAGTGAACGCACAGGGCAGACCCCAAACACAAGAGAGACGCCGATATAGTCGGCAGAGCCCGCCCAGATCCAGAGGAGAGAGTGACAGGAAGCCGACGAAAAGAGAAGACAGCAGCAGATCCAGCCACTACTCCCGGGACGACAGGCGCTCGTCGGAGGACACGCGACGCTCCCACAGAAGACGTTACGTCCGATACATAGAAACGCGATCCCCCACCAGCAGCGACACCCCGTCCTCAGGGGATGACCAGAGGAAAAAGGGCTACGTGTGGGCCGTCAAGACTAACACGACAGCCACACAGCACAGCCCTATACTCAATTTAACGTAAACAACACGCCAGTGAAGTTTCTCATAGACACCGGGGCCACGGTGAATATCATTAATGAACAAACCTATGAAGCACTGACTCCACCTCCCAAAATCAAGAAGGCCGAGATAGACATTTACCCGTATGGATCCACGACGCCCCTACCGTGCAAAGGCACAATAACAGCGTGGTGCACCCACAAAGACCACTCCGCGAGAATCCCGCTACATATCCTCAAAACGGAAGCCGATAGCGGCTGCATCCTAAGCTTCAGGACAGCTGTGGAGATGGGCCTGGTACACATTCTCTACCAGCTGATGGCCCACAAGCACTTTGCCAAACCGGAGATTATTGAACAGACTTTCCCTAAACTATTCCACGGCCTAGGAAAATTAAAGCACCGGAAAGTACACCTGCATATAGACCCACTCATCAAACCAGTAGCCCAACACTACCGCGGGATTCCATTTAACATTCAAAGACAAGTGGAAGAAGAACTTGATAAACTGATCAAGATGGACGTTATGGAACCAGTGTCGGGGCCCACCCCCTGGGTCTCACCTATCGTCCCAGTCCCCAAGAAGACACCGGATGGGTCCATTCCTCTGTGCGTCGACATGTGCAGAGCAAACACCGCCATCGAGAGAGAGAGACACCAGGCGCCCAGGATCACAGATATGATCCATCTCCTACACGGATCAATGCTATATTACTGTCTATGCACGAATTGCTATCCTGTCTTGTATACCTTTGCTTCATCACTGTATAATTGTACCCTACCTTGCCTGTAACTCGAAGATTAAGCGCCCATATACCTTTGGGTCAGGTGCGCTATACAAACTAATAAACAAAACAAACAAACAAACAAACAAACAAACAAACAAGGGTTTTCTCAAAACTGGACCTGACGAAAGGATATCACCAGATCGAAATTGCAGCCAAATCCAGATATATCACCACGTTCGTCACCCACTTTGGGTTATTTCAATTAAAAAAAAACTCAGCTTCGGCATCTCTTCAGCGGCTGAAATCTTCCAAGAAGAGATTCACAAAGTAATTCGGCACATCCCAAACTGTCTGAATTATTCAGATGACGTCCTGGTGTATGGCAAAACGCAGGAAGAACACGACAGGGCGCTCCACAAAGTATGTCAGGCGATGGAAGAGGCCGGCCTCACACTAAACAAGGCGAAGTGTGAATTCTCCAAGGAATCCTTGAGATTCTTCGGTCACATCTTCTCAGCGAAAGGCATGAGGCCGGACCCAGAAAAAGCAGAAGCTCTGAACTCTGCCACCCCCCCCGTGAACACAACGGATCTGCGCTCTTCCTGGGCCTATCTAGCTATTGCTCCAGATACCTAAAGGACTATGCCTCAGTCAGCAAACCCCTTCGACTGCTCACGCGAAAGGACACACCGTTCGTATGGTCGAAGGAGTGTCAAGAGGCGTTCGAAGCCATCAGGAGCGCCATTTCACAGGCAGAGGACATGGCGTACTTTGATGCCCGACGAGACACCGAGGTGATTGTAGACGCCAGCCCGGTAGGCCTTGGTGCCATCCTGACACAAAAAGATCCGGAAGAACCACGAAATGTCCATATAGTCGCATACGCCAGCAGGAGTCTAACACCCACAGAACAGGCATACTCCCAGGCGGAAAAGGAGAGCTTGGCGGTAGTATGGGCCTGCGAGTACTTTCACCTGTTCCTCTTCGGCAAGAGATTCACAATAGTCACGGATCACCAGGCCCTCCTGACCATCTACGGAAACCCCAAAGCCATTATGCCACCAAGGATAGCCAGATGGGGCCTGAGGCTACAAGATTACCAGTTCATGGTAAAACATCAGCCCGGAAAGGAAGACAATCCGGCCGACTATCTTTCCCGTCACCCCGCGACATCCACGGTGTCTCAACCCTCCATCGCGGACGCATACATTAACTACGTCATTCATCACCTACAACCGCTGCCCATAGGATGGGCAGAGATAGCAGCTCAGTCGGAATCGGATCCTGCACTACGCATCGTCAGACATTGCCTACTAACAGACAAAAGGGCCCTCATGAGGCAGCAAGCGAAGGCGGAAGCGGACGAAGTCAAGGAAGAGGTTAAGGGGCTACATCTAGTCCGTGATGAATTGACAGTGGTGGAGGGCATGGTACTACTAAAAGGGTGCAAGGTCGTCATTCCAAGGACACTCCGGGAGAGGACGATACACCTGGCCCATGAAGCACATCGCGGGTTAGTGGCCACGAAATGACTTCTCCGGCAGAAGGTGTGGTTCCCACAGCTCGACAGCCTAGTAGAAACCATCGTAGGGGGATGCCACATCTGCGCACAGGTAGCTCCGCCGCCACACCCGAATCCGTTACAAATGTCACCGCTTCCCACTAAAGTATGGGAGGAGCTAGCAGTGGACCTGTTCGGACCATTGAATGACGGCACGCACGTCGTGGTACTCACGGATGAACATTCGAGATACCCCGACGCCCAGATCGTGGAAAGCAGTGCAACATCGAGCGTTATCCCCGCCCTCGACCGGATGCTGTCAGCGTACGGGATCCCCAAAGTCATAAAGTCAGACAACGGTCCCACCTTCATAAGTCACGAGTTTCAAAAGTTTGCACGATACATGGGATTTCAACATCAAAGGATAACACCCCGATGGCCTCAGGCTAATGGCATTGTTGAAAGATTCATGACCAACGTCAAGAGAACGCTACAGATCGCCCACATCCAAAACAAACCCTTCAAGCAGGCCCTCAATCAACTGCTCAGGGAGTACCGTCACACGCCACACAGCACCACAGGCATATGCCCGGCAGACCTGCTATTCCGGAGGCCGATCACCACGAGGCTACCAGAGGACCCAAGGGCGCGACAAGCCTTGAACGAGAAGCAAGAGTCAATGACAAAAGAAACAAAGCGCAAATGAAGGAAGCAACGGACAGAAAGAGAAGGGCGCGAGAAAACCCCATGCAGCCAGGTGACGAAGTATGGGTCAGACAACCCAAACACAGAAAGGAAGAACCATAACTAGAGAGTGGTAGAGCAGGGCGGGCCTTAGCCACAGCAGTGCCCTGGGCGAATTGGCGCTCCCCCTCCCTGCGTGCCCTTGGTCAACAGGGGCAGGGCCAGGTGTGCCACTTTTAACCAGGAGAATGTTGTGAATAGGGCGCATCAGCACTCTATTGTTATTAAATGTGCTCCGCCGCCGTGGGCACATTTAATAACAAAGGGGCACCTGCCGTGCCTTCTGCCACTACGCCAGCTCAGGGAGCCCTTGAAAGACTCCCCTGAGGTGGCGTGGCAGGGGATAATGGTGCCCTGGTGGCATTGCTACAGTCAAGACTGAGAGTAAGTATGCAGAAAATCAGACTTTGTTGAGGGAAAGTATGTGGGTGCATGCATGATGTACACAGAACCACAGAGATGGCACATGCACAGACTCATACACACACTGGGCTGTTGCCATTGTTCTGCGCATGGTTCTATTAAGTGCGGAAAGCGTGAACGAAGAAGTCACAGTGCAGCATCCAGGTAGCGGTGAACATTATGCGGAGACATAGGTCAAAATGGATCCTGAAACCCTCTCAAATATTGAGGAAGGGGTGATCGATCTGCAATTTGTTGATGAAATCAGAAATCACTTGGATAGCGAAGCAGCCCTGGACGGTGGTTAGACGCAGACCGACATGGAGCAAGAGGCGGTGGTTGCCACGCCTGCACCCGTTACATCATAGGGCATTCATGATGTTGCATCAACATATTACAGCATTTGAGAAAGGGAAGAAGGTGAGAGACGTCTTCGGAGCAGCTGTGCACATTAGCGTGCGGCGCCGTAACAGAGGGAAAGGGAAAACGCTCATTAATGTTGCAAAGGAAGGTAACAGTCTTGCACCTGCAGATGGATGTTTTATTGCTCATGGGAGGACGACTCTGAGTGGTATTGTAAGGTTACTGTGTGTGGATAAGCTCACACAACATCTGAAGGAAGAGCGCAACAGCAACGGCTTGAGAGTGCAGACGTGGTGAAGATGTGGTCGCTCGTCACCAGTGTTGGATTCGCCGGACCCGTGCTGCCGGCGGAGGGAGAGAGCGTGGGAGGGCCGCATAGTAGGCCCAGCTGGTGCGCACGCAGCGCAGGAGCTACATAGGACACAACACGCCAGTGTTCGCTCGCGCCCTGAACTGTCTGCATTTCTTCTTCTTCTTAATTATCGGAGGCGTGGGCGGACCCACGCAAGCGCTTCCCCATCCTATACGATGATGTGCACCGTGCCTGCCTTTCTTCTTCTTAATTACTGAATGCGTGGGCGGATCCACGCAGGCGCTTCCCCATCCAATAGGATGATGTGCCTGCCTTTCCGGCAGGGCGGGCACTTTATTCTCATTACGCCTCACGTCACCGTGCGTGTGGGAAGTGAGGCAGATATAACAGCAAATTGCTGGAAAAAAGACTATGAAGAAAATGCGCTACTGACAGAGGCCTGTAGAGGGCAGCACCACCACAGAGAAAAGTGCAGCAGAAGGGATAGGGTGGTATGGAAGAGGACTGGCTCACCGCCTGGGAAATAGATGGTCATATGAAGGCAGTAACCAGGTTGCGCCAAAGCACATTGGCAAATAAGACATGAATAACGTCATGTTGTCTAAGGCATGTAGGTGAACATAACCAGTTAGTCATTGTATCGTTTCACAGTTGTACGAGACATCGCAAGTGCAGCTGCACGTGGCCTTGCGCTCACGCGCAGAGGCTGACCCTCTCCCTCTCCGGAGGAAAGAGGATGAGGTCAGCTTCTGAGATTCCCCAGCGTTGGTATCTCGGTCTCCCTTGACTGTTGCAGAGCTTTGTAGCTGCAGCTCTGTGCTGCCCGTAGTCAGGCTCGGATTGCCGATGCTGCCAGGCCTGGCTGTTGCAAGGGGCAGCGACACGGCTGACAACATTCTAACAGTTTTGCACACACCCAATTGTCTAGTCCATAGGGCGTGCTGGGAAGGGCTACTGGCAGCCCTTTAACAACCTGCAACGGTTGTAGGTCGTTAAAGGACTGTCAGTAGAGCAATTACTCCTTTGTTCTTCGTCCCCTTTGGAGTGCCCTTTACTTTTGCATATGTTTAGGCATTTGGCATTGATGGGTGGGTCTTTTCCATCTGATAGACCCCTCACAGATTGTTACACAGCCAATAGGGTTCCCATCAGTGCCAAATGCTTACACATATACAAAAGGAGAAAACAATCCCTTTTAAATGTTAGTCAAGATGCCTGTGACTGACATACTAAAAAGGTACTGCTCTCATTAGTTGACAAATGTTCTTAACACCACACACAACAGCACTGTGGAAGTTTGTCAGAGAGGTAATATTTATGCAGTGACTCAACTAAACTTTTACTGGTAAGTCTTAAAGTGATTTCAAGTAGTGTTGGTTCAGGCCTGTATTATTTTGCATTCTGGGATTTCTGGTTTTCCGGGCAGCATGTTGATTATGAAGGTAAAACAATATTCTTTTGGCTGAACATGTTGCTCTTAAAATTTTATATTGTAAGGCTGCCTTCATTTGAGATGTATGTGTATTGTGCAAGTAAACTATCAGATTTCCCATGTTTCCTGTGGCCACACGTGAGGACATCCAGTCCTGTTTTTTCCCTTTGGATTCTGGGACTTGCAGTTTGTTCTTACCCATTTGGCAATTAAGTAAAAAACTACAAGTCACAGAATTCCGAGTATAAACAGGTCTGGGTGACTTTCTCACGCAAGGCTATGGGAAACTTGAAAGCGCTGCTCTATAAGACAGTATTATGATATGATATGATAGGTTATTTATAACGCACTTAATATCCAGAGGTTTCTAAGCACAGACCCGGGGATCAAATCTGTTTTGCTCCTGTGCCGTCTAGCTTCCAAGGCGAGCACGTTGCCTGTGAGCTATCATCCCAAGATTGTAGGTCTTGATATCCAAAATGTTAATATTTGGAAACAAGTGGAGTTTAGAAGGCACGCGTTCAAGTGCCTGAACTGTAGAGTATGCTAAAATCCCAGCATCACTGTTTAACCACACTGTGTGATCCTGGGCAAGTAATGTAATCCCTAGTAGTATAGAGGACTAGCCTCAGCAGAGCCATTATTAACATTGTACGCATTTTGCTGTCAGTCAACAAAGTGGCATGGACCACCCAGAACTGCCTCACGGGAGAACAAATGAAATACTTTGCTATGCCCTGTTATGCTATGCTTTTGACTGTTGTGTAGCACGTAGTCTACCATAAAAACAGCAAGTGTCTATGTGTGTGTGTTGGCTTAAAGGGGCAGGAAAACGACAAGAAAGTACCTTTTTGTGCCATAAATCAATATGCATACAGCAATGATAGCCATTGGGTTACTGCACCTACTGCAGAGATCTATGTTTCAAATGTTGGCCACAAATTCCAATCCCCTCAAGTTTCCACCCTTCCAAGGTCAGGTTTGAATGATGTCACTTCCTGTGATGTCACTTCCTGTGATGTCATCATATGCAAATCAAAGAGCCCCACAATTAATTTCCCACACTTGGCCCCACAATCCCTATGGCCGGCCCTGGACGTTCTGATCTCACTCTTTGTCGAAATGTTAATTCGCCAACTTTGACAGAAACATTCAGCCATACACGTGAGATACACAGATATTGCTGTTACTCTGCTGTGATTTGTTTACTGTGCAGTTGTATGTAAACGTGCATTTCAGCCAGCAAACATAGCATGTTTTTATAAAGCAAACATTGTCATTGCCCAAAACGTGTACCAGTTCTGTCCTTTGAAAACAACGTATCTTGCGCATTTACAAAGACACACGTATAGCAGAACCCTGCACCTACAGCATTGCAAAGTTTAAGTGACGAAATGTCGAACAGCGTCACCTCTTATGCGGCGTTCTTCTCCCTTGCCCTCCTCTATAAGCCATGGACATGTGTCCTATTGATTGTCCTCCATGCGGCATCCAAAGGCTCGGGAACGTTTCTCAGTCTGGCCACATTGCGCAGCATATGCAGCAACAGTGTGACACGCCTTACCAGGAGCATCCGCTCAGCTTCCTCCACACACAGGAAGACATTAGGCCAGATTCTGAAACCTTTTGTTTGTCTCCACACTGGCGCCACAAAAAGGAGCAGCCCAAATGCCAAAGGACCTCTGAATAGAGTGCATCTTAGATGCGCTCATTCAGAGGGCCTTTATCGCCCCTTAGCACCAGTAAGGGGCAGCTTCTGGGCATTTAAAAGTAAATTCCAAATTCACAAATGGGATGCACTTTTAAATGCCCAAAATCAGGTTTATACTCCTAGGCCTTTTCAAACGGGCGCAAGGGGGAAGCAAATCATGACAGGCCCTGTCATGATTTCATTTTAACCCTTGGCTGTCACACTTGCATTTCCATCCCCCATCTATAGTGCTTCACTGAGAGGGCCCGTCTCGGTGAGATGCTTTTCCACCAACCACGTGGTTGCTGAGTGGCTGTCATAAATTAGTTTCGGAAAATGCTCAGGTCAGCTTTGAGAATAAGCAACCTTAGCATTTCAGCACTGAGCGCAAATGAAAAAAACACATTCTCTGCGCTTTTTTCATGTGCCCCCATTTTTTAGAATCTGCCCCACATGGGCCAATTCCGAAAAAATGGGGCATCCAAAAATAACGCTGAGAATGCACTGTTTTTAGCTACCTCATTTTTGGAAAACCAAGGGTCATCTTATTCTCAACCTGCACATTACCAAGGGGCTGCGCTGCAGTGCGAATGATGTGGTTGCCAGCGCCCTTGAATACATTAGTGTCAGGAGAATTATATTTTTCCAGGAGCCCAGTGGCTCTTTGGAGCACATTTTATCTTGATGTGCGGAGAAAGGGCCTCTCACTGGAAATACCAACACATATTTCCATCTCTATTGATGAGCTGTATGGCTCAGGTCAGTTTTGGAATGCTTGGCCACAGATTCTTCCACCTTGCCCTGGGTATGTTGTGCCCCAACATAGCTCCCCATTTACTCATATGAGACCATGTCACCTCTACTCACTGAACAGTTTTTACAAGGACGAAATTAGGTTCCTAGAGCCCGATTGCGACACCAAGAACCTCTCAAGTGGGATAAGCACCTGTGAGGCTTCCTGCTTGTTATTTTGCCCCAATCCCCAATGCCTCAATTGAAGATAGCGCACCTGTTCTTCCTCTTGGATAAGGAATGCCTGTTTACAGTCCTCAAAGGATTTGACCTCTGAACCCAGGAACATATGATATGATATGATATGATATGTTTATTTATAGAGCGCCTATACACAATGTGTTTCAAAGCGCTTCACGGCAAGGGAGGGAACAAGGGAAAAAACAATGACATTCTTACAGGCCATGAACAGTAAGGATGTGAAATTAACTATCGTACTCGGCCTGACGACATTTCAGATAGTGCAAGAGCTAAAACATAGATAAGGAAGGGAGGGGGAGACCTCAATATACAACATCCCTCTATTTCCCATTTTCCAAAGGCTTCTGCGTCTAAACCAGGGGAGAATTGTGGGTTTCTGAAGAGGGGTGTGAATGCGAAGTGTAGGTGTGGACCTTTAGCTCCGCCACTTTACCAAAATTAGGCCCACCTCTAGAATTAGTAAGTGCGCTTTTTGTCCATAAAGCAAGTTTCATTGTACAAACGGTGGGGAGGGGGCTTAGATAACATCTAACAGTCAAACTAACCCTAGTCTCCCTGAACCACACAAAGAACACATATTATATACAGTTTGCAATAGTTAATACGCTCCACCAGATACCATTACAAAAGAATCTCCCAAACATGATTGGTTGCCCTGTACAGAGAAATCTAAAACCCACACACTTCAATGGATATAGACATTATAACACAGTCCCCTAAAAATGTATAATTACAATGTTTACATTTTCAACACACCCCTTCCCAAAAACCTCTCCATATTTTCTGGCAGCCTTCTCTTATTTACGCATTAACAGAATTCCTATTAATGAATCACACGGACCTGCACTGAAAATACCTAAGCACATGAAGATGAGAGAAAGACACGTACATTCTCTTTGACCTATTCGTGTTTGATAATCGCATTGTCCAAACCTGTCTGGTGTCTGATTTTTATGACCGTTGACCCTTCCTATTCACATGTGTTCTGACCACTCTCCGACAACACAATAAATCTCCTGAAATGTATTACTACTGATCTCCATAAGTGTCCTGGGTGAAGCCATCTGTTCAAACAACCCAGCGGGTTTCATAAATGCCTCTACCTTACAACAAAGAGCTCTCCTGTTTACCGGAGGTCATATCTTCCCTTCGGCCTCCAGCACTTGAGCCATCTGCAAACTGACCGCAACCACCCGTTGACAAGCTTATGAAACCTGTTCCCTGACTGCTGACGGGCCTTTGCCATGATTGCAAAAACACCCTTCTAATTAATGCACAATGCGGAGACCTATGGTACACAGAGCAACCACACCTCCTATATTTCATATCTTTTACTAAATTTGAAAATACCTCCCAAACATATATACCATTATGTGTGCATTTTATACCTATTATGATCTCCTCTCATGCCCGTCATTCATACAGCTAAAACTCCACGTGCACATATTGATCACCTCCTTCACCTGAGTGGGGAGGGGCCCTCCGTGTGACAATGTTTCATTGTTATGTTGCTGGACTCATGCAAATCTACAAATGTATCGCCTCTACACAAAATAACACAAAGTAACCTAAATGTAAAACATACCTCATTCACCATAAATATTGGTAATATTTGTAGCAATATGCGAAAGTGACAGAAATGACGATGGTGATGTGTCCAACCCCCCCTCCCCCAGTCAGTGGTATGGCACACAAAGTTCTAATGTTTCCAATTTCCCAACAGGAGGGGTGGGTGGAGATCTTGTATTTCCTTATTAGTGTGCCTAATATGTCCCCTACTAATTTTGTAATATGGCTTAAGTACATGTTGTGTGGCCTGTCCTTCTTGGGTAGCCATAGGATCTCATCCAGTGGCTTACCCACTACCGCTCAATCCATTTTCACTAAAGTCTCCTGGAAATTTTTCCCCTATCTCTCTAATTTGTGCTGCCTAACAATATGCGTTGAAGTCAGGGAGCGCCAAACTCCCCTAGATCTTGGAGATGTTAAGGTCCTGTAGGCAATCCTTGCCCTGCTATTTTTCCATAATAACTTTGATGTTACAGCATTTAGGTTTATAAAAAAGGTGTTTGGTATTGGGATCGGCAAGGCGAGGAAATTATAGAGCACCCTCGGGAGGATCACCATTTTATTAGAAGCCATTCTACCCAGCCATGAAATAGAGAGGGGACCCCATCTATGAAGACCCTCCTTGATTTTATGTAATGGGTGGAGTTTGCAGTGTATAGTTTCTCGATCCTCATATTGAGGGTTAACCCTATGTACTTTATCACATCTGGCGACCACTTGAAGGATGAGGAATTCTTGGCTAGGTGCAATGTTGGGTCCGTCAGTGAGCGGTTCAGGATTACTGATTTCTCTAGATTCACCTTAAGGCCTGCCACTTCCCTGAATGTTTTGAGTCCTTGCTGAACAACTATGAGTGAATTAATTGGATCAATCAAGGTTAAGAGCCTGTTGTCTACAAATGCCAAAACCTTATACTCATCCCACCTGAATGAAATGACCCTAACAGCTCCATACATTTGCAGTTTTGTCTGAAATGGTTCAAGGCAGATCACAAATAGGAAGGGGGAAAGAGGACATCCTAGTTGTGTTCCTATACGTAGATGGATTTTCTGCCAGAAGCCTTTGTTGACCATTATTCACAGCGATAGAGAGGCATCATTTGCTTTCACCATCTGCAGGAAAGAGCTACCGAAGCCTATCCCTACTAGGGTGGCCAATAGAAAAGACCATTCAACATGGTCAAATGCCTTCTAGGCATCTAAAGTGAGGAAAACTACAGGGGGCCCACTCTTCTGAACTTTTTCCATAAGAGGAGAGAAACGCCTAATGTGATCAGAGGTTTGCCAGTTTCTAACAAAACCTGATTGGTCCGGTCTCACCAGTTCCGGTATTAAGGGGTCTAGCATGTTTGCCAAGATTTTTGTGTACATTTTTGCATCGATATTAATCAAGGCTATAGGACGGTCTGATACACAAGTAGCAGGATCTTTACCAGGTTTTGGGATGAGAATCAATTTCGCTTCCTCCCTGGAGGGTGTGATACAACCTGAATTGCAAAATGAGTAAAAGAGGCTTGTTAATTATGGGATCAATATTTTCCCAAAGGTTTTATAAAATGATGCGGAGAAGCCATCTGGACCCGGGTATTATTGCTCGGTAGATTCTTTATGGCCTTTCGAACCTCCTCTTCGGCGATGTCTGCCTCCAACCTCGATTGTTCCGCAGGGGTGATTTTAGGGAGGTGTAGTGACTCTAAATACTCGCTTTGGGGCTTTGCCAGGGCAGTTCAGACGTGTAAAGTGTCTAGTGGTATTTGCTAAACTCCTCTATTATTTCTTCTGTTTTTGTGATCCTGTCTTCCTTGCCATTGATCAGTACCTTGACAAACTTAGAGCCCCACTGACTCCGTAGGGACCTCGCTAAGAGCATGTCAGTGGCATGTGCATAATATCAGTGCCGTGTGCGGCGCAAAGCCTGCCCCGCTAGTCTGGACCACAATATGTTGAGCTGGCCGGCCACCCCCTAAAAGCTTTTAAGTTTGCCCTGGTCAGAGCCCTCTCCAGCATATTTTTACCTAGCTCAATTGAACCCCTTTATCAACCTAGGAGCGTAGCCAACACTGCTGGTATTTAAAGCTCAAATCTTATGGCTGCATAAACCTTTCTCAACATACTGAGCTACCTTTCCAGTAGTAAATATGCTTTAAGTCACAGAATTGGAAAGCCAGGAAACCACTGCACCAGGGGGAGAGAATCCCTACCCAGCACAGCATAGTGTGGCACTGTGGCATTACGGAATGAGGGGAAAGGAGGCCCGTCCCACCATATTGTTTCCTCATGGTGGCTCCTCATCATCCTCCCTTACTCCTCCTATCCTATTCCAAGTCTTGCAGAGGGATCGCTCCTTCATGCACAGCCGGAAGCAGCAGATTTAAGGAATCTGTTCAGTCACTAAATACTGGAGGTATTCTCAAAATTGCTTGGCTCTGGGTGCTGCGGCTATGGTCTGCTCATGCCAAAACAGAGCATGCAAAGAATGCTTAGGTGCTCTGCTTCAACCACTGGCACCAGCTGGCTGGGCCAAGGGGCCAAGGACATTTGCAGGGGGCCCTGGGAAAGTGTTTAAAAAATGTAATTGGGCTTTTATATCAAACGTCATGCCAGAGTCCAGCCTCTAAGCGTGGAACCGCGCATCAAAACCATGCTGCTCAGTGTTGTCTTCCTTCCAAGACAAGCACATTGCCCCATGACTATCCTCCAAGCAGAATTTCATTTTTGGGGTCTTGGCTCCCATAGTTTCTGGGTCCTCTAAACAATTTTAATGGCTTCCATTGTTTTTCAACTTTTTTGGCAAGCCCTCCTGATACTGGGTTGATGCCCTTAGTAGCCCATATGGCTGCAATGGCAGAGAGGCCTTTTAACCACCCAATTCTGGGCCGGTGTGGCTGTCACCCTGAAATTGTGTTGTGGAGTAGACTGGTAGCAGCACATGAATAGCGCAATGTACCTATATTGTAGCCATTGGGTTCTGTTTCTCTGCCCTGAACCCTGCGATTTTATTTAGGAGCATCCATTTGTCCATGTAGACCACACACGTGGCCAAATAGTTGATTTAAGGTATAGGCTTATCCTGAGGCCTCCACGGAAAGTACATTGTTGCTTAAACTGGTGTAGACTGGGTTCAAGGTCAGATAGACTTCCCAGTCTACATCTAGTGGGTGAATTGCTTTGTGTTTGGTTCTTTTTATGGCCAGTCTGACTGGCCGGCATAACCTGTGTCCGCGTGTGATGTGATTGGTGGGTTGACTTAAGCCAGTGCCTGAGTGAATGTATTGTCAGTGTGAAGCCCTGTGCATCTCTCTGAGAGTGATGTACCTGAATTCCTGGAAGGTTGCTGCTTAGGATGGGCTGTTGCTAAGGATCCTGGTGTGGCTGTACTGCCTGGGTCCTAACTCCTGTGTCCTTGCTCCCTTCTCTTTCTCTGCTGGTGGAATCCTGTGCTGGGCTCTTCTTTAGCTTCATGCCATCCTCCCAGCTGGCTGGACTTGTTGTTCCTCTCTGGAACATTTCCTGGGCTGCAGTGCTGTCTCCCTGGTAAATCCTTGTGGTCCAAGTACCTTAGGATGCGGTGGCTTGCTGCTGCTTCACCTCAGCTCCATTTCTGGGTCGTCCTGACTCACCTGCTGCTCTTGCACCCACCGTGGGACCATATCTTGCTGGCTGTCTGCTCCTTTCCGCTCTCTCTGTGCTGACCTTGCACCTTGGCCAAGTTCTTGTTGACATTTCCGTGGATGTTGAGGTATCTGCCTCCTTTATCGCTCCATTAGCATCTGGATTCCAGCAGGGTTGTGGGGTTAAGTCGCCTCTTGTCAGAATCCCCAACTGCAGCTGGCCAGTCTAAAAGCCTACACTCAAACTCAGCTGCTCACCAATAGTTACTGTGCTGTATTCGCGCCACCCAGCAAGGCCCCTATATTGGTTTTGTCTGAAGGGGTCACCCAAATCGGGGAATAGTGGGGCGTTTAGCTCCCCCCTAACATTAACTTCCATTGTCTGGAGTTGGGTTTGTGCTCCCTCTTCAAGCAGCCTCCATGGCATGCCAGGTCTCAAACCCTGGTCTGGAACTATTCTTAGGGGTCCACCCTGGTGTACCCAATGACTGTTTGCCCCTTATGCTGCACCGTCTGTGGGGTAAAAAGAAAACCTCACATTTCCTGATAACCGTGGGGAACCGATGGGATTTGCTGCCATTGTTTCCTTTGGGAGAACGTTTGGAAACACTTTACACTCCTCAGTGACTCACAAAGGTGTCCGGTCAAAGGTTCGAATCCAAAAGGATCGAATGCATTAGGGTCGAATCAATAGGACCAAAAACCAAAGGGTCGAATAATTTTTTGGAGATGTCATTTTTTTTTTTGGTTTCCGTATAGGAAAATAAAGTGGTTTTTAAACCAAAAACAGGGGTTTTGGGGGGACCCTCCTACCCCCAAAAAATAAAATAAAATCGACCCTTTTGTTTTCGGTCCTTTTGATTCGACCCTATTGTATTTCGATCCTTTTGAGTCGAACCTTTGACCTATAACCACTCACAAAGGCACTTAAGTGAACCAAGGCATTTTCCTGGGTCACCCATTGGCCTCTGAAGGGTTTAGGACAAAGAGTGGAATTTTTTTAAAGTACTGATGCTTTATTATCCGTTTTAATATAATACATCACTGCAGTTCACTTTGTACTATAGAAAGTATCAGTGGTTACATTGTTCGTACTTGTTTCTGATCTGAAGATGAACTGGGACATATTCAGGCCTCCATCTGATTTTACTGTCTGCTGTGTTCGACGCACTCAGCCTTTTTCCCAAAATGTTGTAGCCCCCTTTCTCCTACTAAGATGTATAGAGGTCAAGTACTCCCCTGTTAGGTCGGTCTCCTATCTGTGAGACCTGAGGTAAGGTAGGATCAATGCCTTATGCCTTTATATGTTTTATATTACTGCATTGAGCTGCACCTTCCTATTTACTTATTATTGCAATACTAAATACATATATACATATATGTGGAGTCTATTATATGTGGTGTATTTTATTTTGTATATGTCTGGGATTCATTTAATGTGGTACTAGTCCATCCCCTCCTAAAAGTGAAGCCTGGCTGCTCTCTTCTGCTACATTGACCAATTTGGAGCACTTTGGTCTAACTTGGTGGACACCATGTTTTACACACAGGATAGGCTTCTTCACACTCCTCACTAGAGAACTGAGGAAACTTGCCCCCCCCAATTTACCCCTTTACCCCGCACCTAATGCAAAGAGATCGATGGTTCGATGCAGGCAGATGGGTCAGTTGTAGGGGCTACACAGGGCAAATGACTGTAAAGTCTAAAAGAGGAAGAAACATGGGGACGAGGTGAGCGAGAGTTGATGGGAAGGAGAAAAAGTAGAAGGGCAAAGAAACAGAGTTGATGGGAGACGGATCTCTTGTGAGAACTTGAGGGGGTGAACATAGAAATCAGAAGGGGCTGATAGATGGGTGCCTTTGAGCGGGTGAAAGAATTTGAGAGCTGGAGAGGAATGGAGAAATTGCAGACATTGAGATGGTGAACAAAATGTGAGAGCTGGAAAGGGTATAAGAAATGTCAACGGGTGGGACATTTTCAAAGCAACAGGGTGCCTTCTCAGGATGTACTATATATTGTTTTCAGCCTGTGGCAACTAGTTTACATGATTTGGTGAAGAGTTTTTGTTTGCTGCACCTGGAGCTTGAAACACTGCGACTGACCAGTGTCCGAAAATTTGATAATAACCACAAGGACTCCGTTTGGCGCGCTCCAAAATAAAATTTATCTCAGCTTAATTCATGCAATTTGTTATGAGTCCTTCTCAGGATGGTTCAGGTTCTAGGGCGTTCCAGCAATGCTTCTGAAGTCTAGCGTGAGCAGGATGCCTGTGCAGAAATCCAGACTTGTTATACTCGTCAGTCTAAGGAGGAAGACACCCCTGGAAAGTCACCACTAGTCACTTAAAGATGTCTAGAGGTTCCTCACTAGATGGCCTTGGCAATCTTGTCTGCAGCTACATTCTCCCAGTGTTCTCTTGTGGTGTCTTCACTCCCAGGACTTTGTTTCCAGTGGGAGACTCCCAGAATAGCGGCAGACGGGAAGCACCTGAGCTCTCCAGTGGCAAGGATCTGCACCAGTCAAATGGACAATGACTGTCCAGTCATGGAGAACCAGCTGGCAACATCAACCCAGCAACAGACAACCCCTGGCTGGAATGTGGAAAGAGGCCAGATAGTTCCAGACCCAGTTTCATTCGGTTCATAGCCACCTAGAACTGACCGGGACTCAATGGCTGGACCCTGTGAAAGTGCGCAACCATATAAGGCAAATTCCAGCCTCAAAGGGCAGGAAGATAGCCAAAGAGTGAGATGAACAAAGAACAGGACTTGTACCATGAAAGGCAGCCATTCTGTATTCATGCTACTCAGAAAGGCATTAACGCAGTACAAAAATTGGTGCATGGTAGTCCACCATAGAAACAAATTAAATTAGGTTAAGTGCCACCAGCCTGTTTTCTGCACATTAAAAAGGGTATCAAAAGTTACCTAACAATGAATAGAAAAGGGGCATCCTTGCCACACTTCTGTTAATGTGGGTGGTGCTACATTAAAACAAAACTAAAAAAGAAAGGAGAGAAGATCTCCCTGCACTGGGAGCCATGGGGACTACCTTTTGCACCCCAAACGACATGTGTGAGTAGAACAAAGTTATGGCAGAAAAAGTCACAAGTCCACAGCGCTTAAACAGTGATTAAGAAAATAAACATCAAGGCTGCGGGTATCTGCGTGGTGTGGGTGTACTGCCAATACACATCCACAGGAATAGTTGAAGAAAAACAAAGATGTTCCCAGTCTCACTGCGCCAAGAAATTATAATTAGTTGTTTGTGCAAAGAAAAGCCTTTATTGTTTGTGCGAAGAGAAGCCTGACACGTGTTTCAAGCTGTGTACAGATTTTCATCAGCGGCTTAGGCTGCAGCAATAAGAACTCCACATTTAGAGTAGGACAATGCCAGATACAGTTCTCAAAATGCCTCGCAGTTGCGGAAAGCTCAATGACCGTTTGTTTCAGTCTACTCGTGTTACCATTGTGACACCAATGGTACCAATTTCACCCTGTCCTTCGACAGCTGGCCGCGTGCCTCCGGCTGTGTGCACAGAGCTCTACAGTGCTCCTTTTGTAGGCCATGTCTGGGCGCCATTTCCAAAGGCACGAGACTGCCAACTATGATGCTACATACTGTCAGCGGGTCATACATAAGAACTATCCCCAGAATGGCCTGGCATCTGAAACAGGACTTCAGTATTCCAAAACCACTCTCTTTGCGATTCCTGGTGCGCATACGTGCACTCTTGTAAAATTGCTGGTCTCTGCCCAGTGGGTTCCTGAAATTCAGTTTGGCTGCTTTACTTGCTTTCCGCCCACATTTGTTTTGAATGTTTACCCTCATTTTGCTCATGTTTATGGGCACGTGCATCTGTATTTCCGTGAATCGTACGCATATGTTTCTTGTGCATTTCTTGCAAATTTCTTTTGCATCTCAAATTTATGCTAAAACGTATTGACAATCTGGCCCCATTTGTGTTTTACAACCATTCGAATATTTTAGATTGAGTGTCGTGAGGAGGGTAGAGGGACAAATGACAGTTTTGGACAGGGGATGGTTGTAGTCACCCACATGCAGAGGAGTGAATTGTGTGCATGGTAGACGGGGGTCTGTTTCATCAGCAACCGGGGTTTTGATTTTCAAGTATAAGCGGCTCTGCTCATCACCACGTGACAATGGACTCGACCACTTGAAAACACTACCCAGGCATCAGAGATAGGAGCTGTAGCCAATGGTGGACTGGAACCCAAAAGAGGCCCTGGAAATAATTCTCAAAGTGGCCCCCTATTACACATTTTCAGCAAGCCCAACCCTTTTCCTATGAGAACATGTGGAAATAAAATAGGTTACCACACAAAAGAGGTCTGTAGCCTGAGAAATTGCCAAGGAATGAGCCAGGGAGCTTGCCCTGTAAATATATTGGTGATACAGTGCAAATGTATCCGACTTACTCAAAAATGGAACAAGCTCGCCATCAAGTGGGAAAGTAGTAGATTACAACGGACAGCATAACTGATCTTTAATAAGATGGAAAGAGATAGATGGCGAGAGACAGTGATAATAGAAACAGGCATTCCTTTCAAATCTATTCCCTACAAGAGGGATATGGTTGAGTGACTACTTCGACTACTCGAAGAGGTCTCCTGTGCTCTTAACGCGAGTTTCTGGATTGACTAATATTTTCTGAGTGTGTGCAAGCGGTTACAGTTTTAGTATTCATAAAAACTAGAAGTGCTTTTAAAAATGCTGTAGTAGGTTATGCATCACAGTAATACTGTACCGAAGTCCTCACTCACTAACACATCTTTTTGTAACATAACCATTACAATGAAATCACCTTTTAAGGCATAGAGTGGAGAATGGCAACAGGAGATATATGCAAAACAAAATAAATTTCTGTTGACTAGAAATCGTATTACTGTAGTTTTGGGTACCACATATATTATATGGTTATGGTTAAGTTGCTAAACCCATAGTAAGACCATTTGTTCAGCGGCTTATAACTTTGCTCCGCCTGGAGGAATCCTCACCAAACTTTCAAAAAATGATATGGCCCGCTCTGAATTTGTTCAGCAAGTTTGGTGAGGTTTCGTGCAGGTGGGGGGGGGGAATTCATAGGGGGAGTCCCAAATTATTTTTTTCTCTCCAGAGACTGAATGGGCAAAAACGTTGCGCATGGCTACAGCCCAAACGGCTGGATGGATTCTCAGCAAATTTGCAGCAGCAGCGGCGGCTTTGTTCCGAATGTGTGCTTTTTGGTGGAAATCCCACCAGTACTTTTGTTGCAAAGAACTGAATTGTACGTCTGGAAAAATTAGTGATATCTGGCTCCGCTGACCCATTTCCCAGTTCGCTCCGCGGACAGAAGTCTCATTGGCTTGGGATATGCTGTGATGTCGGCGAACTTTGGACGCGGCCGGTGGTTGGCTGGTGGGAAGCGTGCTGTGAGTCAAACTTTTTGGGAAACCCTGCCATGGTGTATCGTAGGATAGTGTTGTGGTGTGGGTGCCAAGCCACTAAGGCATTGTGTGTATGGCTGGAGCTCTTTTACGTAACAGTGTGCCCACTAAAATTAGTCATATCTGGCTTCGCTCCGACGTCCCATTTCCCGGTTCACTGCGCAGTCAAAAGTTTGATTGCACTGCAGTGTGTGGTGACGTGATGTGTGTCATACGTTTTCAATAACGCCGGCATGTTGTATCTGGGGACAATGCGACGATGAAAGGGTCTGGAAAACATACTTTACGGCATCTGGTGGTGGGAAGAAGGGATGGAAAGGTTGGGGGAGTGAGACGTGGTTCATCTGATATATCTCATGAGAAGACGATGGTGGTGTGCCAGCGGTATCCGTGCCTACTATGGCAATTCGCGGTTACCTCACCAGGCAAGAACCTTGTGTGGTGACTGCAGGCAGCCTTCGTTATGGCATGACAGCTCCAGCAGCAATCTCTTTCTGTGATGAGTGGTGGAAGGCTGAATTTCAGAAGGGGAGTGCTTTCCACATGACATGAACATTTAAACATAGCGTGCACTATGGTGTGTGGTAAGTCTGTTGCCCCTTCAATGCATGGCTGGATCCGTTGCACGGAAAAGTATGTGCACTGGTTGAAAAGGTATGTCCACTGGTTGCAAGTAGGTTTTGCATTATTGCTTTGTGTGTGTGGTTTGGCTGCAATGAATACAATATTGCTTCCATGGTTGTGGTGATTGTTAGAACATCCTACAGTTGTCGTTGTACAGATGGAGATGCTGCAGTGAGCAGTCCTGCAGTGTGCCCACTGGGTGCAGTGCTGGAATAGTGTCCATATAGAAGAGGGTAAGGGTGAACTGGTTCTTATATGTGCTTTGGTAGTCTGCATTGGGCAACCTAGTAAGCACTTACTAGAGTGTTTGGAGCAGGACCAATGTTGTGCAGCTTTTGTGGTTTCGTTGCCAGTAATACAATGCTTTGTGAATGGAAGTGGGTAGTGGCACAAAAAACTGTGGTATGTTTGAGGATTATGGTAACTGGAATATGTTTGCATCCATCGCTGTGTTATGGTGCAGCGGTTGGATTGAAGTGGCAGTCCCTATGTTGCCTTTGTGGATTCTGGTACATGGCAACATTTTTGTCTGCATGGCTCTGTTATTTTGTGGTGGGTGTGGGCACGCCTTAGACTGTTGGGTGCATCGCCAAAGGCCGTAGGCCGTAGGCCATACATCCAACAGTCTAAGGCGTGCCCACACCCACCAAAAGATAACAGAGCCATCCAGTTGTAACTCTGCATGTCTTTGAAGGTGAGGACCTTTATACAATGGTTGTGGAGGACATTGTACACTTGGTAGAACAGCAGAAGTGAGCTGCCATGCGTGCATTAGCATATGGTGTAGGTCATTGCACGTGTTCCACATTAGGCAGGCACATGTGACCATTTGCATTTGCTGCAGTTTACCCCTCATAACACCCTTCCTATGTTGCGTTGGATGCATGGCTGGAGCCCTTGCACCAACAAGTTTGTCCACTGGTTGCAAATAGGTTCAACATTGTTGCTTTGTGTGTGTGGTTTGGCTACATTGCATACATTGTTGGTTCCATGGGTGTGGTGATTGTTAGAACATCTTACAGTTGTCGGTGCATGGCTGGAGATACTGCAGTGAGCAGTGCTGCTGCATGTCCAGTGGGTGCAGTGTTGGAATACTGGCAATATAGAAGAGGGTACAGTTGAAGTGGATGCAATATGTGCTTGCGTAGTCTGCATTGCGCAGATTAGGTAAGTGTTGTACTGCACTCTGCACTATTGCTTGCATGCAGTTACTTCTTACAGTTGTCGCTGCATGGGTGAAGATGCAGCGACAACTGCAGTGAGTAGTCCTGCACTGTGTCCACTGGGTGCAGTGTTGCAATAGTGTCCATATAGAAGAGGGTATGGATCAACTGGTTCTTATATAGGCTTGGGTAGTCTGCATGGTGCAGATTAGTACGTGTTGTAGTGCACTATGTAGTATTGGTTCTATGCACTTACTGGAGTGTTGGCAGCAGGACCAATGTTGTCAAGATTTTGTTGTTTGGTTGTCGGTACTACAATGCTTTGTGAATGGAAGTCGGTAGCGGTGCCAAACACAGTGGTATGTTTGTGGATTACGGTAATTGGAACATGTCTGCTTGCATCGCTGTATTATGGTGTGGTGGTTGGATAGAAGTGCCGGTGCCTATGTTGCATTTGTGAATCCTGCCACATGGCTACATGGTTGCCTGCATGGTTCTGTTATGTTGTGGTGGGTGTGGGCAAGGCCTAAACTGTTGGGTGCATGTGTTGAATGTATCTGAAGCATGATCACATGAGGAAAATTAGTTCTAAAGATAAATAGCCTTTACAGCGATAGGTGATTAAAGTTAGGGCTGGTGTACATATCATAGTAGGGACCAGCCCGTTGATTCAGAGTAATGTAGGATTTGGAGGGGTTTGCAATCATAACCGCCGTGACTGTGGAGAGGGCTTTTATACCTTTTCTCATTCTGCCTCTAAGGGTACGGTGGGACGTCCTAGTGGGGGCTTGACTATACCCTTAGATTCTAATTTGGGGTTTAACTGTAGAGTGGTCTGTAGCATGGACTGGCTCTTGGGCATCGCACTGGATATAGATAAAGTGCTAGAACCTATATTGTTGCTGAATTCTTTCTGTAATCCCCTGAAAGTGCCATTCGAGACAGTGGAGCAGACTCTCAGTGAGATTCTAGGGGAATGGTGTGAGAAGGGTCTTGAGAATCACATTGTGTTGGGGGGAGATTTTAATTCCCTATGCACTGAAGGTACTGAGTGGAATGATAGGGGGGCTACTCCTAAGATTCTCTACCCAACCTTACCAGGGGGATGCAGTGGGACACCTTTTTGGACGGTTGGGACTCTGGGATGTTGGACCACCCATACCACTCGTAAATTCCCAAGCATACGTGGAGGAGGGGCTCCTACACCTCTAGGATTGATTTCATCTAAGTGGCAAAGGGATTGAAATTAACCTGTGGGAACCTGGCTCACATAGATACTGACCTGGGTGATCATATCCACTTGGCTTTTACCCTGACTTTGGCCCTTCCGCTATCCAAGTAAGACTGGCTCTTATGGGTCTTTCTTTGGCAAATCAAGGGAGATCTGTTAATTGGAATTATAACACCGTTAGGAGATTCAATACCCTCCTCACAGAATACTTAATGAAAGCTGCTCATCCTGATTTCGGGGATAGATCACATCTACGAGGTGGTAACCTATATAAAAACATTATGCTGACTTGTGCCTATAAAATCAGTAAAGTGGCCCTCAAAAAACAGTCCTTACCTCTAAGGGAGTTTTTGGTTCTAAAGAAAAAGATAATTCTGAAACATAAAAACTTTGTGAAATCACTTAGGATGGATCACTATTTGAACTCTCACTACTCTATGATGGAAAGTCTCTGCAAGGGCATGGATGGCAAATTCTGGGCTACTGTTAATAGGATCTTGGTCCCCTCAAAGGGCAGCTTAGATTGTCCCATCTAAGCCATGGCTTGGACTACATATTACACCAACAAATTTGCCCTCCCTGTGAAATTTGTTATAGGGCTAGGCACGGATTTGGGATCTCCTGTTACGGGAGGCTGCCCATGGGACCACGAGAATATCATATGGGCTATACACAAACTTAAGCCATCCAGTGCCCCTAGCCCTGATGGCATTCAGCCTTAAGTTATCAAGGCTGCCCCTGAGTTGTGGGCCAATTTTTTGAAACCAGTATTTGATCACATCATTGAGACACAGAGTCCCGGAATCTTGGGTTCAATCCACCATCGTGCCCATATATAAAAAGGGTGATGTCTTCAACCCGAGTAATTATAGACCCATAGCACTCATTGATGCAGTGAGTAAAGTCTTTGCCATCCTGCTCTTAAGAGACCTTAATAAAGTGGTCAGGCATAATTCGCATCTTAGCAAATTCCAAGTCGGTTTTAGGGAAGAGCTGGGAACTAATCTGAATGCAACGATCCTGGCTCACCTAAGAGATTCAGTACATCAGGCCTATACAGGAGATGTGTTTATAGCATCACCGGACCTCTCAAATGCTTTCGATGGAGTAATAAGATCAAGATTGTGGTCAAAAATGCTAGCTAGAAAGATTCTGTGTAAGATAGTTCAGCTCCTTGCATTACTTCACACAAACACATCTATCAGGGTTCGTTTGACGAAGGAGGGTGCCTTGTCTAGGGAAATTGCTACATATTTGGGAGTCAAGCAGGGCTGTTCACTGTCGCCTATTCTCTTCAACTTGTATGTGTGCGATGTGGAGGGAGTGTGGCAGGAACCTTCAATCGCACCGGCCAGGTTGGGGAGGATGGCGATCGAGTGGATGGCCTTCGCAGATGACTTTATCCTTTTGGACCGTACCCCCGGTGGTCTAAGGAGAAAAATGCATCTTTTTTTATCATTACGCAGTTGCTAACAATCTTTTGCCCAATGCATCCAAATCTCAGATTTTGGTCTTTTCTATAAAAAGAAAGATTCAGACTTATAAGTGGACCATGGGTGATGAATCAGTGGACCAGGTACAGGCCATCACATACTTGGGGTACTAACTTACAAATAGGGTTAGTGCCAAACTATGGAAACAGAACCTTGACGAGAAGGCCTGTAAACTTAAATCCCAAATGAAATGTTTGATAGGGAAGGTTTGCAGATTTTCTCTGATACCGATACGGCGACACTATCTTGCCAAATGTGAGCCTATTTTACTTTATGGCCTTGATATCTGTACCTATGATATAAGTCTGATTCTTAAAAGCATTCAGGGAAAGTTGTGGAAAGAGCTACTGGACTTATCCATGGCTGTGCCCAACACAGTTATGCGCCATGAGCTTTGCCTTATATCCCTTAAATCTAGGTACCTCTGGAAACAACTTTCCTTGTATAGGAATTGTACAACGCCCAGGACTGGTGAAGAGGTTTCTCTTCAGGGCAGACTGGGTGAAACGGTCGACCGTGTCAACTCTTATTCTACTCATAAAGAATATTCTTTTTTTTTTTTTTTTTTTTTTTATTGGTTGGTTGATAATCAACCTTTCAATTTAATATACAACATAATTAATCACACATTAACCAAATAGATCAAGCTAAAAATCAGTATTCAGCAAAACCCAACGACCCCACCACTTCAACATTCAGTTATTTCTCATTAACAACAGAAAGTGATAAAATCACAATTCATATATATACATCATCTGAATTTTCATCTAAAATTAATTAATTCAAATAGAATCAAATTCCACATCATTAAAACCACTAATAAACCACCAGCAAGGGGGTATTGGTTGCAAAACACATGTCGTCCATTTCGAGGGAGATTAGATTATACATTCAATTATCTCGAGGTTTAGAGCTAGCAGAAATTGAACTGTAGCTATACGAACAGCTTGGAGAGGTGAAGAGAATATTCTAGACCAAAGTACATCTTTAGTTAGACAGTTATAATTTTCGTACAGTTTTTTAAAAAATTTACAGCGTAAATCCTTTAGTGAGGGGCACTCTACTATCAAATGTTTTAAAGTTTCCTCGCATTCTGGTAATTGACAAAACCGACAATTATTTTCTTGTTTTGTTATTTGGCCTCTTCGTGCTAAAATTTCTCTAGTGGGCCATAAATTAAGTCTAAATCGAAGGTAATTGTTTCTAAAATGGTGCGAGGGGAATTTCAGTAAATAAGAGGCCGCAACTCTCATTCTTTTCGTACCAAAAGGCAGGCCGCAATAATCTTTGTATTGCGAGCAAAGCTCTAGAGTGCAAATCCAGTCATGCTGATATAGCTTTCTTTGTGCACGGTTGGGATTAGTTAAAAGCAGTTCTATAGTTATATCGGCCTCTACTAAAAGATTAATAACAAAATTTCTCCATTTTTTGGGAAAAAAATGTGTGGATTTCAACATATATATGGCCAATATATAAGATAGATCTGAACAATTTGTGCACAGTAGAAATTTCCTCATTAGCGAACACAGTTTCCATGCATAAAAAACAAACATTGAGAGGACACCCAACTCATATCGTATCAAAGGCCCTGGGGTTGAATTCGGTAACTTAAGCACTGACCGCCAAAATTTTGCCTCCAATCGGTCCCAAAACACACGGTCTCTTGGTATTTTAGTTTCTGAGCCGTATGTTATTATTGGTAAGACTTTTTGCGCATAATATAACAATATCTGAGAACATGTAAATTTACCAAATTTTTGCAAAAGGACTTTAGCTTGGCTTCTAATTTTCTAATATTCTAATTTTTGCCACGCAAGGGAATGTCTGCCCCTTTACCTGCACAGGTTCCTGTTTGAGAGAGGAAAAACCAGCTATATGCATTTTAGGCTCAATCAGCTACCGACCCTCGAGAGGACAAGGCACTGAGGTACTAAAGACGCACCAGGGCCGGATTCTCTAGACCTGAGGTGTCGCTTCTGTGGAGATACCAACTCCCAAGAGACACTCAAGCACTTGGTGCTTAGTTGCTCTTATTTTGAGCCTATACGTGTCTTGACCTTCAAAGATAGGTTTGAGAAAGATTCAGAGCTCTCAGTGAATCTTTTCTGGAATAGATGCATGAGGAGGCTAAATATATCTCTAATTGTGGCATTGAATGCGCTCCTGCAGGGTATAAGCAAAGATTTGGATAAAATGAATTTGGCCGCTTAATGTTAAATAATGGATGTGGGAACTTTTGTCTTCTTTTAATGAACTCTGCATTTTGATTGATGTATATCATTATATTCTGTGATGAACTTTATGGACAGGCTTATGTTATGTATTATGCAATATGGATTTTTATCGACTATGTATTTTATATGATGTTTTTCTACATGTTGTGTAAGGTTTTTTGTAAGCTAAAAATGCAACAATAAAAAAAAAGAAAACAAAATTTCTCAAAACATTTGTCCATATTTGTCAAATGGCAACAAAATTATAAGCCATCTAAAAATGTTCAAACCCCTCCTCTAATTTTGCCCCTCTTGACAAAATACCACCAAACTATGGAAAGACATTCCTATCTAGGTCTAAAATCGTTTTGCAAACGTTTGTGCACATTTTGTCAAATGGTACCACATTTATAAGCCTTTAAAATGTTTTGGGATCCCCCCTCGAATTTTGTTCCGTCTTGACAAAACAGCACCACACTTTGCGGGTCCATTCGGAGTCAGGACTAGAATGAAATTCCAGAATTTCATGGAGTTTCATTGAGTGGCGCCAAAGTTATAAGCCATCCAAAAACAGCTTTTCACCAACCCTATGATTCAGAAATAGGCATCTCCAATGTTCACGAACATCACAGGACAGCCCTGGACTGTTTGCAGACGTATGAGATGAAAAAACACCAGTTTTTGGCCTTTTTAAGGCCATATCCCATTCCATACCCATCACCTCTCACCTCCCCAGAGATTGTTTCATTAGTTTGACAAGTGCAATGTTGTGTTTTTTAATATCTTTTCACTGTGGTGTTTGCTGACAACAGTGACTGTCCGCAAATCCAACATGGCGGGCGTTTCTAAAAATCTGACGCACCTTACGCTTTTTACCATCCAATCAGAGGCTGCGTCCGATGTGCGCGGACCTCACGCCACCCTCTGGGCAAATCAGAGGACTGTCTGCAGACTGAACAGGTAAGTGAGTCTGCAGACTGAACCCAGATATCACAATTTCTAAAAACCTATGAAATTCAGTGAAAAAACGTTGTTAAAGGGACGTTATGGCTCCAAGTAAAACTGAAAAACCCTTGAAATTCGCAAGTTATGGTAAGCTAAGCAACCATAACTCGCGCCACCATCGTGCACTGCTAAGCCTAACACCCGGGACATCAAAGATGACATCACAATTGTCATTGATGACATCACTGATGACATCACATGTGCATTTACCTTTCATGAAAAGTCTGTACAAGGGATTCTTAGTGTAATGTTAATAAAAAAAAGTGTAAAGGATTTTTGGAAGAAATATCAAGTGCTAATTAGTGCAGTAAGCTATGCATTGATGTAAATAGCATTCTATTATTAAGTTCAATCCAGTATACTAAGGTACTCATGTAGAAACATAGGCATTGTGTGCAGCATACATGATGGAGGTGCAATATTCATAAGCCTGCGGCGTCCCGGTGTAGGAAGGAAAATCTTTTACCAAAATGGACACCATGGAAAGGGAAGGCGGGGTATATAAAGAAAACACAAAAGGGCATCGGCGGGGGGGAACAAGAGAGAGACACAGGGCATGAGCGGGGTGTGGGGGGAACAGGGGAGACACGGGGCATGAGCGGGGTGTGGGGTGAACAGGGGAGAGACACAGGGCATGAGCGGGGGGTGGCGGGGAACAGGGGAGACACAGGGCATGAGCGGGGCATGGGGGAACAGGGGAGAGACACGGGGCATGAGCAGGGGGTGGGGGAACAGGGGAGAGACACGGGGCATGAGCAGGGGATGGGGCAACAGGAGAGAGACACGGGGCATGAGCAGGGGTGGGGGGAACAGGGGAGAGACACGGGGCATGACCGGGGGGTGGGGGGACCAGGGGAGAGACACAGGCCATGAGCGGGGGGTTGGGGGGAACAGGGGAGACACGGGGCATGAGCGGGGGATGGGGGGAACAGGGGAGAGACACGGGGCATGAGCGGGGGGTGGGGGGAACAGGGGAGAGACACGGGGCATGAGCGGGGGGTGGGGGCAACAGGAGAGAGACACAGGGCATGAGGGGGAGGTGGGGGGCAACACGAGGGAGACACGGGGCATGAGCGGGGGTGGGGGTACAGGAGGGAGACACGGGGCATGAGCGAGGGGTGGGGGTAACACGAGGGAGACACGGGACATGAGCGGGGGGTGGGGAACAGGAGGGAGACACGGGGCATGAGCGGGGGGTGGGGGGTACAAGAGGGAGACACGGGGCATGAGCGGGGGGTGGGGGGAACAAGAGAGAGACACGGAGCATGAGCGGGGGGTGGGAACAGGAGGGAGACACGGGGCATGAGCGGGGGGTACAGGAGGGAGAGACGGGGCATGAGTGGGGGCTGGGGGAACACGAGGGAGACACGGGGCATGACTGGGGGGTGGGGGGTTGGGGGGAACAGGAGGGAGACACGGGGCATGAGCGGGGGTGGGGGGTAACACAAGAGAGACACGGGGCATGAGCGGGGGTTGGGGGGAATAGGAGGGAGACACGGGGCATGAGCGGGGCGTGGGGGGCAACACGAGGGAGACATGGGGCATGAGCAGGGGGTGGGGGGTACATGAGGGAGACACAGGGCATGAGCGGGGCGGGGGGTGGGGGGGTAACACGAGGGAGACATGGGGCATGAGCGGGGGTGGGGGGAACATGAGGGAGACACGGGGCATGAGCGGGGGTGGGGGCAACAGGAGAGAGACACGGGGCATGAGCGGGGGTGGGGGGAACACGAGGGAGACACGGGGCATGAGTGGGGAGTGGGGGGAACATGAGGGAGACACGGGGCATGAGCGGGGGTGGGGGTAACACGAGGGAGACACGGGGCATGAGCAGGGGGTGGGGGAACAGGAGGGAGACACGGGACATGAGCAGGGGGTGGGGGGTAACACAAGGGAGGCACGGGGCATGAGCAGGCGGTGGGGGATAACACAAGGGAGACACGGGGCATGAGCGGGGGTGGGGGTAACACGAAGGAGACACGGGGCATGAGCAGGGGTGGGGAGAACAGGAGGAAGACACGGGGCATGAGCGGGGGTGGGGGGAAAAGGAGGGAGACATGGGGCATGAGCGGGCGGTGGGGCAGAACAGGGGAGACATGGGGCATGAGCGGAGGGTGGGGGGAAAGGAGGAGGACACGGAGCATGAGCAGGGGGTGGGGGGAAAAGGAGGGAGACACAGGGCATGAGCGAGGGTGGGGGGAACAGGGGAGACACGGGGCATGAGCAGGGGGTGGGGGGAACAGGGGAGACACAGGGCATGAGCGGGGGGTGGAGGAACAGGAGGGAGACACGGGCATTAGCGGGGGGGCAACACGAGGGAGACACGGGGCATGAGCGGGGGTTGGGGGTACAGGAGGGAAACACAGGGCATAAGCGGGGGGTGGGGGGTACACGAGGTAGACACGGGGCATGAGCCGGGGGTGGGGGAGAACAGGGCACACACGGGGCATGAGAGGGGGTGGGATGGGAACAGGGGAGACACGGGGCATGAGCGGGGGGTGGGGGGGAAAGGAGGGAGTCACGGGGCATGAGCGGGGGGTGGAGGGGAACGGGGGAGATACCGGGCATGAGCGGGGTGGGGGGAACAGGGGAGACACGGGGCATGAGCGGGGGGTGGGGAGGGAACAGGGGAGACATGGGGCATGAGCGGGGGGTGGGGGGAACGGGAGGGAGACACAGAGCATGAGGGGCGGGTGGGGGGAACGGGAGGGAGACATGGGCCATGAGCAGGGGGTGGGGGAACGGGAGAGGGACACGGGGCATGAGCGGGGAGTCGGGGGAATGGGAGAGAGACACAGGCCATGAGCGGGGATGGGGGGAACGGGAGAGAGATACGGGGCATGAGCGGGGGGTGGGGGGAACGGGAGAGAGACATGGGCCATGAGCAGGGGTGTTGGGGGGAACGGGAGAGAGACAATGGGCTTGAGCGGGGGGTGAGAGGAGCGGGAGGGAGAGACAGAGCATGAGCGGGGGGTGGGGGGAACGGGAGGAAGACTATGTATAGTCTTATGCAGAGTCTTATGCAGAAGACTATATGCAGAGCACTGCATAGTAAACAGAGTTTACTATGCAGTGCTCTGATGCAAACAATAAACAAAGATGGCGGGCGTCTCTCACAATACGACGCACTGCACGCTTCACTGCAGCCAATAGGAAAGCATGTCAGATGTTCGCGGACATCACGCAAGTCGCTTGCCCAATCCCTGTCCTGTCTGCGGAGTGAACATGGAAGTGTGTCCGTGAAGCGGACACAGATATCACTAATTGTTTTCACTTACATTTTTGTCATTTTTAAAAAAACTACTGGACGGATTTACACCAAATAAAAAAGCACGCCGCTCCCGCCGCAAATTTGGTGTAAATCCGTCCAGCGGTTTGGGCAGTAGGCATGAGCAAAGTTTTTTCCCATTATGTCTATGGGAAAAAAAGAAGTTTTGGCACCCCCCCTATAACTTTGCCCCCTCTGGACCAAACCTCACCAAACTTTGCAAAAAAATCAGAGTGGGCCATATACTGTTTTTGGTGAGGATTCGTCCAGGGGGGAGCGAAGTTATAAACCACCCAAAAGGTGCTCTTCCTATGGAAACAGCAACTTAACCATAACTACATGGCCACTACCGTGGCCATGTAATTATAGGGTGGCGGTCGCCGCCCTATAGTTAAGGTGAGTCGGACTCCCATAGGAACCCCTCAACATTCTATCGTTAATAACTTTTGATTCGAGTAACAGACCGATATTTTGAAAGTGTTTAAGGACTCACGACCGACCCCCAGACTGCAAAGTTTTGTAAATATTTGTTAAAAAAATAGTAAAGTTATTAAGAAGACAAAAATATATTTTTTTCAAAATGTGCAGCTTACTTCCCTTTGATTTTCCCATAGGCGAACAAGGTCATTTTTTGTCAAAGCACTCAGCCCAAACCGCTGGACGGATTTGGACCAGGTGTGAAACAACTTGGGCACAAAGCATCGACTTGCGATCCATGCTTGGTTTGGAGTTATTCCTTGCAGTCGTTTTTTAAATATTTGACGGAGAAAGGGGTGACCCCTTCTAAAAAAAACAAAACAAACAGCTATATCTCAGGGGGCAAAGGTACCTGGGCATATGTTATTCTTGCAGCCAGTCATTTTTTCATGTTTGCGTACTGCTTAAATGTGGTTAGTTGGGGTTGTGCGATGTATCACAACAGTCACCAAGAGACCGGCCATGAAACAATGGGCTTGGAGTACGCTGCTTAACCAAAGTGTGTGGTTCATGGCAAATAATGTAATCGCACAGCAAATTTCCTAAAAATTTAAATATATAAAATCTTTTATACATGACAATATCACTGTCAAACAGGACAAAATCAGTTTGTGATTGATGAACGTCTTTGAGCGATGGGTTGCAAGTGTTTTAAAATATAGATTGGCCGTGCCCACAAGCCATGCCCAAAGGCCATTGCTAGTGGTCTGGTAGCATTTTAAAATGGACAGTGGGCACGGCCAAAGGCCATGCCCACTGACCATGGCCGAAGACCATCCTAGTGGTCTAGAAGTATTCTAAAAATCCATGGAATAACAAAACCCTTGAAATTCAAGGAAACAACTTTAGTTGCAGGGACGTTAAGGTGAGTACTTAATGAATGCAACAAAACCCCTTAAATTCAGCTCAAGCCAGCTTAACTTTGCGCCTCCTGTTCCCCATCCTATGACCACAATGATGACATCACAGATCACATCACTGATGCCATCACTAGTGACAACACTAATTACACTGTGTATAACTGATTACATCAATAATGGGATTAGATATAACATCATTTATAAGTTAACTCATGAAAACTTTGATTACCTTAATAGCAATTTAGGCCATGGACTTGGCCATTACAAAGGCTGGGGTCACTGGCCACCACCAAAGGCCATAGCTAGTGGTCGGTTAGTGCTCAAAAGTACCAATGTGCATGGTTAAAAGCCATACCTAGTAACCCATCACTGTTTTAAAATATACAGTGGGCAACGTTGAAAGCTGCAGTCAGTGGCCATGGCTAAAGTCCATAGCTAATGCCCATTAATATGTTAGAATATACAGTCGGCACAACCAAAGGCCGTAGCCACTGGCTAGTATTGTGTTGAAGACCATTGCTAGTGGCTGGTTAGTGTATATAATATACAGTGGGCACGGCCGAAGGCCATAGCTAGTTGCTGGTTAGTGGTGTATAATACACAGTCGGCACATCCGAAGACCATCGCTTATTGCATTTTATTATTTTAAAATATACAGTGGACATGGCCAAAAGAAGCACAAACTGCTCAGGTCAAAGGCCATGGCTAGTGCCCATTTATATGTTAGAATATATAGTGGGCACAGCCAAAGATTGTGGCCACTGGCCAGTAGTGTGCAAAAGTCCATGGCTAGTGCCTGATCAGCGTATATAGTATACAGTGGACACAGTTGAAAGCTGTATCCACTGGTAAAGGCCAAAATCTATGGTTGGTAGCCTGTTAGTGTTTTTAAATATTCCGCCATGATGAGTACCCATTCATGTGTTAAAATATATTTGGCCATGCACACTGACCATGGCTGAAGGCCATGCTTAATACCAGTTATAGTTGTAATGTAATAAGTGATGTCATCATTGTAGTTATAGGCTGCGCAACAGGGGGCACCAAGTTAAGGTTGCTTTAGCTGAATTTCAGGGGTTTTGCTGCGTTAAGATCTCACCTTAACCTTCCTGCAACCTAAGTTATTCCCTTGAATAAATATATGTATGCATATATCTATCTACACACACAAACACACACGCACACACACAGGCACATGCACACACACAGAGACACACACACCTCTGAACTGAAAAGCATTTGCTGGGTATTACACAAAATATTATAATCGTTGAACGGGTACACATGTATTATATGTGGGCTACAGCACACCAACAAAAGGCTCCAAGTACAATTGCAGAGAAAATGGTGGGTAGGGGTTTGAAAGAAAATTATACAGAAGATTTAAAAGAGAGTGAATACATTTGCAAAACATCAAAGTAAGACATCGCTGCATTTTTCTATAGCACTTACCCTTCTGTTTGTTCTATGTGACTGGAAGCCTGGAGGTTAAACAGAGCAGGCTTGCAGGAGGGGCTGGATTTAACTCCCCAAGCAATAGAATTCACTTAGAAAAGGGACTTATAGTCCTTTGGCTTTGCAGCACAACATGTAAAATGTTGCATTCTCGCATGCTGCCACCACATGCAACACTCAGCATGCTAAATCACAAAATGTAAGCTTTTAACGTGCTAGCTGGGTGCACAAAGTACAGGGGTTACCACTCAAAGTTGCCATATCAAGAGTCCCTGTCCTAACATACTAAAGGCTCATGGCCCTCGGCCAGTGCGTCGGGTTATAGACACCCATGGAGCTTATTTTCACCAGCCAGTTTGACATACAAATCTGAAATACACTTGGTAAGGATGGGCTTTTAAAAGATTATTTCAAGATTAGCAATTAAGCACTTCATAGGTTTGCCTATAACACACATGTTTTACCAGTGCACTGCTTTGGGAGCTATACATGGATATGGAAAGGAGTGGGTCATCGGGTATGTGATTGTGGGCATGTTAAACTGAATGTGTGTTTGTCTATTGTTCTCTTCTATTTATATCATTAAAATGCCTGACAAATGATTAAATGTTTGGGCACAACGGAGCACATTAATAGAATGGCCCTCATTACAACACCGGCGCTAAACCATGGCGCTATTAGCACCATGGTTGCTGCCGGTGTTGTAACGTGTCCGACATGGTGAAATGGGGAAATACCGCCCCATTCCAAGGTTGGCGGGGCGGTATTTCCCCATTTCACCATGGCCCTTCCCCATTCCATTTTTGCCCCATAGGGCTCAATGGGAATGGGGAAGGCGGCAATTACGGTACTGCAAATTGCAGTACCGTAATTGCCTGCGAGGTCCCTTTGCGGGTCCCTACTTTAACGGCTGGTCCAGACCAGCCATTCAGGTCGGGTCCCGCAAAGGGACCTCGTAGTAAGGCGCTAAGTGGTTAGCGGCGCCGCAGCCTTTTACCGCGCCGTTAACCACTTAGCGCCTGGGTCGTAATGAGGCCCAATGTGTCTAGCCTTCTCTTTGCTAAGACTTACACTCACAAATAAGATGACCCGAGCTAGGCCCTCCAGACTACACAATCCCCTAGCACAGGGGTCTTCAGTGTGTGGCTCTCTAGATCTTTCGGACCACTACGCCCATGATTCCTAGACATTGTCTATGTGCAATAGGACTGGTGGTTGCTGTAGTCTAAAACATATGAAGAGGCAAATGTTACAGGCCCGTGCCCTAGCATATGACACCACGGCAACAGTTTACTGGCTGGATTGCTAGGGACATGGTCAGCTGTGCACAAAGTCTTTGCTTTTCCTCTAGAACCTGGCTGAGCAGGGTGCAGAAGTTGCCTAGCTGGAGAGGGAGAAAGTGATGCTTCCTTATGACTGAAATCTCCAACTTTGTTTTTGAAGATCAAAATTCTGTCCTTTATTTCAGGCTATCCACACAAAGTACATTCAAGCACAGTGAATCTAAATGGGAGCGATTTACCTATTCAGTGGTTATCCTGAAAACCTGGTGGGGTTGGAGGTTCTCTTGGACTGGACATATGCCTTAGAGCAGTGGTCTTCAAACTTTTTTGGCCAGAGCCCCCCTGAGCAAAATTTGGGCAGGTCGGGACCCCCCAGAAATGCTAAATGGACAGTATGTATTGCGCGCCGTCACCTGCTCCCATCACAGTCGCTGGGCTCCCTCATCCCACTCCTACCCAGTACCTGGTCTCTCCCCACCCCATCACACACCCTGGGCTCTCCACACTCTGCTCCCACCACTATCCCATGGTTCCCGCCCATTGTGCTCCCACCATAGTCCCTGGGTTCCCCCATCCCGTTCCCAACACAGTCTGAGGGCCAGTGGCGGCTGGTGATTTTTTTAAGTGGAGGGGCATAACTATTTCCCCCAAAAATGCCATAGCGACCGAGCATAGTGAGGGACCCCGAGCCAATAAACAAGGGTTCGGGGGGTTTTACCCCCTGGGAATTTTTTTAAAATAATGGGTTAAAATGTTGCTTTATAGAGCATACTTTTAACAAAAAAATGGGTAAATAGCCAAACAGTTTGCAATTGGTGCTGGGGGGCCCAAGGGGCAGGCATGACATTTTTTACTGGACATCTATGATAGATGTCCAGTAAAAAGATACCATCCCTGTCCCCTGGGCCCCTCTGGGCCTTACACAATCAACATGATTATGTCTGTTTGCAAGGCGCTGCACATTCATACAGCAATCACTCTATCGTTCACACGAGCATCCATCACCATACACTCACTCATAACATAAGCATACACGCATCCATACACATGTTTAAATAAAAACAATGAACATAAACGTACCTTCTGCATTGGCCTGCATGTGGGTGCTGAAATGCCCTGCTCCACGCTGCTCTCTCCGTATGTGCGAGGAGGCGCAGGAGCTCCCCCTCGGACATACAGACATGCAGTGCCCCAGCCAGCATTTCCAACGAGCATGGAATGCTGACGAAGCAAAACGCCCCAGTACTTGCATGGCTCAGTGAGCATGTGCGGCTGGGGAACTGAACTGAACTGTCAAAGGGAAACAGTGTTTCCCTTTGACAGTTCAGCCAGCCCAGGAGCACTCCATCAGCTGGAAAAAGCAGCTGCGTGAGTGCTCACTGTTTCACTGGGCTGGCTCCTTAGTTCCTCCATAATGGGTGAGGGGCCACTGGGTGGGCGCCCCCTCACCATTATGGATGAGCCGCCATGCCCGGACTGCCTGTACCAAAAATGTAAAATGCTAATGTGGGGCAGTCAAAATGACCCACTATTTTGGCCAATGTGGACCAGTTTGATGAGTTACTTAACTATGCAGTTAGTAATTTTGACCATTGTTGCTGAATATATCACAATTTACTTACATTTTCAAACAAAGCACCCCCTTTGGGTACTATTGAAACAGTGGGGCCTCATTACAACCCTGGCAGTAGCTATGCCTGTAAAACTGGTACATCTGCCGCCGGAGTTGCATACGGGTCCGGCACCCTGAGTTAGGCGGACCTGATAATTGCCCTTTCGCGGGTGCCGGTACCGGTAGATCCCCATTCCCACTTGATGTCCATGGGGAGCTCAGATGCACCGGCATCGTTAATAACGGTGCCGGTGCATCCAACGAGCCCGCGAGCACAACTCGTACTATGGCGGTACGGTAGCAATGGTGCCGGTAGCTTACCGTCACCGTTGTTACCGTACCGCCATAGTTGTAATGAGGCCCAGTCTGTGACTAAAGGAATGAATATCCATTTACAACTGCGGGCCACTTTTTCATTGTTGCCGGAGACAGTTTCATGCTTCAGCCCGACGCCACCCCTGCCCATTTCTTCCAATCGAATTTTTTTTTTATATTTCATGTTGAGCTCTCAGGGCCCCCCAGGGATGCACCCGCGGACCCCTGGGGGGTCGCGACCCACAGTTTGAATACCGCTGCCTTAGAGCCAGGGTCTGCAACCTTTGGATCTCCAGTGGCTTTGGACTACTACTCCCATCATCCCTAACCAGCATAGTCAATAGCCAGATATCATGGAAATTGTAGTGCGAAACATCTGGACAGCCAAAGGTTTCAGACCCCCTCCCTGAGAGGATGTGAGAGAATTACTTGGCCTGGAAACGTTACCTGGATGGAGGGAGCAGAGCTTTGCCTTTTTCACTTTTCCTATCAGTGTGCAGTAATAAAGTTGCCTGGGAAATGGCTGCCAGGGGGCGACATTGCCCACAAAATGCACCCTCAATTAAAGCAAACACTTACCCCAAATATTATAGGATTGGAGTTTGGTATATAAAATTATACCCTTCCTAGAATATTTGGCAAAAGTATTCTAGGGTGTCAAGAAAAAAGTCAGCTACCTGGCGACTTTTTCCAGGTGACATTATCACATGGAACCTTCCCATCGCGCCAACTCTGTGCATAAAAGCAGAAATGGGGTGTCCAGTGACACGAACCCCCAATCCAACATCTCCTGTCCCGAGCAGTCTGAACGCTTCGTGATATAACACATGTGATCACGCTGCAACAAACTGCCGTTCATCCTGTTGGAAATGCTTGAGTGTTATCTTAGCATTCATTAGTCACAGCCTCGGGGAAGCTAGCACTAGAGAGCAGAGTAAGTAAGCGCACCTGTGCTGAGCTGGCAAATGACAGTCATGATGTTGACAGCTGTTTGAACAGTTCTCACGTTCTGTGTACGTGTGTGTGTGCGTGGAATGCACGGCTGCTTTAATGCGCCAGCATCCTCAAATGATAAATAGTGCCACCTAGAAGCATTGCATTTTCTTTTATTTTCAGATTATCTGAGTTTTTATTTTCTGTGAAAGAATACTGAGCTGTTTTTTTTCTGAGTACTGCGTCAAACGTTTAAAACATTCCTTTTCTACCTTTAAGTATGTGCATGCCACTTGCTCTGTGCAACGCATGTTGGCATGCACATACATGCAGGGAATTCGGGGTGTACCGAATAGAATATTTAGTGCTCACACAAATACTGACTACTTCAGTCCAAATATGAAGCCAAATAGTTGTTTTATTGAATAAATCATGTTCCAAACTTGCAAGGCGCGCTTAAAAAACACGATTTAATATACAAGTTAGTTCCTATATTCCATGTGTTTCTTTTAATTTAAATCATCATATCCTTATTTAAAGCATGGAAGTCAGGAAAAACAGATTAAAAATAAACAGGTACCCAATGTATGGCTGTTGCAGATGAAAAACCAGTGCTACTCGATGTGGAAGGCTTTGTGAATGCAAACTGCTAGGTTGCAATGAAAGAAATGGATGTATTGTCATTGCGCATCGCATGCATTATAACATCAGGCAAGTTGCAGGTCAGCTTATGTGGAAGGTGAGTTTCCACCAATCTTTGCGCTGGGTGGGAACACGGTAATCACACGTAGGACAACCTGATATATGGCGCAGTCTGCCCAGACCCTACAAGCTCTGTTGGGGGGGTCACTCAATATCACCAAATCTAAAGTCACGCCCACTTACCCCACCTCCTGCCCACCACACAGATGCAAGGATGTATGGCTTTTTCTGTCTCTCAATCTTCAACTCTCCACCCCACAACACCAGCAGATACTGTGCTCCCTACCTCTCTATGTCCCCACAGAAACGTGCTCTCATCTCTCACATCTTTCCTGTCGGGACCCAGCGTCCTCTCAATCGAGACATTTCCCAATAAGCAAATTCTCCCAGGAGGCCTATGTGGATTGGAAAATGTCAACAAAATGCTGTGCTGCACTACTTGTAACTGGCTCATTGCCAGCTACATTGACTTAGATGAGGCAGCCCATCGGTTGGGAGTCTTCTGATTTCCAAACATCCCTCCAACCAGCGTGGCCGACAGAGCATAGCTCTCTGTGTATGGTGCATACAAACCGAGTCCTCACGCCTATCTCTTTTTACTCCATCTGGCATACTAGCCCACAGAGGAACTGGAGAGAAGAAGGCCTCCTGACAGGCAATTTAGATGGTGATCCGGACGTGTGACTGCTTGATATATAACATAATTCCTGGCACAACAGAACAGTCGACATTCTAATGTTTTTATATAGCATGTATTATGGTGGTCACTGTTTTATGCACTGTCAATGGTGATGGTGCAGAGTGACGCAAATCTCAGCGCCAATTTGCCAAAGTAATTAAAGTTGATGCAAGTTCTGAAAATCTGCCCCTCTTCTCAGCATTGATAGTAAAACTCCCAGTGCTTTAGGTGCATTAGGGACAATAACAATTGGCGGATAACTCTTGGCTCAGGAACACGAACTGGCTGTGACCATGTCTTGTTCCTGGGTGGCGTAGGAAAGCTGTGGGCCAAGCTGGTGTACAGAAGGTGGTTCTACACCCCCCTCAAGCTGAATGTGTTGGAGATAGACCCCCCTCCCCCTCAAACCAAAAGTTGATAACTTGTCAGATCGATCAATGACTCTAACACTGTGAAAATCAGAAATGTCGTGCCTTGAAGAAAAGCGCTTTGAAGAAGCTATCTTTTTTGTGGGGCCAGAATGTCATGCACTGTAGAGAAAATATCAAGTAGTACATGTTTATCATAAGTTACTAAAAATCTAGATTAGAAATTGAGCAGGTACCAAGATTTGGGTAAACATAAGTGGGTCAGGCATTTCGTTATTGGTCGGCCATTTTTCGGTGGGACAAAGTCAGGCAAATTCTCAATCAAACTCTAAGATGGATGCTTGAGCATAACAAAATGGTCGATTTATTGCTAAATCATGATGACATCAATTATGAGTTGCTGCTTCTCCTTGGCGGAGGCCTGCCAGTCCTGCAACATCAATTGGGCATGATCAATCCATGCTTGAAAGTCACTCTCTTCTCTAGGGATGAGCACTTCCCCAGAAAAGATCTGTAGGTGGGTGTAGAGACTGTTCTCAGGTGCAGCGGACAGGGTCTCCCACAAGATCACATTAAAGGCATATGCAATGGGGACTGCCAGAAACCGGGTAATAGTTGGGGCAGAGACCAGTGCTGGTGCAGCGTGAGGAACAGCTGATTGGTATCAGGCCCTGGTGTTTGTATTAATGCTGGGGCCAAGGTGGCAAGTGGCCTGGCCATGCAGACAGATGAGGGTGTGCGTGGTGGTGAAAAGGAGTCCCGTGAACTGGTAGTTGATCAGTAGAGGGTGGAGAGGCCAGGCTGGTGTAAAGTCCCATTCACTGCTGGAGCTGTAAATTATGTTTGTGCCCCACCCAGGCCAGTCCGCAATAACTGGGCATCAGGTAGCGGGTGCTGACTGGGCTGCCCCAGACTGCAGCGATGGCAAGTTTTGGGGAGCAATATCACTGGGGTCATAACACAAGTAGGTGGGACCTTTCCCACACAACCTACTTATGGGGCCCTCCAAGGGCTCAACGTACTACACTAAGGTTGCAGTAGGCAAGTCCTTAGGCAGTGAGTTAAAGTTGTATACGACTCTCTATATACAAGAGCATAAAAGCGGGAGTAATGGCAAAAATTACACAAAAAAGGACACCAACATAAAAACTTGCCTGTGAAAAGTGGCAAGCAGGCAGCAAGTGTTTACTAAGAGGCCCTTGGCCAGGGACCAGTGATGATGTGGTCTCCTCCTCTGCAGGTAATGGCAAGCATGGGCGTTAAAATAAGTCAACGCATGGCTGTATTGAGGCGGATGCAACAGATACATGAAAGGGCAAAACCCACCAGGTCGACAGAAAACACATCTCAGCAGTGCCTCCAATGCAGCGGCCATCAGACAGTTTGGGGATAATCATAATGCCATGCCCCTACAAACCTAGCGGTGGGAAAAGCGGTGAATGTGTAGCCTGGGATCTCGAACCTTAGTTCTTGAACACATGGGTTAAGGCCAGTCTGGTGTAAACAGGGAATGCATTCCAGGCCAATCAAAATGAATGGAAACAATGAATACTAAACTCCAGAAATAACAAGCATGTTACTTGGCTAGAAAGCAGAACAACCTTTAGTGACAGGTTTGCACACACCAGTGCAAGGGGTAATAATAGATTAGAGTGGGGATATTTGCATTTATTTGCACAGGAGGGATACTAAAGCAGTCAATGGGGTTTCACGTGCATTTGTACAGTGCAATGTCTATTTACAATACATCAGCACTCAAGCATTTTTCATTATAGCAGCTGTAATGCACAGGACCTTTTTCCTTTCTGTAATTATGAACGCTATGTACATGCATCACTTGAAAGGAAGTCAAGAGTTTCTTTTCACACATGGTCTATCTCTTATTTTTCCAAACTGCACAGCTCTCGGAGCTGCTGTCCTGCATTTGGCAGCGGGGTGCTCTTTCTCTGCACAGCGCTCAGAGCTGCTGTCCTGCATTTGGCAGCGGGGTGCTCTTTCTCTGCACAGCTCTATGAGCTGCTGTCCTGCATTTGGCAGCGGGGTGCTCTTTCTCTGCACAGCTCTCTGAGCTGCTGTCCTGCATTTGGCAGCGGGGTGCTCTTTCTCTGCACAGCTCTCGGAGCTTCTGTCCTGCATTTGGCAGCGGGGTGCTCTTTCTCTGCTCAGCTCTCGGAGCTTCTGTCCTGCATTTGGCAGCGGGGTGCTCTTTCTCTGCACAACTCTCGGAGCTGCTGTCCTGCATTTGGCAGCGGGGTGCTCTTTCTCTGCACAGCTATCGGAGCTGCTGTCCTGCATGTGGCAGCGGGGTGCTCTTTCTCTGCACAGCGCTCAGAGCTGCTGTCCTGCATTTGGCAGCGGGGTGCTCTTTCTCTGCACAGCTCTATGAGCTGCTGTCCTGCATTTGGCAGCGGGGTGCTCTTTCTCTGCACAGCTCTCTGAGCTGCTGTCCTGCATTTGGCAGCGGGGTGCTCTTTCTCTGCACAGCTCTCGGAGCTTCTGTCCTGCATTTGGCAGCGGGGTGCTCTTTCTCTGCACAGCTCTCTGAGATGCTGTCCTGCATTTGGCAGCAGGTGCTCTTTCTCTGCACAGCTCTCGGAGCTGCTCTCCTGCATTTGGCAGCGGGGTGCTCTTTCTCTGCACAGCGCTCAGAGCTGCTGTCCTGCATTTGGCAGCGGGGTGCTCTTTCTCTGCACAGCTCTATGAGCTTCTGTCCTGCATTTGGCAGCGGGGTGCTCTTTCTCTGCACAGCTCTCGGAGCTGCTGTCCTGCATTTGGCAGCGGGGTGCTCTTTCTCTGCACAGCTCTCTGAGCTGCTGTCCTGCATTTGGCAGCAGGGTGCTCTTTCTCTGCACAGCGCTCGGAGCTGCTGTCCTGCATTTGGCAGCGGGGTGCTCTTTCTCTGCACAGCTCTCGGAGCTGCTGTCCTGCATTTGGCAGCAGGGTGCTCTTTTTCTGCACAGCTCTCGGAGCTGCTGTCCTGCATTTGGCAGCGGGGTGCTCTTTCTCTGCACAGCGCTCAGAGCTGCTGTCCTGCATTTGGCAGCGGGGTGCTCTTTCTCTGCACAGCGCTCAGAGCTGCTGTCCTGCATTTGGCAGCAGGGTAATAATAATAATATAAATTATAATAACTTAGCATTTATATAGCGCTACGAACCCTTAGGTGTCTGAGCGCTGCTTATTATTACCAAGGTGTGTGGTGCTCATTTATTGATCTCGGAAGGATGAAAGGCTGAGTTTGGCCCTGCCGGGATTCGAACCTGCCTCAGCAGGCTCTGCAAGGATGTCAAAGCAAGCGCTGAACTCGCTGTGCTATCCGACCGTGGTGCTTTTTCTTTGTGCTCTGGGCGAGCCTGGAACAAAACAAGCTGACTCTGAGGGAATAAAACAACACAATTAATGGTCTAGAACTACAAGGTGCTGACAAATTTAGGGAACCCTTCAACTGAAGTGCCCATTTGTAGAATTAAACCAGTTTTTTTAAAATTGAAACTGCACTTTACATGTAAAGGTCAAGACTTTTGTACTAGCCTCCCACCTCCAAAAACCACTGGGGCTAAGCTGACCCACAATCTTGTGATGGAGCAATGAGTAATGAGCTTTAAGAGTCCAGGAATTGATTTACAAACAGCAGCAGAAAGCACGTATTCACAGCATATTTACATTTGAGAGGGTCATACATGGCTTAAACGCAAGCTAGGTAGTTCAAAACCTAAGGGGAACTTTTTAAAACAACCAAAACAGTGTTCAGAACATAAACAACATGGGCATACATGAATTCAAAAGCAAAATGAAGGGTAGATAGAGGTACTGCACTTTTAAACTAAATCTCAGACATGCATCACACAATGGACGTCAATGGAAAAGCGAGCACGGGGTGTCACCTTTTAATGGCTGAGGTTAGTGCACAATGGCTGAGCAAAGCAAATACATCAATGTAAAGGCATATGCACATGGAAGAAAAGGAAACATGCCAGAGGTATGCCAGGTAAGTCAGCTGACAACCCAGAAGGCCTGCAAACAGCAGGGTGTGCCTGACCAGGAACTGGTAAATATTCATAAGTATATTTTGCTGCAAGCTGGCAGCTCCAACGTGTAGCTGGGGTGTTCACATAAAGTCCAGGGACCACCGACACTGCCTTGGTCCCCGCAATGGCAGGGCGAGAAGCAGCAAGGCAAGGCAGCACAAAGGAGGTCTCAGGACTTGTCAGGGGGACATACCAAAATAAAATCTCTTCAACCAGACTACTCCTCTAGCACCATTAAAGGAACAAGTCCTCAGCCAAGTCAAATCTCTAGGTGTCCACCTCGACTCCAACCTCATGCTGACTAAACATATCAGTGCCCTCTCTTCTTCAACGGCCTACACAGCCAAATTGATCACATTAGTCTGCCAATTCCTGACCCCTCTAAACTGTCTCACACTGGCCCGGGCCCTCATATTATCCAAACTAGATTATTGTAACATCCTCCTACTAGGAAACACTAAAACGAATCTAGCAAAAATCTAATTGTTGCAAAACAAAGCCCTACGAGCAGCTTCAGGGCTCAAAAGAAATGAACACATCTGCCACATTCAGAGAAAAGCACACTGGTTGCCCCTCTACTCCAGAACGCTATGTGTCACCCATAAATGTGTCCCCAAAGTAGCCCCACCCTACCTCATTAACACTCTCTCTCAAAAAAAGTTCCACCAGAACCCTGAGATCTGATGCCAACACCCAACTAACTGCCCCAAGGTTCAAAACTACTAGGGCATGGGGAAACATCTTCCCATTAGCAGCACCCAAAATCTGGAACTCTCTCCCCTCCCATATTAGGAATGAATCCTCACACCAGCGCTTTAAGAGTCTCATCAAAACCTGGCTCTTTACCAAATAATAACCCTGCTACCTGCTCCTCACGCTACCTCAACTATGGTTAGCCTGTAACTCTATCATGATGTTAGCAATGTATTATATAACTTGGCGGTGACCCCTTGTAACTAAGCTGAGGGCACTTTTACTAATGTTTACTCTGATCTAATTGTAAATGCTTATTTTGTATTGTTCCCTGTTTTGTAACCAGACACGTCAAACTCTGCTGTAACCTATGCTGTGATACCTCTGGGTTTGGGCGTATAACAAATGCTATAAATAAATAAATAAATAAATAAATAAATAAATAAATAAATAAAAATAAATACCCCTAGCAGGATGGAGGACAGGCCCAGGACAAGCCTAGCAGCAGCAGGGGGACAGGCCTCAGACTGGTTTGGCAACTGAACATAGACTGGCAGTCTCTCTCCAGAAGGTCTCCGTGGTAAAAGCCACACCCAAGCCCAACGGCGGGGCTAAAATAACCAAAGGGACAGTCGACATGAATATGGTGGTGGAGTCTGCCGGGCCAGTACCACTTACTAAAAGGGGTAGCAATATCAGATCTACACATAAAAACTGGCAAGTAAAGAGCCAACTGAATCACACACATTACAACAACACTCCTAATAATAAAATGAGAAAATAAAGTAACTAACGCCTAAATTCCTCTGGGCTTTGTGTGCTGAAATAAATGTATAAAATTACATAAATAAATAAATAAATAAAGTGAGTTAAAAAAATTAAATCAATAAATGCAGGTTTCAGAAAGTATCTAACTGACATTTCGCAGTTAATCACAGGCGGGCTGTCTCTTCCTGAGGGGCAAAGGAGTCCTGGAACCTTCCTTCATTTAAAGGAATGGGAGAATAAAACAAACAATGTAACATTTTCCTACTGTCACCAACGGAAAAGTCTGGAAAACAGCTCTTGGGGACGGGTTGGGCAGGAGTCTGACTTGCCTTGCTGTCAAATCAGGAATCTGGTGCATCCTGGCTCAGTTCAGGGAATCTCTGGTGAGGGGTACATGCCTTTCCATTGTCTAGAGTGGATTTAGAGAGCTGGTTTAAAACCCATTCATTTTATGGGTAATTGAGGTACATTCAAAATCCTCCTCGGTGATGGGCAAGCAATAGTTATATTATATTTTGAAAAACATACGATCAAAATCGCTAAAAGTATTTATTTTATTTATTTATTGTGTGTTAAAGTTTCAATCAAAAGAAAAAACAGAAAATACAAACGCTAGAGAAACTTTTCACACATCAGTACAATTAGAATTAAGCAATAATTCACAATAATGAGTGTCAATAGAATCTAATTGATCCAGCCGCGGCTGAATTTACCGCGGCGGGAACGTTTGCATGAGAAAGGTGCGAACACCCCTGCACCCCTGTTTTTTATCCCCTTTTTTTCGCGGGTGTGCTGCGGGGGTGTCGCAAAACCCCACTCACTGTACCACACAGTATAGTGAACGGGGTGTTGCGCGGGACAGACTTTTAGTCCATGCAAACTTTTGGATGTGGTCCGTTCGACTGCATCCTGTCAATACGCAGAGATACAATAAGATTTTATAACACAAATATTTTTATAATAGAAAAAAAATCAAAAAAACTAGAAAAGATAAAAAAGAGCAGCAATCTGAGCATATAATGAAGTTTATATAAAAAGACAAATGCACATACAAATCCAAAAATGTATATTGTAGCATAATTAATACTCACTCAATATCTAGATTTCCTTAAAAATCATTTCAACAAATTTCATTGTGCCAATAAAAAGTTCATCTGCTGGTTCTGATAGCAAACAGCATCACATCCAATCCCAGGAGTGAGAGCCCGTTTTTAACATGTAATTCCTAAAAATAGCTTGACAGAGAGCTGAAAGGGCAATACATTCAACAAATACATGTTTTAAAAAAGTCATGTACAAATGCACAAATCACCCATTACACTGAAGATATCCATTCGCTCACTGGCTCTTTATCGCCTTTCTAGCAGCATCTCGGCCTTTCTTTTGTGCATGTCCATTCTCTCCGTCAACCTCTCTGAGACTGCCCTATTGACTTAATGGCCTCCTCTGTGTCCCCCTGTCTTTCTTTCCCTTGCACTCTCTCGCTCTCCAACTTCTAGCCTCGCTCACTGCCTCTCACTCCCTCTGCGGCTTTGTCTTTCTTTGCATCTCCTCTTAACCAAACTGATGTTTTATTGTCTCCTTGGTCACCCGACGGTATGTGTTTGCACGGCCTCATCAGGAGGTTGGCAGTATCCCGGCAGTAATTGCACCGGGATACCGCCAACTCAAATTACGTTACCGCTACTCGGTATGGCGCAATTTGTGCTGGATCACGAGTAGTGGTAAGGCTGTAAATCCCCATTCCCCATAACGTCCAATTAGATTGGGGGGGGGGGCGCTATTACCGCCGGCAGTAATAGCGCCAGCAGTAATAGTGCCAAAAACACCGGAAAGTGGACATATTTACCTCCAGCAAAAAGCTGGAGGTAAAACTCCACAACTTTCCACCCAACTCAAGATTGGGCAGACACTTAAATGGCGTTAAAAGCGTTACCGCTGCATTTAAGGGCTGCCGCCCGACTCGTGATGAGGCCCAAATTTTACACGGATGTTTGAAAATGCATGACACATAACATATGTAGGAAGGTCTGATGGGGCGTGGGGATCTCATCTTTCATTTAAAATGTAGACGATTTTTTAAAAATGTTTGTGTTACAGCTTAAAACAATCTGGTGCAAGATATTGTGCTGTGCAACGAGATAGCCACTAGGTATCAGGCTATCAACAACAATCATCTGAGCTCTTACTTGCTTTTTGGCTCTCCCTTCAAGGGCTCTGGACCTATTCTGCAACCGGATTGACAGGACCAGCAATGTAAATTTACCAATATCCCAGGGGCAGGGGAAGGGAACATCACATGGTCGATGACATACCAGGAAGTGTCAATTGACCGTGATGACATTAGATGAAGTGATGTTGCCGAAGTAAAAATAAAACTCAATAAGCTTAAGATGAATAAAAGCTCAAGATAAATAAAAATACAGCAGACAAAAGACTATTGTAATTAACAACCAGATTTGAACAGGGTTCTCCCTTGTTATGCCTTGGATGGTATCAATAAAAAGAATGGGATCACCCAGCAAAACCAACATAGACCAGAGGCACTGCCTTCATACATGTGCCCAACACACGCAAGGTATAGTGATCCTAATCTAAATACAGATCCAAATTTCCAGGTGCAGCCATGTTAGGCCACTTATAACTCACTGGCCAGGTAAAGTTATCTTATATAAGGTGCTGACATCCCATGCCAAGTGCAATCTGAAATGCCTCAGCAGTGCCATGTAATGTCAGTTAATGCTACATGTGACTGGTATGCTCACCGTGTTAAAGGAGCAGCCTCGCATGTCTGGGGGCGGCAATCAATTTCCAACTGTGTCCTCAAATGCTATATAACGGCCAATGTATGCACGTTAATCCATCATATGCCTTGTAAAATCACCACATGTAAGTCACAGCCTCATTTGTGTAGGTGTTGTTATCGGTATCCAGTTATTTTTTCGAATGCAATATTTTCGAAAGTCAAAATTTCGAAAACATTATTTCGAAAATCCATTTTTTCGAATACATTTTTTTCTATAATAATATTTCATTTCGAAATACAAAATATAATTCACAGACATTCCTCTTTAGAATATTAAATAATTTATTGAACAGTAAAATGCATTGAATAGAACTATTAACTATGTTCACCACTAGATGGCGAAACTGTATAACATTTGTAATTTAACTTTATAATATTATTTTTATAAACGTAGTTCTTAGGGTTGCGTGGGCAGTAGGGGGGATGGGGAGGGGGGGAACCCCCCATGACAATGTCATGTTTTTAGACAAGTTAACCCTGACATTTAGTCATTGGGTTAACAAATTCATTTTTCGAAAATTGTGTTTTGATAAAATGGCCATCTCCATTATATTTATCTAATGTCGACACCTTTGCATTCCACATTTTTCGAAAATGTTGTTTGTCGGTAAAATATTTTCGGTAATATGACTATAAACCGTTGCAATCATAGGAAATGTGCAGCCACAAACTCCTCAGTACTGCCACTTAGTGGCAGTGTGTTCCTTATTTACCTCGCAGAATCATCATCAGGGAGCCTGACATCTACATTTGCTGCTATCATATGACTAATGTGGCGTCAAATGTTTGTGAAGGTGAAAAAAGTGCATGATCACAAAAACACTCAAAGAAATCACAACTATTGTATGGTTATCAGAGGGCCACCCTCAACAATCCCTGGCTCAGCGATGGTATGGTTATCAGAGGGCCACCCTCAACAATCCCTGGCTCAACCATGGTATGGTTATCAGAGGGCCACCCTCAACAACCCCTGGCTCAACAATGGTATGGGTATCAGAGGGCCACCCTCAACATTCCCTGGCTCAACAATGGTATGGTTATCAGAGGGCCATTCTCAACAAGCCCAGGCTCCATAATGGTATGGTTATCTGAGGGCAACCCTCAACAATCCTTGGCTTCACTTCTGTGACAAAGACTTTTAGACTAATTCTCGCGGGGCCGGTGAATCCAGGGGATGAGTACAAATCATTGCACGTCCATGTGGTCAGGCTGCTTCCCCGGCTTCTTATTTGTCTTTGGACATGGCACAGATGACCTCATAAGAGCAGTTAAAGGCACAGGAACCCTAAACGCACTTGTTGAGTCTGAAGAGATTGCTGCTTTTTCCGCAGTGGATCTCCAATGTAGGCCACCATGACAAACATGGCATACATCCATTATTCCATTTATTTCAAAGGATGGAACCTGATTGTTTCTTACAAGGCAGTCCTGGCGAACTGACTGAAATTAAGCCACTATGCAGGGATTGGCATGCTGGCTCCCAGGTGGCATGATGACTTCTAGCCTGGTGAAGCAACCTCCCACAGAAACTCTGGTTCTGAGGTTCCACACAGAGTTTCTCTGAGTTTCTTCACAGAATTCCTGACATATGTGGGATCTATTCCTTCACACCCTCATCAGAATGGCACAGATGCGAGGAGAACACAACATTTTCCCCCAAAAAGTATTCCACAAACACATTTCTATGAATGCAGAAGAAAAGCTTCTCCATTTATGGCAATTAGACGAAGGGTGTCAATGCCATCAACCACTGCACCAAAGGTACATGGATGGCTAGCTCTGTTAGAGAGAAGCATGGCCATGCTATCTGTAGTATGTTGTGGGTGGGTGCCCCTTTTCCCTATAGGATTGTGGCTTAAAATTGTGGATGTGCACTAGTCTCTGATATGTTGTTGTCATGTATTTAACCAAGTGCCTAGTGAGAATCAACAAGCAAGTTGATGTAGTAAGGTCTACTGGCAATAAAAGTAAAATCTATCTCCAAGAAACCTCTCCAAGCTCTTTCTTATCTTGTCTAAACAAAATATTCCTGTCCACGTGCCCGAAAAATAAATATAAATAAATAAATAGAAATCCTGTCTAAATTCATCTGTGCTTCTCACATATTAGAAAATAGTGTATTTGCTGTGTAAATTAGCACACACATTTCAGTTCTGTTTACACCTTATCTCAAGTTAAAGGTTTCTTTTAGAATATCATGCTATATGCTGTTGTCTACCCCAACGATATACGCCTTCCTCTCCCTCTACAAGGTTCCTAGATACTGATAGCTTCTTCCAGAGGCAGGGTCTTTTACAGCAATACGGATCTGGCTGCCCAACCTCCATTGCACGAATTGTTCGACATTTTGAGAAATTTGGCAATTACTGAATGCAGTGAAACTAACTGTATTTCAGTGTTCAAATGGGGGAGAACCACATTGGGTGAAAGACGGAAGTCCGTTATTTAATCAAACCTTACATCTTTTACCTAGAGTAGAAACAAGGGGGCAACACCTGATGCCCAAATGTACCAACCACCACTGTGCGTGGTAGCCAAAATTACTATGTACATGCCAGTGGCAGAGTTACATTTTGGTGCTAGGGGTAGTGGGCATCACTTGGGTGGGTATTAGCATTGTAAACAATTCAAGGTCATTGGTGGCTGATAAATATTTTTTTGGGAAGGAGCATTAACAACTGCCACCAATTGGTATGAGCAACCAATAGTAATGAAGAGAGGTTGGAGAGGTTCTCCCCTGCAAACATTTTTAAATGATTGTGTTGAAGTGCTGCATTTTAAAGCACAGTTTAGTTCTCCCCGCAAACATTTTTACATTGATGTGTTGAAGTGCTGATTTTTACAGCACAGTTTTTGAGAAAAATGTGGTTCTCTAGGAAACAACATAGTAGTTGCCAAGTCACCAATAGCACCCAAGAGCATTTTACAAGATTTTCTTAATGCCTGTATGCAACATGTGCAGCATTGTTATTGTAAGACACTCTCATGAAGCTGTGGCCACCTCTATACCAGTAGGGTCGCTGTAAACCACTGTCATGAAGGTGTAGTCACAATCCATGCCAATAATGGTCATTGTAATTCACTTTCATGATGCTGTGACCACAATATATGTTAGTATGGTTACTGTAAATCTCTTCCATGAGGCTGCATCCGCAATTTCTGCCAGGGTGGTCCATGTAAACAACTTTCATGAAGCTGCAGCATGATCTATGTCAGTAATGGTCACTGTAAATCACTTCCATGACACTTGGTCCAAAATCTATGACAGAATTCTTTACAGCACTTTAATGACTTTGAACAAAACATGTTCACTGTAAATATGATACACCCCCAACCGCATTGAGGAACAGACACACACAAGCACACACATATGTGCGCAAACAAACACATGCACACACGCACACACACACACACACACACCAATACATTACACATACAAATAATTTATCTTGTTTACATTTCCTTTTATTTTACTTACCTTAAAGGTCACAAATGTCTGCTTCATAGTGGCCTTCTCCAGTCTGCATCATTGTGGGTATTGTAAGGGTGGCATGGCATCACTAGTATGACACTGACACAAAAGATACTATTTGTAAAACCTTTATTGAAGTTTCTGGATTTGGAAAAACTCCTACTTTGACCTACAACTAAGATGGGAGTAGTCTTGAGCATCAAACGATAAACATAACAGTCCTAGTGGAGTCCATCAAATCAAAATGGCCTATGCTAACAAAACCTAATGCCTTCCCCTTTCTCTTGTACAAAAAATGTATAAAGGAGAAATGTATATTAAGGAAAAATCAGTGCTCAAAAGAATAAATGCGTCTCTCCTCCCCACGTTAGACCACATGCAGTAAGGCGGTCCCTGTAGGTAGGATGACACACTCTGGCTCGGTTTTTCTACACAAAATAGTTCAAGGCATGGATATAGGCCCGCCTGGCCTTCCAAGTTTACATTTCTCTTTCCGCTCTTTCAAATAGCGTTTTCAACAAAAAGTTCATACTGGTCCCCCTCTGTCGGGCTCAGACCTCTCCAAAGCAAAGTTCACGTGGGTCACCCCCCTGTCAGGCTCAGACCTCTCACACCAAAGTTCACGTGGGTCCCCCTCTGTCAGGCTCAGACATTTCACAACTAAGTTCACGTGGGTCCCTCTCCGTCAGGCTCAGAACCCTCACAACAAAGTTCATCAGTACTTGTAGGGGCTCCCTTCCCCAAGCTTATTACACTTTGGATCTCCCTCAGTCGGGCTCAGACGGCTTTCGGATGTCGAAGACTTTTGAATGTGTGTGGCTTTCTTTACAGACCGCCGCAGGACCACTTTGACTCAAAGTTCAATGTTCAGCTTTTCACTCTCCCCATCTCTCGGGGTTACATTTGCTTACTTTACTCTTGCAGTTCATTTGTTTGATCATTACAAACAATACACCTTTCACAGAGACTTTTGTGTGGGCTACTTCCTTTCGCCGGACCACTCCGTTACTCAATATCGCTGATTTCACAGCTGTCCTTTCAAAGTATATTCACGGGTCTGTCTTTCTTTGCATCTCATCCGCATGCGTACAGCCTTCACTTGCGATAAAATGTTGCCACTTCAATCTTTCTTTAACACACACCGGTCCCTCTAGTTGCTTGCCAACTCACCGGCTGTGTATGTTTCTTTCTTGGTATTTTGATTTTCAATTCACGACTTAAGGTTAGTACCACAGGCTTGGCCTCGCCTCCCCAACAATGTCGTTCACCCAGGAGGGTCATTGGCATCTTTGGAAAACAATTAAGCCTTTGATTTGGGATCTGGCCTTCTCCATGTGTCTTTCGCGGCCTGTTGGAGGCAACAATCTCTGGTGGGGAACCCTCAGGGTTTTCGACACGCTGCTCTCGTCCCTTGGTTTGTCGCTCTGCTCCAGTAGGGTTTGCCTTCACTCCGGAAGTTCTGCTCATTTTACACCTTGCTCAGAGTGTGTGTCTAGGTTATGCCTTTTATCCATGCGAGGAGAGTTAATTGCTATCAGGTGTATGCAGTGAAAGTCACATGCCTGACTTTGCTTGAACCGATTAGCGGGACATGTCCAGTATGATGTATAAGAGTTAGTCTTGCTACTCTCAGTCACCCTCTTCCTTGGCCCAGTGTTTGTGTAAAAAGGGAGGGAGAGTTGGGACCTGGGAAAATCCTAAAATATAGGATGGGTTAGGGGAACAAAAAAGGGAGGAATACCGCGTCTCAGCATTGGCTGCCTCACCCCTACTCCCTGAAGACCTCCCACCCATGTGATCCTCCCACACTGGTCCACCCCCAGGGCCTGCATCCAAAGGCGATGGCTGTGCCCTGGCCACCTGAGAGAGAAATCCCTGGGGACTAGTAGGTGAGGCACCCTTTGGTTTCTCACATTATACATGCATTCTGATACCGTTTCTTTATCTTATCAGAAGGGAATTTGGGCTTGCTTTCACTTTTTTATGCAAGTATGCCCAAAGTGCATGCTCCAGATAAGATTTAAATACTGCCCAAAGGAAGATTGCATTATGGGGTGTTTTTGCTTTTATATGCTGGATTGCATGAATTTACCTGCCAATGAGCAAGATTATGAAGAGTACGAGGATCAGAGAGCTCAGAATGGATTATTGACTAGAACTTCACATTCCGGATTGAATCCGTGGGTGGTGCCAATAACATTTCATAGTATAATGTTGAAGCATTACCATATTGCTGTGACAGCTGTGAACAGGGATTCCAAAAGACCATGAAGAGCCTAAACAAGATTGCCTCTTGGCCACACATGGGGCAAAACTAGGCTGGATATTTAAGGGGATTGGTGTGTTCACAGTTGCCACCTGATTTGGTCAGAACCATGATCCATTCGCTCAAAGAATGATTTCTTCCTTCAGCATGTCTAGTCACAAAGTGAGTAGGATATTTCCTAGTTCAAAATAGTGAGGCTGGAGCATAATAGTATGAAAACAAACATTGTGGGAGTCCACAAGAAGTGAGTTTATTTCATTTATTTATATTTATATATATATATATATATATATATATATATATATACAGGATGGATATTGCTCTTTTGACCACAAAAGAACGTACAATAGATAAGAAATAATATTTGATGGGAAGCAGTAAGCTTCTTACAATGGGGTGAGTTTTGGGACATTCTGACCAGAGTAAATGGAGCAGTCAATAAGGACAATACATAATTGGGCATACATAGCTTAAGGACAGCCAACATTGGACAATTTTCAGTGCAGGTAGGTGGTACAGCAAGCTGTGCTCAGGATGTGACCATGATGGGTGTTTTTGATTTATATGCTGGATGGGTGAAGTGCTAGAATGGAGGCAGAGACGTGAGGGACAGAGGCAGGGTAGAGGCGAGAGAAAATATTTAGCTAGCAGGCAGATGAGAGGTAGCTTAAGAGGGTAATTCAGAGGCGAGGAGGTAGGCCTTTAGTTTGGTTTTGAGCACATTTGTGTAGACTGTTTCTCAGATATCCGGGGAAGAGAATTCCATGCAGGAGGAGCAAGAAGAGAGAAAAAGCAGCAGCGAGAGGAAGCACAGGGAGGGCAAGGAGCCACAAGGGTAGTTGAGGAGGCAGAGGGGAGATTTACGAGAAGGCTTAAAGAGTTGGATAGAGGAGGATAGATACAGTGGGGCCTTACCGTGGCTAGATTTGTGAACCAGGAGAAGACATTTAAATCTGGCCCTGTTTTACGTCGTCAGCCATCCAGTCTGGTGATGGTACGAAGAAGTAGGTGTGAAGTGTGGGAGTTCAAAGAGAGTCCTGGTAGCGCCGTTAATTATCTTGTCGAGAAGACATAACGCATAGTTGGGGAGACCAAAGAGGATGCTGCCACAGTAGTCCAGTTTAGAGAAACAAGATTGATAAAGAGATATTTGGCCGTGTTGAAAGGAAGACAGCGTCTGATTTTCCTAATATTATGAAGGTTGAGGCGAACTGCTGTTCCATTTTTGGAGATGAAAGTAGAGAAGGTTTGAGAAGGGTCATAGATGACACAGAGGTTTCTAGCTGAAGAAGAGTAGCGTAGAGTGTCAGGTGGAACTGTATAGGTAGAGGAAGAGATGAGCAAGAGCTTCTGGCAGGGAAGAAGAGTATCTCTGTTTTGGTAGAGTTTAACATGAGAGAGTGCAAAGCCATCCAATATTTAATGGCAGAGAGACAGTTGGACATTTTGATAGAGAGATCAGAGGAGAGTTCAGGAAAAGAGAAGAAGATTTGAGTGTCGTCCACAAAGAGTTGGTACGAGAACCCAAAGGAGGAGATTAGTGCCCCAAGAGCAGAGGTGGAGAGTGTAAAGAGGAGCGGACCCAAGACAGAGCCTTGTGGAACACCAACAGTTAGAGGAATGAGTTGAGAGGTGTTGATGCTCTAGGAGACAGAGAATTGGCGAGGTGCAAGGTCTTGATGCAAGGGCCTGATCGTGAATCCCAAGAAGAAAGAGAGTATTAAGGAGATCATAGTGATCAGCATTGTCAAAAGCAGCCGACAGGTCAAGGAGAAATAGCATAGAGGATAGGTTTCAGTGCTTAACAGAGGCAATTAAGTTGTACACATTCATGAGAGCAGTTTCCGTGGAGTGACAGGAGTGGAGACCTGCTTGTAGGGGTATCGAAGGTTGTGGATGTCTAAGAAATTGGTAAAACGATTGAACACAACCCTTTCAAGCACTTTAAAGTAGTGCAGAAGGAGAGACAAAGGCAGTGATCAAAGTGTACGAAAAGAGGCCGTGGAGCTATGTTCCCTGCTGGGCCACTCCGACTCCCAACAAACCCCATCGTCACACTCCCTCCCACACGCAATACAAACCCCATACATGGGTCCCACCTTTCCTTCTTTCCACCCCACCGCTGTGTAAAGGCTGAAATGTAAAAAAATGAAACCATTCCAGAATAGTTTCTTGTTAAAATAAAAGTATAGGAACAGTGACATTTAATTAAAAAAGGTGGAGGAACACCACTCCCAATTGCTCCCGCTCGCTTTGACCACTGGACACAGCACAAAAGTTAAACGGTAGATCCGGGCCAACCCTTTTCTTTTTTAGGAGAGGGATTACCGTGGCTGTTTTGAAAACAGAGGGAAAGCAAGCAGAGTTGAAGGACAGGTTGAAGAATTCAGCTAGTTGAGAGGCCACTATAGAGGCAATAGGCTTGACTAGATGAGGACCAAGAGGGTCTGATGGGGCACAAGAGGATTTAGCCTTTATACATAGAGATAGCACTTTGTCAGTATTAGTGTGACTAATGTGGGAGATAGAGGCAGAGGATGATGGTAGAGTAGTCAGAGTGTAAAATGTAGGAGGAGGGGGGCATGGAAAGTCAGAAGAGAGTCTCTAATTTTGGAAATGTTTGCTGTCAAGTATTCAGCTATGCCATTAGCTTTGAGAGTGGAGTTGATAGTCATAGACTTAGGAGGAGTGAGAAGTGAGTTTAGGGTTTCCCTGTAGTCGGCGAGGATGGTTTGAGTGACAGTCAATGAGGATCAGGTAGAATTCCCATTTAGCTCAATCAAGAGTGGACTTGAGAAAGTTCAGGGCAGAGAGGTAGAGTTGCAGGTCCACATGCAAGTTGTTACGCCTCCATTTATGCAGCAGTCGAGGCATGTTTGTGTGGACAGAGCATATGAATGTGGTGACCCATGGTTGAGGATGCTGAGGCTTGGGGGTGAAAGTAAGCAGTGGGAAGTGAGATGAGATGTGTCTTATAGTAGGGATTGGAAGCTGGAGAAGCAGTATTGGTGGAAGAGGTATCGGGGGGTGAAGGAGGAGAGTGAGAACTGTAGGTTGGAGAGAAATGGGGGATGTCAGAAGGTTTACATTTCCTTTTAGTAATAGGTGAAGCAGGTGGTGAGGGAAGGTCAGAGAGTGGATAGGAAATGGTATCAGAAACAATTGAGTGATCAGATATGGCTGGTGTGACGGTAGTATTAGTGGCTGAGAGAGAGGTGGAGATGAATAAGAGATCCAAAGAGTTACCCGTTGTGTGGGTAGGTAGTTTATGGATAGAGTAGAGAGCGTGGTCACTAAGAAAATACTGAAGTTCAGATTTCTGAGAAGTGGTTGGAGAGGGAAGGTAACAGTCATCTAAGAGAATTAGGTGATGTTTAGTGGAAAGAGAATCAAGGAGTTACCCAAGATCATCAAAGAATGGTTCAGTGGGATAAGGAGTGCGATAGATGGAGATGATGTGAACCGAATGAGGCAGAGCAATTGTAGGGATGGTGAATTCAAAAGAGGTAGGCGAGGACGTGGCATTGGAGTTTTGTGAGGCATTGATGTGGGAAGAGAGTAGGTGTCTGACACCTCCACCTCTGCCAGTCATTCGAGAGAGTGAACAAAGGATAGTTTTGAGTTGGAGTAATAGCAAGAAGGTCTAGGGGAGGAGAGCTGGAGTAAAATTAGTCAGTGATAAAAGAAGTTTTTTTGCATACAGACTGAGCCTTCCAGAGTGTAATGTTCAGTTGATGAGGTAATGCAGAGTAGAGAAGTTGAGTCTCAGAGGAAGACAGACAAGGTGGATATGTGTTAGAGGAGTTATGGTTAGCTGATCTGCTTTGTTTTTTGGAAGGAGGTGGAAGAGAATTTGAGTAGTGGGAGTTTTGAGTTGTGAGTTTTATAATAGGGACAGGAAAGGAGGACTTTGTAGCCTGATTGGAGAAAGTGTAGGGAGATGTGAGTAGGAGGACCAGCAGGAGCAGCCGGAGTGAAAGCATGATAGGTTAGTAGCACAGTCTGGAGAGACAGTACAGTAATTAGGAATCTTTGGGTACTTATACGTGCAACAGGGATAAAGGCAAATGCAAAGGTTCATTGGCTAAGAGGCAAAGAGGCTGGTCAAGGGCTGATCTTCAACCATCACTGTTATGCCCTTAACTGGGATGCTCCTGGCTGGATGCCCATCGGGAGTTCAGAAGGAATGACACACGCTCTTGTCACCTGATGGCCTAGTCCATCACTGGTTGGTCTCTCTGATATTGTCCCTGCTGTTGCTCGGATGTGGCAATCTCTTCCTGATTGGTGTCCCCAGAGGAGCCACTTGTGGCTTTCGGCTGGAGATAGGTTTGGTCCAAGATGGCCATAGGAAGAGATCTCATGGATCCAAGATGATCACAGGAAGTGATGTCATGGATCCAAGATGACCACAGGAAGTGTTGTTAGTAGCCAATCCAAGATGGCCACTAACAGTGAGGTTCCAGACAGAAAGTGAATCCAAAAACCAGAGGAAATGACACACACACTTGTCACCTGATTGCTCCCTAGTCCACCAGTCATTGGTCTCTCTGATATTATCCATGCTGTTGCTGATATGAGGTGATTTCTTCCAGATTGGTGTTCCCAGAGCAGCGTCTTGTGCCTTTCGGCTGGAGATGGGGTTGGTCCAAGATGGCCACAGGAAGTTATGTCATGGAAGTGATCCAAGAACAAATATTGTTTAATGGAATTACTCAGCACTAATATGGGGATATTTTAAACAAAACCTTGCAACATGCATTTGTGTATGTCCAGTGGATCAATGACAAGTCTGAAGTTGGTATAAAATCTTACTCCAACTTCAATACCACAAAATGTGCACTTTTTCATGCATATGATGCTTTACCTAGTATAAAATTGCATTACTACAGCATTTCAGTCTGAATGTGCCATATGATGGCAGCATCTGTACATGGGAAACTGTACCATGTATATTTTAAGACTATGGGCCTCATTACACGGTAGGCGGTAAGGGTTTACCGGTACCAGTAAGGGCACCGGTACCGGTAAACCCTTGTCGCCTTACTACGGGGTCCCTTTGCGGGACCCGACCTTAACGGCTGGTGTAGACCAGCCGTTAAAGTTGGGACCCGCAAAGGGACCTTGGTGCTAATTACGGTACCGCAATTTGCGGTACCGTAATTAGCCCCTTCCCCATTCCCATTGAGCCCTATGGGGCAAAAATGGGAATGGGGAAGGGCCGTGGAGAAAGGGGGAATTACCGCCCCGCCAACCTTGGAATGGGGTGGTAATTCCCCTTTTCTCCATGGTGGTACCGGTATGGTACCGGCGGCAACCATGGTGCTAATAGCACCATGGTTTACCGCATAACGTGTAATGAGGCCATCTAGCACGAGACACTGTAACTGGCATACCTGTGCCTGCGTTTGTTTTTGCGCCTACTACTGGCAGCTTATGGCAATACGTGCAATGTAGGGCTAAATTTAACAGGCTATGGCTGTACCTGGCATGTGAGGCTATAACTCTGGTCCAATAGCACAGCAGTAGAGCGCTCGCTTTGACATCTGTGCAGAGCCTGCTGACGGAGGTTCGAATCCCGGTGGGCCAAACTCAGCCTTTCATCCTTCTGAGGTAGATAAATGAGCACCACACACCGTGTGTGATAATAAGCAGCGCTCAGATACCTGAGGGTTTGTAGTGCTATATAAATGCTAAATTATTCTTATTATTACTGGCAATGCTGTTTCGTCTCGTTATACACTTGGCATATCAGGGTGGCGCCCTAAAACACGATTGGTAAATAACATGATATTTTGTCTGCGTCAGTCTCTATTTTTATGCAACTCATCTTAAACTTGTTTCAGGTTTATTTACGTCTTCAATGCCAAATTCTGTGATGTAATGTGGGTGCACGTTCACATAACATCACTTCCTTTGATGTTATCAGGGTCAGTAGTCCAGTGGTGTCCTTGTCTCTGATCTTATCCAAAGTATGTTGTCACTTCCACTAACCTAACGTGCTCTCATTTGGTACCTTTTCCAGTATAGGCCACTTTGTAATCATTTGTCTTGCTTTCTGCTTCCCTCGTGTATCTCTTTGTTTCTCAAATGATAGATCACTATTTGTCTCTTGGTATCTGTGTGTGTGTGTGTTTCTCCCTCGCTCATCCTCTACCTTTGTTTTATTCAATGCCTATTTTAAATGTCCTACTTTGCTTTTTGTCTCTTTGTTTTTCTTAAATTCCTTGAGGTGGTATTTAAATAGCATTTAAAGACAACCACAACGGGGCTCACACTGGACTACCCCATCACTGACCGTCTGTATGTGTGTGTGTCTCATTCTGAGCATGTTGCTATCTTTCGAAGGGTTTGTCTCTGTTTCAATCTTTATGTTGCTGTGTCAATCTCTGGTGACCATTTTCAGCGTATCTTAGAAAATCTTTTTTGGGGAGGGTGATAACCAAGATTTTCCCAACAAACACTGCAGTATACCCGACAAAAAGGGATAGTGTAACCTGCAGTGTTTGTAAAATACTTTTAATGGAATCCAAGCTACATTTTACGAGGACTACTGTGCCTTCATAGCTCCCATTGTTTTGCCTTACGTTTCCAGGAGGTGTCTTAGGTATGCTTAGTATAAAGAATTCTGGATCAGACTCTTCAGGCCCTCCTCACCGCCCCACACCCACCTACCAAGCCCAGTAGTATTTTTATTTCCGTTTTAAAGGAGGGAGAATCATGGCTCACAATTGATGTTGCCATGGGTGAGATAAGAGACCATTTAGCTTTTACACTATTTAGACACAGAGCATGAGTCTGACATGTGTGCAGTGCAAACTTAAAATAACCAGTCGTAGGAGATTCTAGATGTTGCAGCCAAACTAAAAAGGCACAGGACCAGCAAGGTTGAAGTGGGAAACGTGGGATGTTAGCCAAGGTTTGATCAGAATTGGTCAATTTGACTGAAAATATTTTACCATAAGGCCTAGTTGACCGAATTTAGGCTGTACGAAATGATCGTACAACCAAAGATTCGGTCAAGTTGACCATACAGTTCCATTATAGTGATCAAGGTGAACGGGGGTTGCGGGGGTGTTCCTCTCTCCCCTTGTTCGCTATAATTGGAACAGGAGTTGCAGGCCCCACCGCCCCCGCTTCCAGGACGTTGGAACCGGGGGACTTTTAAAAAAAAGAAAAAGAAAAAAACAGAGAAAGGGACCTGTGGCATCGGATCTGACCCGCGTTGCAGGGACGGAACTGACGCTGCAGGGTCAGATGGAATGCGGATGCTGAAAGGTAAGTGGGGGAGGGTGGGGATGTATTGGGGAGGGTGAGAGGGGCATGGTTTAGTTGATTTTGGCTGCAGCAAAATTGGGTTTGCGTCAAATTTGACTACGATCAATTCCGCTGCGAACAATTATGCCACGGTCAAATCATACCAATCCGGTTTGACAGTTCTACAAAGTGCAATTAAGGAAATAGATTGCTTCCTTGCATATTTAGTTTTACACGATTATCCAATGCTTTCTTCATATCTGTCCTTCAAAAGCCAAACTAGAACTCATTGTTTGATAAATGATATAATTAAAGAAACATTTAAAGCAAAGTACGTCTGAATCTCTCTGAAAGGGCATTAAAGCAGGTAGTAGTGTTGAATGAAGGTATGAGGTGATGCCCAATTGCTCAGTTATAAATGTCTTCCCTATCAGCTTCAGCATGTCCTCTGCGAAAGATTGCCATCTGGCATGTGCGTAGAAGTCCTGACTTTTTCTCATTTTTATGAATAATACAATGATGCAGTTGATTCTGTCTCAGAAAGGGTGGCCTGCTAAACAGACTCCTTTTTAGCAAACTTCATGTCACTCTGGATACTGACAAGAGGGTAGTCGGTAAAGCAATTAGCCTTAATTGTTCAAGGTTATTAGGTTTCAGCACCAAGGGTGCAAGGGGTCGTAAATGTCACTAGTGGCCTGCTGACAAGGTCCAGGGGGAAAGAACCACAATGTACCTGGTGCTTGAGATGAACTTGATGCTCGACAGCGTTGAGTCGGTTCCAGGATGCTGTGCCGCTCTTGGACAGAGTTCAATGCTGGAGACAGCTACGGGTATGAGGCAGTAGGCTGTTCCGCAAGCGAGGCTGGACAGACGGCTGCAGTCTGGCCTACAAAGTGGCACAGGGTCAAGAATCATTGTCTTTGTGCTGGTTGGAGGATCTGGAACGCTGGTCGAGGCGTCTCGGATGGCTTTTGTGACTACGGCGTCACAACAGTCAGTGGTGCAGGTGGTTGCGTTTCTAGGGATCGACTTCCTCGAAAATGTCCTTAAAAGATTGACAGTGGTTGATGCTTGTTGTGGCACTCCTCCTAGCTTCTTCACAGGGCTCTTGTCATCCTTTAAGGTGGACACCCCAAAGCTTAGGGGAGTGTTTACAGGCAAAGGCCTTGTCCTTTGTTCAAAGACACTCTGGCACTTCCCACCTACGACGCTTGCTGTCAGAATCTAACAGGCACGTTGTGTGCTGGCTGAGTATCATTTCTGTAGCTGCTGGACGGGTCCTCTGAGGTAAGTATCTCCCTCTGCTCCCTGGGAGATGTTTAGGGGAGGGATCTTGCTTCCGTCGTGGAAGTCCTGGCCTTCCTTCACTGGCAGAAGATGTAAGCTAGGCTCTACCTTCAGCCAGGGTCTAAATGAGCCCTTCTTCTTACTCCTTTCAAAGTCGTCGGATGATCTGCTACGTGAGGGGCTCAGCCCCTGTTTAAAGCCAAATGGGCCCCAGTGATTGGTGCAGGCTATGCCTATATTAATGAACCAATCCTGGGTCCCCACCAACAATCATCTTTTATGCGTGAGGTCAAAACCACAGTGCTTTGCAACAGGAGAGGTAAGTGGTGACAACATGTAATTCTAAGTCCCACCCATATTCCTGTCTGTTGTGGATCCAAGTGTCTCTCTGGTGGTTAATTGAGCTCCTGTGACTCTTGGTCACAGTGCAGGTCTCCCTTGAAGTTAGTGGTGAGAACAGACTTTGTGTCTCCTTCAAATCACATAGTTCTTCCCTCTGAAACAGGGCCTCCCAGCAGGGGTTGCCTACTGTAAAAAGCTGTCCCAGACATGCCATTCACTGCCCCTCATACAGAGGGGTGGGAGCTAGCTTCAAGTTGACACATTGCATATCAAGGAGGTGTTAGTTTCCAGCCCCCTTCAGTCAGTTCTGCGCTCAGGCCTGTTTCAATTTACTCTCATCAGTAGGTGCTGCCACCAGCTGAACCTTAGACAGTAGAGAGGGCCATGGCCGGAGGCAGGTGTTGCCTCACCCCTTCCTGGGATGCTTTGATGCACCGGTGGCTGTCACATTCCAGCTAAATGTGAGAGGGAGGACTGCACCTGTAGGCTGTGTCCCCCCTGAGTACACTTGACTATGTGTTTGTTGTGGGGTGAGCAGAGGAATATGTGTGCGGATTAGCCCCACACATTTTCTGAGGTTGATCACCCATCATTCATTTTAATTTCAAAACTTCAAAAAAAGCACAGGCGAGCGCACACTCCCTGTGCTGATGTTCGAATTCCTCACAAAAGCTTAATGCACACCTGTGCCCTGCTGAATCAGTGTCCCAATCTGCAGTACCTGCTCTCCAGTGGCACAGAGCAGGTTTAGAGGTTGCAGGTACCCTCTTGACAGCTGCAGTGACAGCCAAGTCACTGCAGCGCATGGCCTGCTTTTATGATATGCACCTCTGTTCCCAAACCACAAAAGTATGAGAGTTCAAATTCTGGTGGCTGCTGTAAACTTTAAAAATAAGACATGCCAGAGTTTAAGGTGTGGTTGGGAGTATCTCACATAATTATTTAATATAAAAAAAACATTATTTATTCTAGGCAGAGAAGAGTATGCATATATCATTCCACATCATAATTTTCCATTGCGAGATACACTGGGGTACGGCCCCTCGCAGCACACAGGTGTATTTCACATATTAAACAATGACACCAGACAGTGGCCGGGTGAGTTTTGATCATCAAAACACAACAGCTTCTTCAACCTATTGCCACACATTGCTCGCTCAGGCTGGACGTATTCGGGCCAGATACTCCTGAAATTTGCATCAAATATCTTTGGGCTTTTACACGCTTGGCAAAGTACAGAGTACTTTACAATTTTCTGCCCATGTCAAATCTGCCATCTAGTCCGTATCCAGCGGTGGGCCGCCATCCTTCCACTTTTTCAGTATACATCATTTGGCAATGAGACACCCCATATTCAAAAAAAATCTGAGTCGCGTTCTGGAACATCCCACCACATTCCAAACAGAGCACCTATGGGGAATATACTAATGTATGGTTTACCATTTCAGGCAGGGTGTCAATCACATACTGGACGTGTAGTACAATCTGTTCAATAACTTGAATTGAATAAGTTTAAATCTAGAATTCAGTGACACAGATTTGGTTAGAGAACACATTCCGCTCCACTGCCCATCGGACAGGTCAACCTCTAATTCATACGCTCACCTCTGTCAAGCGGGGGGATGCCTGTGCATCTGCTTTACTCATTAATATCCTACATAATGAGGCCAGCAATCTGCAACACCCATAATAATTGGAGATATCTACCAGGAACTAATTGTCTGAGGGTTCTACTTGGTAGCACTTCCACCATTTGGACGCAGCAGCATGAATCCAGTAGAATTGCATCATTTCCGCTGAAGTGCCCCTGTGGCCATGTTTCCAAGTCTACATAGTAAGAAATCTCCCTTCTGGGAATAAGTCCCCTATGTTAAGGGATTTTTCCTAAAGTCCACTTGAGGTAAGACTTCATAAAACTATCCCAATGGTATACCTTGGTATCGTGGCAGAGCAGTCAGGCTTATTGTAAGAGGAAGATGTGAGCTGTAGGTAAGTCCACTGAACCCAGTTAGTATGGTAGTCCAAAGAAACACTTACACCAACAAAGTTATAGTAAAATATATATTTATTAAATTTACACAAGGAAGGTCTTAAAATACTTAGCTCACTTAACCAACACACGTAGGATTACTTATAAATACTTTTCAAAGGCCAACGCTTAGTTTGTAGTAGCTTCAGGTTACAGTTATTACAGCGTTTGACACTAATGGCAGTTCTACCGTATTATCAGTAACACTGTGCACTCGCATAAAGACAAAGGTATAAGGGAATTGTATTCAGTTAGCAAAAACCACATAAGATAAAGTATTTTGGGAAAGAAAACAGCTGGTTAGTCAAACAATAGCAGAGCTTAAGGTTCTAGAGGCAGTTTCATAGCAAGCTAACGTTTTAAAATCCAATCCCTAACTCTATGTAAAAGTCAGCTCGGAGAGGGCTCAAAGTCTTATGAAGCAGCAGAAAAGCAAATGTTCCTGGTGATACTTTCAGTCTCTAGTTAAGGATGCGAGAATAATAATACAATGCTCGAGACCCTGTTAAAGGACTCACAAAGGGTAGACAAGCTGACAGCTTGGGACAGCGGTAAGAGTGGACTCCCTGTACACCTCTTCGTGCACTCCAAATCTCTGGAGTGACTTCTTGGTTAAAGGTAACCAATACCTTTTCACCCCGCAGTACCTTAGGTTAGAAGAAATGTTTGTCGCTGGATTCTCCTCTATCCAGCAGAGATCGACCTGGTCTCCAGATTCCGTGGTCTGGCGATGAAAGGCAGGGCACCGAATGGGAGGTCTCAGGAGCAGTCTCGAGAGAGGACCTCTGCCACAGATTTCTTCATCTTCTATGGTCAGTCTGCAGTTTTGGCACCTTTTCTGCAGCACCAACAAAGGACACGATTCACCTGGCCAATCATCTTTGATTCCTGTAGTCCTGCACTCTGGTGAGGGAACTTGCATGAGTCAGATTGGGTCTCTGGAGGTTCACCTGGAGCTCAGGAAAGGCTTGGATGGATTTGGCCTTGGCAAGATGTTGCACTACAAGTAGGTCGAAGGTCTGCTGGTATTCGCGGTCTGCAGCTCTGTAGAGGTACAGCACCTCGGGAGATGGCTCAGATTGTAGTTCATGTCAGGGCCGGTTAGTTCCACCAGCCCAAGGGAAGGAGTCATCCTCTTTGGAGCTCCCACGCCACATAGAAGACAGGTTCAGGCAGCAGTGGTTGCTTGACGGTGTTGCAAAGGGTCTGCAGGTGTCTCTGGTCATCTTTTTCTTCGGTTACTTTGTTTCCAGTGGTTGACTTGCCTTTCACCTCAGGAACCTCACCTTTTAATCAGTTTCAGCACACACTCCTCTGCATTCTCTCTCAGTAGTTTACAGAAAGGGGCAAGTGGAGGTCCAATCAGGACAGAAAGGCCCCCAGTGAGCACTGGTTCCATTCAGGCACTCAGGCAGACAAAGGGCAGGGGAGTGAAAACTCCTCCCTACTTGCTGCCTGGCCAGACACACGGGAGCCTAGGTGGGGACGCCCAAGGGTTCCCACCAAAGGCAAAACTCACACACAGACCTCCCCCTCCCAGAATGATAGAAGAAGGGCTAACAAAGGACCACCATTCTAGCAATGGCAAACAACGATAGGAGCCACCAAGTTGGTGTTTAGGTCACCGTATGGTGCACAACCGGGACTGTGAGCACAGTCTGCTGTAAAAATGTGCACCATAGTTGATAGAACACGTCCACCAGCCATAACTAGAAGGTTGTTTATGTGAGAATGGGGACTCTAGGATTTTCTTTAGCACTCCACATAGAGTGGTGTGTGCTATTATCTCATAGTATGAAGTGTTAGGAAGGATAACATGTATCCTCTATCCTTAAGAACAGTAGTTACTCAAAGAAAGTAATGAATCTCACAGGAGGACCCAAGGGGTCCCCAACAACACTGCACGTAGGGTGCTGTGGGTTGCACAAGTAAAACACAGATGCCTTAGAGAGTTATGTAGGAAAGTAGACTCCATAAAAACCTAAAACCACCAAGAACAGAGTTCCAAAAGTCAGAGCAAATAAGAATGAATGAGTGGGAAAGGCTCCACTCATTCATGGCAAAAAGAAAAAGGTCCAGAAGTCCAGCAAAAAAGTCCTGGGGGTCTCACTAGAAGAGGGGATGAAGCATAACAATGATAAATCTCCCTAAAACCCTAGTGCGCAATATCCCAGTTTCATCCAATGAGTACAGAGAGAGTAATTCCAGGTAGGGTCTAGTCCTGGGAATTTTCATACATGCAGTATTTTTCAACATGGATGTAACATCCCCGTTCTCCAAAATATGGAAAGGCATGCAAAAATGGTGGCGAAGACTGGGTTGTATGGGCAGTCATCCTTATACGTAGTGTTGAGTATGAGCGTTTTAGTGTCAGTTTTGTCAGCAGCCACACTCTCCAGCCTGACATGAGGCGGGGTCCCTTCGCTCCCATACCAGTAATAATGCTAATAGCGCTTGGCCAGCGATCCAGTAATACTCGAAATGAGGTGCAGCAAACCCTCCTCCTTTTTGCGGACTGTGCCGGCATGCCACAGGAACTGGGAGAGAGAGCCATGTAGTCTGGGAAGATAAACCTTTCTGGGTCAGATAGGCACATTAGTAAACAAATACAGCAGTGTAGGCAATAGCATCATTTCCACCAGGGCTAGCCTGCCGGCCAACGATACAGTGATGTTCTTCCATTTATGTAGTTTATCAGTGATGCACATTTCATGTGCTGTGTAGTTTTGTGAGAGTTGTGTGACCTTATCCCTAGACATCCAAACACCCAAATATTTAATACTCCCGTGGGACCACTTCATTGGGTATGCTCCTTGTGGTTTAGCTGTATTATTGGTGAGAGGAAATACTTCGGATTTGGAGTAGTTTATTGTAAAGCCTGAGTATTCACCAAGGGCTGTGATATCTCGTGTGATTGGGATAAGGTTTAGATGTGGGGCTATAATATACAGGAGGATGTCATCCGCGTATAAGGATACACTCTCCGGGGGTCTGAACAGCTGGTTCCCCTTCCTCCTGTGACACTCCCTTACGAGATCCGCTATGGGCTCAATGGCCAGTGCAAATAAGAGTGGCGAGAGGGGCAGACTCCCTCCAACAAGATGGATTCTGATAGGTGTGCGTTTACCAGTGCGCAACAGGTCATGAGTAAAAGCGTTTGATAAAGCTTAGCATCTGCTGTCCAACCCACACTTGTCCAGTATCGCAAACAGGTATTCCCATGATACCATGTCAAATCCCTTCTGCGCATCCAGTGTGATGGCCACAGTGGAAGCCCCGTGGGAGAGCCTAGACATGATGTTAAAGAAGCGGAGGATTTAGCGCAGTAGACCTTCCTGGGATGAATCCTGCCTGAGAGTTATGGACCCAGTGCGGCATTAGAAGGAGCAATCTATTTGCAATGTTCTTTGCAAATATTTTGACATCAACATTGATGAGCTACAAGGGTCTATATGACCCGCACTCTTCGGCGGGTTTGCCTGGCTTAAGCAGTACAGTAATAGTAGTCTTGCAAAATGACTCAAGGATGATGGAGTTTTCTAGGGACTCCTCCCAAACCTGTAGCAGGTGGGAAGCCAGGAAGGCACCTTATGAGCCATAGAATTCTGCAATTTATCCGTCCTGGCCTGGTGCTTTACATCTCGGGAGATCGCTAACAACACCCATAATCTCTTCCATGGTGAACTGCACATTAATTTGCCCCCTGGCGGTTTCAGATAGTCTGGATATAGGGATATCCTCGAGTAGGGAGTTTATGGGTGGTAAGCCCTTAGGTGCATCAGCATGATAGAACAACTTATAAAAATGCTGAAATACATCCAGTATTTTTTGATCATTGCATTTACTGTCCCCATGTTCATTATATATGTGTGATGGGTCCCTCTCCTCCTGTATCAGTCTAGCAAGTGTCTTCCTGGGCGATCCCCTTCCCATATCATCTAGCAGCCATGGGCTGCGCAACGTACCTGACTTCCCTGGGTGTGTGCTTGGATTGTTTGTCTGCCAGCATGACCCGGTCAGATATGGTGGCATATGCATTTTCCAAATCCTTGAGGCGGCTTTCACAGAAAGCTAGATCGCGCCTAATAGTTTTGAGAACTCCAAATTCTTTCGCCATCGCCATCCCTCTAATATATATTTTAAATGCTTGCCATATTGTGCCATTTGATGTGATGCCTTGAGTATTGTGGGCATAATAATCGTGCATGTCTTTCTCTATGTCTGCCCAAAATACAGTATCCTGTAGAGCCTTTGATTTAAATCTCAATGATGCCCGGCCTGGAGCGTCCCTGTGCATTTGCATGCACATGGTGATGGGAGAGTGATCTGAGAGCGTACATGGGAGAATGCTTGCAAAGAGAACTTTTTCCATCAGTCTTCGCAAGACCAGCAGGAGATTGATTCGGAATAATGTATCATGTACTGAAGAGTAACATTTGAACTGTCGCTCATGTGGGTGCATCACTCTCCATACATCTCGCAACTCAAGCCTCTCAATCTGACTTCACAGGCTATAAGCAGCCCCGAAATGGATGTCTAGGAGCTGTCCATGTAGGGTCCACCTGCAGGTCGAGTCTAGTATTCATGTCGCCCCCTCCCAAATGACAGGTAATGCCGGGCAAGATTTTATAATATTCGCCAACCGTGTTGTAAAAGTCAGGAGGGTCAACATTACGACCATATGTGTTAATTAGGAAAATGTTTACTCCTTCTAGAACACAGTGTGCCACCACATACCTACCCTCTGGGTCTACTCGGGCCCTCTTTTGCATGCATTTCCGGGATTTGTCTACCAACGTTATGACCCCTGTAGATTGGGTGGAGAAGGATGTGAAGAATCTGCTGTTACCCCAGGACGTTGCTACATTCTTACTAAACACCTGTGTAGCATGGACTTCTTGAAGAAAATGTTATGTCTGTTAGCATACGCCATGAACTTCCTGGATTTTCTGTAGTTGCCAGACCCTCGGCCATTCCAACTCATTACGTTAAGTATCACCATTGCACATTCATGCTAAATGAATGGTGCAACCACCCATAGCCTGAGTAGGAGCCGATCCAATGTCCTATATGTAGCTTTCACTCTCACTGCCCCGTGTCTGCCAAGACAACTTTTTGTAACTTTTCACCGTATGAACAACAGCCACCCTTCCCACCCATCCCTCTCCCAAACAGGGCGATGTTAACCTTCCCATACCCCATCTCACCAACCATGCAATTTGGCATCTTTGCATGGTGGAACTACTTTAGACCTCCATCAGCTCGCGTTACCAACCCGGGGCCAAATCTCCCACTGGCGGTCGCATCCTGGTCACCCTGTAGCGCAGACACCAGCCAATGATCAACCACCATATCAGGTGTGAACAGAATCATTGGTCCCTCTCCCCACCGCCTCACAGGTGAGAGGAATGTTCGCTTCAATATAATTTGCCGCCTCCTCAGGCAGCGTGAAGAAGTGTGTCTTCCCTTCATGTAGAGCAGGGAAAGGCATTGCCCATTGGATCGCCCTTTCTCTTAGCAGCATTTTAACTCTGATGAGAGATTTGCATTCCAACTGGACCACCGTGGTCGAGTCTGGGTAAATGTGTACATGTGACGATTCAAACTAAGGGGACCTTTCTGCCTAGACTTGCGGAGTATCCGAACACAGCCTTGATAATTCAACACACTATTACTGGCCGGGGGGGGTGGGGTTTGGATGTGTCGTCGGAGAACTGTGATCCCTTTCCACCACAAAGGAGGACGAGAAGGGTGGGTTGTGAAGGACCAGCTTGAGTAATGCTTCAATGGCTACATCCATAGATCCGGTACCAAAATTCTATGGTAGACCAATGATGCGGATATTGTTCTGCTTTCAACGCGACTCTAGGTCATCACACTTCTGTAGAGCATGCCCCAGATCTTTGTATGCAGCAGCCACCTGGGTTTTCAGACAAACAATATCATCTTCGACTCTGCTTATCCGGTTTTCTTCCTCCCTGATCTTAGCACTTTCAAACTACATTTTAGCATTTAAAGACGCAATATTTGAGTTGATATCATCTAGTTCGTCATTCAGTGATGCGAAACCTGATGTCATGCGGTCCATGATCTGTCACAGGTCCGGCACGTCGGCGGTGGTCTGTCCTGCTGCGTCCCCAGGGCCTTTTTCCACCCCAGTCCTGGGTCTGGGCGCCTGCCTGGCGACAGCCTCCATATTGCGCTGCCACCCTTCTTAATGTCGGGGTTCAAATCAGCAGAGGGCCTCGGGCATGCAATGGTACAAACTCACTTGAACCAGGCCCCACCACTGCGATGTGGACAGGTTCCCAGTGGCCTGCGACCAGACGTCAAGAGTCTTTCCTGCTGTTTGGGGCCGCCTCATCGTGTCCGGGTGATGAGAAGACACTCTGAGCCACATGGATCTCCAATGGGGGGCAAAGTGGGAGCTGATATGCAGGGGTAGCACAGGGTTCAGCAGCCCCGGAGAGACCTGGTGGCTCCCAGCCTGGATAAAAAAAGCCCCAGCCTTTGCTCCACACGCCATCTCAATATCTCAAAGGCTGTTGCCTTAAGGCTCCCCTCCCCTGTTCTAGTCAATGCTCCCTTCTTGCAATGAGTAAGTCAATCCCGGATGGGGGACACACCCTGGAGTCACACCGGCCGACAGGCAATTCCACACTTCTTTCAGCTGCTCCATTTCTCACTGCCCCCATGTCCCATACTCCGGCCCACCTTTGCCACCCCCCAGACCATGTGTTTCACCCCGGCTGCTACTCCCCAGTCTGCCACACCAAGCTCCAGCCTCTGCCGTTGCTTACCACCACTCTGCAGCCCACCACTCCAACAGGCAGGATCACCATCCGGGGATGTCACCAGGCCAACTTGTTGAGGTATCTTGCACCCACGCGTGTATGCCAGTCACAGGTTGATGGGTCCATCAGACCGCATTCCTCCTCCCTGTCTCACTGTACCATCCTAGCATGCAGCAGGCCTCAGACACCGGAGCACGGCTAGCCAATATCTCTGAATCTAGACAGTGGATCAGGGATACTTTGAGAACAATGAATCCTCAGCTTCACAGGAGTCGAAGTAGGTGTGTCTGACCATTGTTAACAGATTCAGTAAGAAGCAGTGAGCCTGTACAGGGACGAGCCGGCGCTGGAGCTCAAGAGGGTTCAGCCACCTTGCAGGCTGCTCCGCAGCGCCCCCATCTCCCATAGTGTTTTAGGCCACAACAAATTGGTATCATACTATTGTCAACCTTGTGATCATAGCCTCGCCCTGAAAAATCAATGTGTATTCTCCCTAGACTGCCTGCCTTGCCGCACCCAGCGGGACAGGAGCCAGTGGGATCTGAAACTCTTATGATCCTTTGTGAGATCAGGTAACACTGCTCTCCAGAAAGACAGCCCTTCAACAGAAGCTGTCCTGAGAAACAGGAATCAAAGGGCATGCCTTAGACAAAAGAACTAGCCTCACACCAGGGTGCCACATATCGAAGGGGCCTTTGAGGCTGTGAACAAGGGGAGAGGTCAGGGTAAGTGTTAACAGGGGGAGCCAAGTATATTTGAAGAAGGGTTCCACCATCTTGTTTCTCTCTCTGACCTCTCTTTCCTTCCTGTCCCCTCCACTTCCTTTTTCAAAAAGCACTTTGGGTATGATGCTTTGTAGAGACAGGCAGTCTGACTAGAATCCACATAGTCTTTCCATAGTTGGTCAGAGCTCACAGCGTTGATGTAAGTATGATACAAATCTGAAGTTGCTGCAATAACTGTGTGAACTATATGTTACCAGTCCAAAACCCTGGTATGCCTTATTATTAGAGATTACCCTTCCACCAGATAGATATTTCTGCACAATTAGTATGGTTTTGGATCATAGGTATAGATTTAAATGTGCCCTCTTTCTACATTGACTTTTCTGTCACTGCAGCTGTCAAACAGGGACCTGCAACCTTTGAACCTGTTCTGTGCGACTGAATAGCAGGAGCTGGAGTCAAGGAGGCTGATGCAGCAGGTCACAGGTGTTCACTATGCTTTTGGCTTGAAGCTTTCTGAAAGGGTGATCTGTTTCGCAGATCACCCTTTCTGAGATAGATTACACACATAATGTGTATATTTATAAAAGGTAGGGCTTCTACACCCTTGCCAGATGGCAATCCTTCACAACATGGAAGAAAATTGTAAGGAGGTTTCAGCAAAATAAGGACCATTCACTCTGAAATGGCAAGGGAGCACAAAAAAGACAGCAAAACTGCAAAATGATTACAAGGCAATCAAGCAAAGCTGGATTACATAGCTTAAAATGTATTTTTTTGGTCCTCAATAGCACATTGCCCAATGCAAGGAAGGTAAACAAATGTGCATACGTTAGCATACGTGAAAGTTACTGAATGTCCATGAGTAACTGGTTGAGAAGATGGCATTCTTAGGAAAATAACTATTTCCATGTGTCCTTTAGTGACTGTTTAGCATATTTTGTTCAGATATTTTCAACAGCATATATTTTAATATGCAATGATGGTGACTAGAACGAGGGGTCGGTGAGGGAGATGTTTGTAATCTCTTGCACACAGCTTTGAAGCTTGGTAAAGCAGATGTAGAGTTTCATTGCGATTACCATTGTGTTAAGTAGTAATAACACCTATTAATGCAATGCAAAGACGATGCAGCTTTATGGTTTGATACAAATAAGAGCACATTCTAAAATGTCATACTGCTCACAATCTGCCATCTTGTAGTTCCGATTCTTCACAGTCGTTGGTAAACAAGGAAAAGGCAAACTCTGTCCCCTCTATGATGAGCTACCAGCAGGAGCATATTTTAGCCGGAACCGTTCAGTTGTAGTCATGGTGAGATCTCCTCATCACCAATGCGAAGTAAAAGTAAACCTTGCCTTGGTTGGCCATGCAATGGTTGCCTGCTTGCAGAGTTACTTGTGAAGAAAAAACCTTGAAAGGTCAGTGAAGCTACGAATGTTGAACACACATCAATCCAGGTTTTTCAAAAGGAGAATGGGCCAAAGCAATTGATGAAGATATTGAACAAGGACATTTGAAAAGAGCCATCAGAAGTGTTTGGAAAGATGTTGACCAGAGTATCAAAATGTGGGACAAAATAAAGAAAGAGATCTCTTGTGATGATACATGTATATACAGAGGAGATCGCATCATTCCACTGATTTCATTAAGAGAGAAAATAATGGTCATTGCTCATGAAGGACATGTGGGCAGGAGCCTTACAAAAAGGAGAGTAAGAGAAGGTTATTGGTGGCCTGACATGTGGAACCAAATGGAACAGTTAGTAAAAGAGTGCGCAGCATGTGCCATCAGTGATAACGGAAAGAAAACACGGCCTAGACCATTACAACCTGTTGAAGTTCCCAAAACTATATGGACCAAATTAGCTATTGATATAACAGGACCATTTGAAATATTGGGGCCACAAAAAGTGTATATCATAGTTTTGATGGATTATACATCTAAATGGGTAGAGTGGGGTGTAGCGGAGGAGACTGTTACTCCTGCTAAGGTGCTGACATTTCTAGAAGACATTTTCAATAGAGAAGGAGATCCTCAATAAATAATATCAGGTTATGTAGCCCAATTCATGTCTTTAGAGGTACAGAAATTCATGAGAAAAAGAGCCATTGAACATAGAACAAGTGCTTTATATCATCCAATGGCAAATGGACTAGTCGAAAGAATTAATGGGTTTATAAAGAGCATAATTCAACTAGCAATTGCCAATAACCTGTCATGGAAAGAAACTTTAAAGGAGTAACTGAATATTTACAGAGTTACCCCACACTTAGTCACAGAAGAAGGGCCTTTTACGCTAATGAGGGGCAGAATAGCTTCAAATAGATTACGACCTGCCTGGCCCATGCTAAAAAAAGTAAAGAGATTAATATGCAAGAGATTATAAGAAGAGTGAAGAAGAGACAGGCTGAATACAAGAGATAGTGCGATGATAATAAACATGTGAAAGAGAGCATTATCAAAGAAGGAAATTGGGTTTGTGTCAAAGAAGCAAGGAAAATATTGAAAGGGGAGTCCAAGTACAGGGTTCCGCAAAGAGTGGAGAGATGTTCAAACAAGTCTGTGATCCTTGCTGATGGTAAGAAGTGGTCCTGTGATGACCTAGTATCATCGAGAGCAGGAATTACTTTGGAAGAAGAGCATGTGATGGAAGAATTCAGAGACAGTGATGGAAGGAGTAGCATGTCATCAAAAAACAGAAGGATTATACAAAACTTTAAAAAAGATTTTGTGTATTACTAATCTGCACATAAATTCTACATCCTATAGTGATATGCAAGAAGTGGACGTCAATACATATCCTTTTTAAAGTGTTTTTTTTTCTTTGTTTTTTTATTGTTATCAGTTTCTTTTGTTCAGTTTTATGTTATTTCAACTAATTGTTTATCTGTTGAATTGTGGAGGGGAGATGTTATAGTATACATAACTATGTTTGCTCCATAGCGCGCTCATGAGGCAGCAGGATTATGGAATCCCCGGATTCCAGAATCATACAATGATGAGAAGGCACTGAGAGAGGTTGCAACCACCTGGGGACCTAATACTAGTATAATCTGAATAAATATACAAGTGAATTATATATGGTGTCAACGACATTCATTTCACAACACTACCACATACTTCTATCATCCAATTACTCTCCTTCATTTACTCTCAGTTCCTGAAAAATAGGCAGAGACTGAACTTCTCCAATGACTATTATAAATGTGATATGTTTTGCTGCTCCGGTTTTTTCTGCTTGTGTCGTTTTTTATCTTTTCTACAATAATTAAATGTAATTTTCCCTTCAGAAATGTAGGTGTAAAAGTAGTGCGTTTGCGGGTTGCTATGGCCCCAAACCATGGCCTTGGGGAGTAATGTATCTCACACTTGACATGGGACAGCCTCTGCAGACAGCGGTCTACATTCCAACAGGGTATCAAGTAATTCTAAGGGGTCCCACGACATGTCAGTAACTGCATACCGATCTCGCTTTTGAGCCAACAGGCATTATGGGATATGCCATTTTCTTTTTGTCATGATTTCGAGTCTAAAATTATTATTATTAAGTACAAAATACAATTGACTTAAAAGAAAACTCTGAGCAAATGTCAACTACCTTCCTATTATCGACTTACTCTGTATGATTACGAAGCTAGAAGTGAGGTCGCCCCCCCACAGGGGAACCTTTCAGATTCCCACAAAGGAGGGAGATGATATTGACCAGTCCTGTATGTGGAGCCCTTTGCACACACTTACACTAAAATCTGCCTCCGCTATTGACTCTGGATTATGGTTGTGAAGCAAAGATGTAGTCTCTCACAGCATGTCAGATCTGAGTGGTTCACTATGTTGTGTTTCCTCCTTTACATTTGTGTACCCATACCTTATGTGCAGAACTATAAGTAACACCATTCAAAGGGAAACAAATAAAATGTTCACTAGATGGACCTCTTGCGTATGACAAAAGCAACTTGAGCTGTTGCTAATATTTGCACATCGTGGTGCAGAGCACATTTAAAATGATGGTGTATGGGGCGAGGCTTAGCGTCGCTCCGGAATAGCCACCTGATTTTTTGCTCCTGCGTCGGCTTACTACTTATATACCCTCGTATGATCTAAAATCCTCCTTATCTGAAGCCTGCTACACAGCGGAGTGAAAGCGGAGCGCTGTGGCATCAGCAAGCTCCATATAGACACAAAACGCTGCCTGCTTCCGAGAGCCAGTGGCGCGGCCTCAAGCAGCGACGTGGATTAAGAAACAAAGCTGACACGTCCTGTCAGCTGGTCAGCATACGCGCAACGGTGGAAACACTTTCTTTAGGGATGCAGTTTCCCTCATAACAAGTGCCAGTAAGTACGTCTGAAGCACAAAGTTAAGGAAACAGCACTATTTACAATACACAGACATAAACGGTATGATTATTAAACACATTTTCAACATTTTGAATTGCCACTTTGATTGCCTATATGCTCATTCTGACTGGGAACTGCTTATTCATAGAACTTTCACTGGCTTTTCCACATGTTTAATCCTGCTATTATATGCAGAAACTCAAATATTTAATGAAAGAAAATGTGTGAATGCCTGGCCATACATCCAGTATGTAACAATGAACCAATGTCCAATGTTTGATGTATGTGAAGACCTAATTATCCATATGGATACCTGATAGCTCATTGAAAATAGGAGCACAAAGCAGCCTAGAATTTCAATAAGGACAACTGAAGTGTTACAGCAAAAACATATTAAAGGTCTGTGTTATTGTCTTCTACAGTAAAGATCCTTTTTAGTAGGAAGTCACCCTACAAATTAGTGGACATCTCTCATAGATGTTAATAAGCCCATTGCATAGGCTGTTTTCCATTCTATGCTATATAATCCAGTAAAGTACATAATCCGTTTAGCATTGTCTAGCACGTTACTCTATCAGTGCTCTACATAATACTAACATGTCCTCAAAAAAGAACCTTCTCAAGGATGGGGCATGAACAACATCCTACAATGCCCCTAAAAGATAGAAAAGCGACTCCCCTCCACCCAAAGATGACTCACAGAACCCTGTCATGCTAGCTATTTTGGATGAAATCAAGTCCCTCAAACCTTTTATGGAAGCTACAACTACGAAACTGCAAATGCTAGATGAGAAATGGTCCTCGTTTGAAGCTAGAATTAATGAAGTCCAAAGAAGAGTTAGTGATGCGTGCGATGTCACAGGACGAGTAGCTGCTCTAGAAAATGCATTTTTTTTCTCTCCAGAAGCAAACAGAAACCTAGAAAATAGGAATAGGAGGAATAACTTAGGCATTGTAGGCCTTCCGGAAAGCATGGAAAATTGAGTTATTACCCTTATTAATAAGCATCTCCAGTGCAAAGTTATTTCGACAGAATCTGATGAAGTGGGTAGATGAGTTCTGGTTAAGCTGCTTATTCACTCTACTGAATATTCTATTTTCAATGGGCATGGGCCTACAAATGCAGACCCTACTTTCTGGATTCAATTAAGAAATTATATATTTAGATCTATCCTTAATAATCTCATTGCGTGTAGAGACTGTATGTAACAAGATCATAGACCCTCATCTTGACAAAAAATCAAATGTACGCTTTAGGAGCACCAATTCGAATTGGGGCTTATCGATACATGACGTTTAGTTCACCCTGCAGGCATGGAATATACTTTTTATTCTCCTCCACATAACTCATTTTCAAGAATCGATTATGTTTTTATGTCCAAATCTATGACTAATCGCCAGTTAGATGGTAAGATAGAACCCATTACCCTGTCAGATCATGCGCCCGTCCACATCCAACTTTCTAATCCACATAACCTGCATCAACAAAATAAGTGGAGATTCAACTTAGACCTCCTAAAAGAAAAACTATTTACTAAATTCATACAGCAACAGCATACCCACTTCTTTTCAGAAAATCGGAATAATGACACATCCATTGATAACAATTGGGACTGTTAAAAAGCTGTATTAAGAGGCCACATTATTTCCTATTCAGCCATTAAAAAGAAAAAACTTGAACAAGAATCTGAAGATATTCTTAAAACGATTAAACATTTAGAAGCTGAATATATACGCACCAACTCTAATTTTATTCGCCCGAAAATGACTAAATGAAGGATTCAGTACAACAATTTGGCTAGACAATACTCTTGCACCGACCTCCTAAAGTATAAATCGGAAATCTATCCATTCTCCAATAAATCTAGTAAATCACTTGCTTTGTATCTCAAACTAAAAAAAAGATAAAGCCAGGATTGCGGTTATTAAGGATCATAATGGGAATAGAGTCCTAATAGATGAAGATATTCTACAAGCCTTCTCCAAATTCTATCAAAAACTATATTTCTCTGAAGTATTACCTAACAGTACTCATGCCTCAAACTTCCTCAGACACATACACCATGATTCATATGCCTTCACTAATTTCAAAACATTAAATGTACCCATAAGTGCAAATGAAGTATATAAAGCCATGAAAGACCTTAGAAAAGGAAAAGTCCCAGGACCAGATGGAGACCTGATTGATTTTTTTGCTCACTTTAATGATCTTTTGGTACCCAAGCTTCATGACCTCTCTACCTCCTTTATTTCTAATGAAAAAGCCAAAGGATCCTTTTCGGAAGCAATGCTTATTGTGTTTCCCAAACCAAACAAGAACCCTGAATCGGTCCAGAATTATAGACCCATCTCCCTAATTAATACTGATTGTAAAATTTTAGCTAAAACCCGAGCCAATAGACTAAATCCTTTTCTTCCAAATTTAATTAAAAATTATCAGGTGGGTTATGTCAAGGAGAGGATGTCTTCAGCAAATATTAGACTCTTCACAAACATCCTTAATATAATTAGGAAATCTACTAATCCTTATGCAGCTATAGCACTTGATGCAGAACAATCTTTTGATAGGGTAGAGTGGAATTACATGTTTAAAGCTCTTAAATGGCATGGCACCCCTGACTGTTTTCTTTCGATAGTGAAAGTACTCTATTCTAATTCCAAGACAGCAGCTTCCATAAATGGACATATGTCTTTCTCTTTTCCTCTTAGCACAGGCACCCACCAAGGTTGTCTCCTTTCCCTCCTTCTTTTTATTCTTGCTTTGAAATCATTCCTAGAGGCAATCAGACAAGAATAAAATATAAGTGGAATTCACTATGGCGATATTCAAGTTAAAACTGCTGCTTATGCAGATGATGTTATACTCCTCCTGAATGTAACAGACTCTTGCCTGAATCATCTACTCAATACTATCACACAATTTTCTTTAGCTTCCGGGTGTAAACTTAACATTTATAAATCAGAGGTTTTGCCATTGAAAATACACTGTAACAAACATTGCTGTTCGAATCTAGGAATGAAATGGTGTCCCACAGGTATCAAATATCTAGGTGTTATCATAACTTTCTCTATTAAAGATACTATAAAATAGAATAACACGAGTGTCCTTGCTAGAGTCAAAGATCTTATTAGTTCATGGTCCCCTTTATTTTTTATCATGGTGTGGGGAAAGCTGAAATCTATTAAAATGTTGATTGCTACAATTTGATTTTATTTGTTGTATATGCTCCCTATTTCCCTTCCCACATTGTTTTTTAAATCTCTTGACTCATGTATTCTTAAATTCCTATGCGGTAAGAAGAAACACAGAATCTCATTATGTAAACCTAAAGCCCCTAGAGCAGACGGTGGAGTTGGCTTTTCTGATTTAAAAGAATACCATACAGCGTTTGTTTTGCGCCAGGCTCAGTTGTGGTTTGTCCCCACTATTTTGAATCCACCAAATTGGCTTCTTTATGAGAGAGCAATGGTTTTCCCCCACATCCTAACGGATTTCCCATATATTAAAGGAACCAATAGATTCATTATCAGCAACTGCATCGATACCAGCATTGTTTATCTTAGATCATATCTATCACCATCAATCCCCAAAATATCTCAATGTGTGTCTCAATATATTTGGATGAATCCCCTGATAAAGATGAATAAAAAATCTATATGTTGGAAGCCATGGATCTAGGTATTAAATAAATGTCGGACAACTCTTTGTTAAGGCAATACCTCTCACTTTCAATGAGATGGTAACCAAATATCATATTCCTACGACATTTATTCGCCAATATTTAAATTTGATTGATGCGATTGTGGTAAATTATGATTTGCTGATATACACTGATTTTATTTATCAAACTAATAAAGTGCAGCATATGTTTAATAACAATTTCACTGCTTCCATTTTTTATAAAATGTTTTTATATGTGTCAGATGACAAAGCTCCATGGAAAAGTAAAATAGCTTGGAAACTAGATTGCTCATTGACGGATGCCCAACTAAAGTGGCCTTCTGTATGGAAAGTTATTTCTAAAGTTATTGTTTTGGCAAGTTTGCTTGGCACTTTATACTTCTTTCACCATATGGCCTTTATTACACCATTAATTCTCTTCAAAGGTGGTTTTTTCGCAAGATGAACATTGCTGGAGCTGTTTACGTACGAAAGGTTCTTCCAAACATTTGGTTTTTGATTGTATCCATGTTAAAACATTTTGGGAAGCGATATGAAGTATGCTTGGATCCATTTTTCATTTACAACAGGAACTTTGCATTTCTCTCCTTTATCTAGGCAGTTCAGCTGTTCAACCTGCAATTGATAAGAATAAATGCTATTTTCTTGATCTCTTTATTGCAATAGCTATCCAAACTATAACCTCTAATTGGAAAGATCTTAAATGTTTGCACTTTAAAATATGGTGGAACTCTACATGCAACATCCACAGAATGGAGAAATCTAATGCTTCTCCCCCACTCTTATGGGGTAAACATGAATTGAAATTGAGGTCATTCATTGAATATTTAGAACATTTATCACCTAGTCCTTAGAGTACAATAACGTGGAAACAATATCCATCTCCTTCTGTTACTGTTTGTCTCGTATGTCCTGTATTTTCAACTTACATAATATATACTATATACACCTATTAGTTTATATTGAATTTGCATTTATTCATTAGGATATAGCTTGTATGCTTCAGCATATCATGCCTTTCATACATTATAAATATGGTTTGGAGAAACTGCTTTTACTATTATATATTTACATTGAACATGTTTCTGTATGTTTCACATTAGCCTTGTATGCCAATTAATTTTAATAATAAAATACTTAAACAAAAAAATTATGGTGTATGATATTGCTTGATAACACAAGGGTTGTTACAATGTCCCATGTTAAGTGTGAGTTGTGCATCCTGTACTGTTTGTTTCCCTGCATTCTGCGTCTGCTTTTCCATTGTAAATGCCTTGCTACAAGAGACAGAATGGACGCAAAGGAAGGAGTGCTGGATGCGATAAAGACACTGACATAGGACCACTCTTACAATGGGTGCATAATCAAGAAAAGCCAACTACATTTCCATTGTTTGATAAACAAATGCACCATGTTGTTATGCATCATGCACACTAAATGTGTGGATTACCAAAAAAGTGATCTGTTTTGCTTGTCAAACAAGAGAACAACTTTGTAAAGTATTAAGCTTACTTTTACTTCCCCATATCACCCAATCGACTGCTGTGGACATTGGTTGGTAGGGCGGGGTGGGTGGAGGTCCTTGACAATGCATCCGGCCCACCACAGTGTTGGCAACCACGCAGTATAACATTCTTGGGATTTTTCACTTTAAAGGGCAATTGAAATGAATGTAACATCATAAACGATGTCCCATTAATTGCTACTGCAGCTGAGCAGCCACTATTTGACAAAGGGTGATACATTACAGCTCAATTAAAAAAACACAGACTGTAAATGCTGGCATAGCAGCAGGAAGCTCTGATGTATCCTAGTGAAAATGGCAGTGGACAGACACACACCTTCAGAGCTGACAAGAAGCTGCGCAATCACCAGTGAAAATGCCCACCTGGAAACCTTGTCCTGGCTCAACCCCTCGAGCCCCAGGGCTCATATAACCTTGCACAAAGACTCTGTACCCAGGCTCGGACTTGCCTATAGAGACCTACTCTTCTATTACTGATACTCTTGATGCTCTTGCCACTGTCATGAGGATCCACTTGAAGTCCAAAGCCACGTGTAATTCCTGGTATGACTTTGACCTAGCTATGCTTAAACGTAAGTGTAGGGCGGCTGAGAGGAAATGGAGGGCTTCTTGCTCATCCTCTGACAAACTGGCCTGTCCCCTGCTCTAAAGGCAATGCTGCATCTGTCCGCACCAAGAAGAGAGTCCACATTCAAGCCTGTGTCTCTGCGGCATCTAACAACTCTGCCAAACTCTTTAAAATCTGCAAGGAGCTTGCCAACCCTGCTGCAGTCTTTACCCCTCCTCTTGCCTCCCAGGCTCTCTGCAATGCCCTTGTCTCTCAATTTATCTCAAAAACCCAGGACATCCTGTCCATCCTCTCCTCCACCACCCCCCCCTATTCCCTCTGAGTATGTGATTGCTGGCCCCACTTTAATCACTCCCCCAATCTCCTTCTGATCTTTTCCTCTTTTCTCCCGATGAGGTTGCTAGACAAGTCCGATCTATGAAAGCCTTGTCTAAACAGGTTCATCCCTGTTCCTCTAAAACCATCAAGGACCACATTGACACCCTCGCTCCGGCCCTTGCCGATTTTAGCAACCACTCCTTTGCCTCAGGATCCTTCCCCTCCCGGCTGAAGCACTCCCTTGTGCATGCTCTTCTCAAGAAACCCACAGCTGATCCTTCCTGTCAGACTAACTATTGCCCAATTTCCATTACACCCTTTCGGGGCATACTCCTGGAAAAGCTGGCCATCTCTCAGCTAAACCTTCATTCTGATTCTGTTGGCTGTCTCCATGACCATCAGTCTGGCTTCAGAGCTGCCAGAAGCACAGAAACTGCTCTCCTGAACATCCATGAAGATCTGCTCTCCAACCTTGACTCTAACATTCCCTCCATCCTCATCCTACTCAATTCTCTCTTCTGCCTTCAACACAGTCAACCATTCCATCCTGCTCAACCCTCTCCGTGATAACCTGGGTATCACTGTCCAGGCTCTGCCCTGGCTGACCTCTTTCCTCTCGGATGGACCCTCCCAGGTCCAACCTGGGTCCTTCATTTCATCTATCTTCCTCTCTACCTGTGGTGTTCCCCAGGGGTCTAACCTCTCGCCCTGGCTTTTCAACCAATACCTGGCAACTCTCGCCCACAGCATTGCCATTTTCTCGTCAAATTTCCAGTGCTACGCTGACCACACTCAACTCATTTTCAGGCTGCCCTCGGCCACCTCCTCTCCCTCTCTCATCGCAGATTGCCAATCTGCCATTCAAGATTGGTGTACCGCCAATGACATTTGGCTGAACGCCAGCAAGACAGAGATCCTCCTCATCGGGACCCCCCATCCTTTCCCCTCACTCTCTGGCCGGCAACTAATCCAGAACAGGACTGTGAGACTTGTCCTTGGGCTCAAGCCCTGGGATCGTAACTCTCCAGCTCTGAAAGCTCTCCATCGGCTCCCAGTGGATGCAAGGATTAAATTCAAAACCCTCTGCATTGTTCACAAGGCTTTCTGGGCCTGGGTCCAAAATACCTTCATCTATCCCGTCGCAGATACCTCCCCTCTCGAGCTCTTCGCTCTTCTACCTCTAACTTCCTCAGGGTCAGTCGTTTTTCAAAGAAACAAGGTGGGGAAAGATCTCTGTCTTCGGCTGGGTCCTCCCTCTGGAATAGCGTCCCTGCCACTCTAAAACTTGAGGAAAACCATCTCTGGTACCGGAAGCACCTGAAGACCTTCCTCTTTGCTACTGCCTACGCTCACCCTTTCCTCTGCTGATCTGCTCTCTCTTGGCACTGTGCACCTGGCCACCCTCTGTCCCCTGGGACCAGTTACGTGCTCACCCTGCCACCCTCCTGCACTGCCTCCTGGCCACCCCTTGAACTTGGGACTGTATCTGTACCCATACAGTCCCACACACCCTCATACTTTCTTCATTTTCTGCACTTACCCAGTCTGCTGCCGTAAACACAGCATTTTCCACTTGCTAGCTGCACTACCAGTTTATTGCCTCTATTTTCAATTCATTTTTATTTATTATTATTTATCTGTTCTCCTCTGCTCCACACTCTCCACTCTCCCCCTTCCATGCACTTTTCCGCTTTCCCTTTCCCATGCACTTGCACGTCTCCAATGTCACTGGGCCTAGTAAGATCGCTGTTGTGTTCTCCCCCTTTCTCCTCCCTTGCCTTGTCGCGCTCTGAATCACTTGTGTATGAGCGCGAAACAAATAAAATATCATGTCATATCAATAGACCCATGGTCGAACCAAAAAACGAAAAATGTTAGCGGGGTCCAGAGCTTCAACTGACTGTGGATTTTGGAGGGCCACAGGCTCCTCATCTGAAGCTTTTGCTCGGGAACGTCCTGTATGCTTGGGCCCTCTCCATTATCCCCTCCATGCAACTGTGATTCCAACCTACAAATAACTTGTTTAAGGTTGGATTAGCATATCGCCCTTTCCCGCTTCTCAGCAGCACCCTCTAATATTATTTGGAACCTGAACTAACGTGTCTTTGGCCGCTTACCATACTATATTCAGTCTTACCTCCCCAATATCATTATTGTGGAAAAAGGTTTGGATGTTCTCCTGCATCTCTTTATGGAACAATAGGGGCCTCATTCCGAGGTTGGTGGTAAGGGGTTAACGGTGCCGGTAAGTTTGCCGGTGCCGTAAATTACGGTACCGTTATTAGCTCTGAAGTCCCTTTGCGGGCCCTGTCCATAACGCCTGGTAAAAGCAGGCGTTAAGGACGGGGCTGCAAAGGGACCTCGGAATAGGGCGCAAAGGGATTACCGGGAATGGGCTCTTTACCAGTACCGGTAATCACTTTGCGCCCACCTCGGAATGAGGCCCAATGTGCCTGTAAGTGTAATGTTGGTCTCTTGCGCTTGGACCTCTGATGTTGGCTGTCCCCTCCTTCAAGGTACACCATTGCATACTAGGGTCTCTGACCAGATTCAGGTCATCTTCACAAATCAGTACAGCTCTTTCCACTCTAGTAAAAGGTCCAAGGCTTCAACGTAAAAAACTTTGGGCGACCCTGGTTGAGGACTGTATGGAGCAAAGCGTCAGATTTACTCTGCGTCATTTACATTTCAGTGCTAGAAACTACCCCTTTAGGGCCTTCTTACTTTGTTTGACTTTCATCCCTAATATCTTTCTATATAAAATGCCCACTCCTCCCTTTTAACTCAGACCAGAGGCCTAGAATGACCCCCAAATGTGGTGCCCCTTAATCCCAGATCCCTCTCCCGTCTTGTATCACGTGTTCTGGACAAAGAGTACATCTATACATTCTTTATGAAACACACTAGCCAACATTGCCCTTTTATCATTTGAGGTCAGCCCTTTCACATTCAGCGTGACAAATGTCATGCCTCTTCACTCCATTACACTACAGCTGTTATTTGGCTTGCCTTGCACGCTCTGCTTTTAGACACTTTGGGCCTAATTCATGGAATTTAGACTGCCACCAAACACCATGATTCGCAGAGTGGTGCAAAGAGTACTTTGCCCCCCAGCAAGACTTTTGATATTTGTTTTCCACATAACATAGGTTCTCTTTCTTTTCAACATGGGCTCTGAAACAAAGTTAGAAATCCCAGTCTCTCCCCCTTCCTTCTATTACCCCTTTTTGTAAAAAAGAGCATCATTCGTGCTCAGTGAGATTCCCTATGTCAATATCAAGTCCCTTGTGCATTAACTGCTTCTAACTTGCCTTTCTTGACAGTTTACATGACACTTCAACCATTCCGCAGTAAATATCAGTATAGTTAATTTTCCATATAAGGGAAAAGTGGGCTCTAGGATAGAACACTCCTGTGCTGAGCTCAAATTGTGTTCTGATTGTCTCTTATTGTTCAGAGCAAGGTCACAGGTGTGAAAAGGTGAACCTAACACCTTCCATAATGACATAGTAAGGGTTCCTGGTTACCTTGCTGCGGCTACTTATCATAGAGTCTTGTGATTACAAGAATTTACACGCTGGATGCAGTGTCTGAACGTATGTTTATTAATATACATAGGGTAGACATATAGTCTAAAGAGTGGTCAGCCGACACGTGTTTCGAACCTGAAGGTTCCTTCTCAAGGCAAGTGTGGTAATCAAAGATCTTGGTATGAGAATGAAAGATTGAGTCTTAGTGGCTGTGCGGCAGAAATTTCAGAAGTTGCTTAAATTTCAAGGCTGTTGCCTGTGCGTCTGCCAGCATATGCTGGAATCAAGGGAGGAGCTGCTAGTTAATGTTCCAGTCTTGACTGTCTGTGGTGATTGTTGTTCAAGTCATAAGGTTTGCAGAAACTGCTCCGGTTATCACAAGGGATCGGTTATCAGCGTCTATGTTTCGGGCCTGTTTTTTGCTATATTTCCTTGTCGGGGGTCCATGGGATAATTCACCTTCCCCATTCTCTTCCTGCTCAGTGTGCTTGAAGAGCAAGTTTGCGGAGAGGACACACTCTTGGTAAGGGGCTATTAAGTTTTCTGAACCCGGGAGGTATGGTGGAAGGATTTGCAGAAATGGGCGGAGGCAGAAACTATGGTATGGCAGGAAGCTAGCAATGTAGGCGGGGAGGAGGAGACAGAGACCCTGATGGCATGGAAATCATTAATAGCAGAATTGTTCGGGTCAATGCTAGACCCAGTGGAACCTATGGAAGAGAACACCCCAGCGCTAGACGCCGGAACAGAGCATTAGAGTAAATGGGCTCGTAATGGGGGGTGGGATATGGGAAGCAGTGAACAAGATCAAGTGATGTATAATTGAAATGTTATTGTATGCACTGCAAGTTTGGTTTGTATTGTTTGTTAAATAACTAATAAAATAAATAAAAAAATAAAAAGTTTTCTGAACCCTCTAGGGCCGTCAGCACATTCTCATTGATTAGCATTCCTAATTTCTCTGCTCCTTGACATATTCACTCCTTGGGGTTGTGTTGTGCCCACCTCTTTTGCCTGGTCTCTTAAGTGGGAGAGGCCCCCTTCTGCTTCTTCCTTAGTTGTTATGCGAAAGTCTTCATTAAGAAACTCGAACGAGAGTGAGAAGGGGAGTCCCCAGCTGTATTTTATGTTGCGTTCAATGAGCCAGGTCGTCAAAGGTTTACACTCCTTACATTTCGCCAATGTTAGTGAGGCGAGATCCTGAAAAATCTGAATTTTGGCACCCTAAAATTCGATATCTTTTTTCTCTCTTGACTTAGTTATGTTCTCCATTTGTTCCGATAGTTATGACACATTGCCAAGATGGACAGAGGGCTTCCGGGAGGACCAACTCCCTGATGGATCCTGTCAAACCTTACTTCTTTCCCGCCTTCCATTGAAACAGTGCATTTATCAACACTTTCACTGTAGTTTCTAGGGCGATAAGGCTTTCGCCCTCTTTCCCTCTCATGCCTAAAATTCTTATATAGGCTCGCCTTTCACGATTTTCACCGCTAGGGCCAGTTCATATTCCCTGTCTTCAAGGTCTTTCATCTTTGCATCATGCTTCATCTGCACAATATCTGCTGAAAGTTGGTTATTTTCTAATCCAACCATCTTGTCCTCGAGCGTCTCAACCCTAGTTTTGAGTTCAGACATGGATGAGTGTAGATCTCTCTGCTGTGAACTGATCTCCTCAAGAGCAATTTGATGTTGGATTCTGTCGCTGCTTCTTCAGTTGCAATCTTCCACTGCTCTGGCGTATCTTGACGGAAATCTGCCTAAAATGACACCACTATCCTTCTTAATTGTTGAAGGCATTTTAGCACGTATAACAAAACCATGTGGTGCAGAGGCAACCCGTCAGTACCCCGATCTCTGGTCTTTAACATTTCTGAGTCTCACATGCTGTTGGAGGTTCTATTCGTTATAGTCCTTGGAGTGCAATCCGATGATCCATTCTTTCATCTACTTCTAACTGGAGGGATGTTCATGGTGTCTTTACCTACTGGATTTAGAGGTTTCATTCTGCTCACTTCCAGGGAGTCACATCTGACCACCCCATTTCAGTATTGCTTGTGTTTCACTTAGCTCTCTTTGTACACATATTCTCCCAATGTTTTCCTTATCCCTCGGCATTATTCAGCTTCCTCCTGTGAATTTCCTCCTCCATAACACCACCTGCATGCTCATCCCTGTGTTTGTTCAGTCTCTGAAGGTTTGGGAGACCATGCTCATGATCAGTACATCTATTTTCCTTTTTAAATCTTCCTCCTCATCTCTCTCCGACGTTGGTCTTCCTTTCAGATCTCCTTATCTGCTTTTTGCCTCTTCCTGTGGTGCTGGCGTACTGAGGCCTAGCTCGATGTTCCCTACTGTCACGTGTAAGTTCACACAGGGCTTACTGGCTGGGGAGGTCTCCCAAGTCGGCCCTTCTTTGTAATGTGAGGTTCCGTTCCTGCCTGCCCTTACTTTGCAGTGTTTAGCTGGAGCACCGGCACAGGCGAGTCTCTCTCCACCAGAGCTGCATCCTGCGACTGGATCAGCACGCTCTGTGTCTTTTTCACACTGCCAGGTTTCCTTATCGGGTCATTCGATGGACAGGGGAGGCATCATAGATATATAGGAGCAATTTGTCGGTCTCAAAAGTATTGTGCCATAAGGGAAATCTTCTTTATCCAGGACACAATCTCAGAGCTCCGTCATCAGGCCGCCATATTGCCTGCGGCCCTTGGCAGTCTCCTTCCACATTTTGTTTATTGTTTCCGAACAGCTGTTTTGGCTCATGAAAGAACAAAATGCAGAAATCTTCGTGTGTGGGTGTAAAACTAAAAATGGAAAAGTAGGAGATTCAGTCTGGCGGGTACATTGGAAACAGCGTACCAGTTCACCTGTGCATAGACCCCAGCTTCTCCACTTAATCAACATGTGCGATCCTGTGCAAATCACTTTATCGAATCAAATTGAGATCGCCAAGAAGGGATTTAGTTTGCATTATAAAAAGAATCTGAATCATTTATTTAGCATATCAGGATTTTGACTGGTTGACTGAGGAGGCACTTGGCATGTGAACATAGTGATTGTGTGTGTGAGGCTTTAGCTCATATTTGATGATTATACAAAGTGAATGAGGCGTAATCTACCACAAGAGGAGGGTTGAGCTTAGGGCCCTTTAGGAACGTGCATGTAATGGATGGCATCATACAGAATAACTCTGAGTCCAAATAACCGAACCAACTCAGGGAGATGGCAAAGTACAGTTTTATTAACAATGATCTAAAACAGGGAGTTTACAACAAACATCAACGGATGTACGCTCAGTCTTTCTCAGCGATCTTTACACAAAACATAGTATGTATGTCAAAAATATGTCAGAAGTGACGTCATACTACATGGCTGTAAATGAAATGATGTTTTATTTATATCGCGCTCGTACAAAAGTGTTTCAGAGCACGACCAAGCAAAGGAAAGGGAATAGAGGAGAACAAAAACAACGATCGTACTAGGCCCAGTGACATTGAGAACGTGCAAGTGTATGGGAAAGGGAAAAGGGGGAAAGTGCGGAACAGGGCAGAGAACAGAATAAATAAATATGTTTAAAAAAAATAAGGGTGGTAGTGCAGCCAGCAAGTGGCAAGTGCTAGGTTAAGCAGATAGGGTATATCTGATAAGTGCGGAAAAGAAGTGGATGGGGGACTGTATGGGTACAGATGCAGACCTCAGTGCAAGGGGTGGCCTGGAGACATTGCAGGAGGGTGGCGGGATGAGCCGGTACCTGGGCCCGAAGGACAGAGGGGGGCCAGGTGCACAGTTCCAAGAGAGAAAACAGATCAGCAGGGTAGAAGAGGGGCAAAGGCAGAAGCGAAGAGGAAAGTCTTGAGGTGCTTCCGGGACCGGAGATGGTTGTTTTCAAGTTTCAAGGTGGCAGGGAGGCTGTTCCAAAGGGAAGCCCCAGCCGAAGACAGAGATCTACCCCCCAGCTCGTTTCTTTGAAAAACGACTGACCCTGACGGAGTTAGAAGTAGAGGAGCGAAGGGCTCGAGAGGGGAGATATTTACGGAGGGATAGTTGAAGGTATTTTGGACCAGGCCCCAGAAAGCCTTGTGGACAATGCAGAGGGTTTTAAATGTACTCCTTGCATCCACTGGGAGACAATGAATCTCCAGATTTCAGAGCTGGAGAGATACGATCCCAGGGCTTGAAGCCAAGGACAAGTCTTGCAGCCGTGTTCTGGATTAGTTGTAAAGGGCACAGGGTGGAGGCAGGTAGATTTAGAAAGAGGCTGTTAAAGCAGTCCAACCTAGAGAGAACCAGAGCTTGGGAGACAGTAAGCTTCTCAGGGAAGGAGAGGAAAGGCAGAGTACCTCTGAGGAGGTGCAGTAAGAAGTTTGACTTTTTAGAGATATCAGAGATGTGTGCGGAGACAGAAAGTGTGGAGTCAAAGATGACCCCAAAGTTCTTTGTCTCGCAGGTAGGGGAAGGAGGAGGGCCAAGGGAGACCGGCCAGTGAGTGAGGGGAAAGGATGGTGCAGGTCTACCAATGAGGAGGATCTCAGTCTTGTTGGCATTTATACAAAGATCATTGGTGGCACACCACTTTTGAATGGCAATTAGGCAATCATAGATGAGGGAAGGAGAGGAGGTGGCTGAAGGAAGCCTGAAAATGAGTTGGGTTTCATCTGCATTGCACTGGAAATTTGAGCAGTAAATGGAAACGCAGTAGGCGAGAGTTGCCAGGAATTGGTTGAAAATCCATGGAGAGAGGTTAGAGCCCTGGGGAACATATGGAAAGGGAGATAGAAGATAGGAAGGACCCAAGTTGTACCTGGGAGGGTCGATCTGAGAGGAACGAGGTCAGCCACGACAAAGCCAGATTGGTAATACCCAGGCTGTCACGGAGACGGTTGAGCAGGGTGGTATGGTTGACCCTGTCGGAAGAGGAGAGATCAAGTAGGATGAGGACAGAGGGAATGTTAGAGTCAAGGTTGGAGAGCAGATCATCACAGATGTTCAGGAGAGCAGTTACCGTGCTTCTGGCAGCTCTGAAGCCAGATTGGTGAACATGGAGAGAACCAACAGAATTGGAATGAAGGTTTAGATGAGAGATGGCAGTTTTTCCAGGTGTTACCCAAAAAGGAAGTAATGGAAATTGGGCGATAGTTAGCTGGACAAAAGGATCAGCTGTGGGTTTCTTAAGGAGAGGATGAACAAAGGAGTGCTTCATAGGGTAGTGGAAAGATCCAGAGGCAAAGGAGAGGTTGCAGAAATCAGCAAGGGCCGGAGCGAGGGTATCAATGTAGTCCTTAATGGTTTTAGAGGAACAGGGATGGACCTGTTTTGATGAGGCTTTCATAGATCGGATTTGTCTAGCAACCTCATCAGGGGAGAAAAGAGGAAAAGAGGAGAAAGAGGGTGGGGGGTAGTTGAAGGAGGGTCAGCAGGCAGAGAAGGGGGAGGTAGAGGAGGGAGAGCAGAGGAGAGGGTGGACAGGATGTCCTGGGTTTTAGAGATAAAGTGAGAAGCAAGGGCATTGCAAAGAGCCTGGGAGGTGAGAGGAGGGGTGGAGACTGCAGCAGGCTTGGCCAGCTCCTTACAGATTTTAAAGAGTTTGGTCGAGTTGTTAGATGCCACAGAGATAAAGGCTTGTTTGTGGACTCTCTTCTTGGTGTGGACAAAGAGTCGGTATTTCCTTTGGCGCAGGCGACAGGCCAGTTTGTGAGAAGATGAACAAGAAGCCCTCCATTTCCTCTCAGCCACTCTACACGTACATTTAAGTGTAGCGAGGTCAGAGTCATACCAAGAATTGCACTTGGCTTTGGACTTCAAGCGGATCCTCATTTCAGGGGCAAGAGCATTGAGAGTAGCAGAAATAGAGGAGTAGAGCAGGGACAGGGCTGTGTCAGGGTGTGAGTCAGCCCGGGGAGGAGGGCTGGGGAGAAGGTGGCGGCGAAAGCCTTGACTGAAACGCGCTTCATGGGCTGGATGTGAGAGAAAGTGGGTGCCAGTCCTGGGGTAGACTTGGCTTGAGGGGAGGAGATGGAAAGATGTGAGGTGAGGAGGCAGTGATCACCCCAGGAGAGAGGAGTGGTGAGGGGAATAGAGAGAGGGAGGCCAGAGGAGATCAAGACATCAAGTGTGTGATCAGCAGAGTTAGTCGGGCCAGAGGGAAGTATAGAGAGGGAGAGTGAATCGCAGAGGTCGCGAAAGGGCGTAAATGAGGAACAGGGAGAATCAAGGTGGATGTTGAGGTCACCAAGGAGGAGGAGTTGAGTGGTTGAGGCCAGGAGGGAGGAGGAGAGGTCTACCCACTCCGAGAGAAAAGAGGTGGTTTGATGAGGATGCCGGTAGAGAGTAGCAACAGTAAGAGAGTGGCTAGGAGAGAGAGAGAGAGAGCCTGCAGACAAGGCATTCGAAAGAGGAGAAAGTCTGAGTGGGGATGATAGAGGCAGGAATCCACTCAGGGAAGATCAGGGCTATACCCCCATCAGGCTGGGTGGATCTGGGGGCAGAGAGGATCTTGTAGCCATCAGGGAGGAGAGTGTCAAAGCTTGTGACAAAGCTGGCCATGAACCATGTCTCAGTAAGACCGAGGACATCAAGGTCAAGTTCTTCAAGGAGGTGGCAGATGTCAGAGGAGTGTTTGACAGCAGAGCGAGAGTTGAGAGTAGCGAGATGAAGAAGGTTGCCGGCCTTAAAGACCTTCCAGAGAGGGGTACAAATTAGCGGTACGCCCTGCAGAGGTGTGGAGGGAGCTTGAGGTGGGGCAGAGGAGGAAGGAAAAAAGGGCAAGGTAGCCAAGGGAGGAGAGCAGTGGACAGCTGGAGATGAGAGAAAGTTGATGAGGCGAGGGAAAAACCTATCAAAGAGGAGGATATTGGCCTGAGGGCCTTGCACCAAGACAGTGCCATTTAGGTAAACATTGATGATGACTCTGGAGGAGTAAAATGAATCCATGAGGACTTCCCAGCGGGTGCCACCATTAATGGGAGAGGAGGAGACAGGACAGAGCACAGAGATCATATGAGGGGTCCAGAGGTCTGGCAAAGGAATGACAAAGAGGATGTCAGTGAGGGTTTGTCTGGCAGAGGCGCTGGAATAGGTATCAGCAATGGGGAGACCTGGGTTGGAGGCCAGGATATCCTTTTTAAATTTCTTCTTACCACACTTAGTGAGAAGGGAAGGATAGTTGATAGAGAAGCAGTTGGAGTAGATAGGAGAAACAGATAACGCCATGGGCCGGTAGACGGAGAAAGCAGTAGGAGAAGTATGCAAGTACAGCAGTATGGAACAGTCACTGGGCTAGCAGGTTACAATTTAGGGCCAAAGTTAAATGAAAAAAACACACCAAAAGACACCCAAATTTGACTTTCTACAACACACCCAAATTGGACTTTCTAAAACACACCCACATTTGACTTTCTACAACACACCCACATTTGACTTTCTAAAACACACCCACATTGGACTTTCTAAAACACACCCACATTTGACTTTCTACAACACACCCAAATTTGTCTTTCTAAAACACACCCAAATTTGACTTTTTACAACACACCCAAATTTGACTTTCTAAAACACACCCACATTTGATTAGAGTATGAGAGGCAAATGCTAAGGCACCGTAGGTGTATGAAATGAGGTATGAGTTAGAGGAGAGTGCTGAAACAAGAACATTAGAGAGCATAACAGGGAAACCAGTTGGAAAAGGCAGAGGGGAAGTGAAGGACGATGAAGGGACAACAAAGGGTAAAAGAAGCAGGGAAACTAAAATCATGGAAAGGAATGTAAGAGAATCATGGTAGCCTAGTTCCAATTTGCTGAGTAAGCTGGCAGCCCCAGGGAGGGTCAAGTTACTGTAGTAACATCATGTAGCTTCCCCGTAGAGGACAGGGAAGCAGACAGGGGCCTTAGAAGTGGGCCTTTGTGCAGGGGGCCGACTAAAGCCTTCGGTCCCGGATTGGTGGCTTTCTGTGCAGGCTGGCCAATGAAAAGTGTAGGAGGCACAATGGAGGAACTACACATGGCCTCAGAGCTCACACAAAGCCAGCAGCCATCTTCAAAAGCTCTCAAAAGCAGCCAAATGCAGCACCAGAAGAACACGAAGCTGCTACATCAAAACGAGAGGCACTGCAGCAAACAAAGCAATTTAGGGTATTTCAGTCTAATTAAAGCAAATTGCTAAGGTGTTTAAAGCAAAAATATTATTTTTTTCCATTTCAATTAGTTTTTTTTTCAAATAAACAGTGGCAGAGCTGCTGTATTTAAGATGCATAGATTTGCAAAGTCCCCAGAAGTACCTTGGTGAATGGTAGAGCGCCCAGGAAAGACCTCCAAGACTGAAGAAGTGGCAGAAATATGAGCGCTGGACCTCACACTTAAAAAATGACAATATAAATGGAATTCCTGATGAAACGAAGCACAGAGGCAGGCCTCCGAGCAGGAGGGCCTGCTAGAGCCTATGGTCCCGGATTGGTGGCTTTCTGTGCAGGCTGGCCAATGGTAAGTGCAGGAGGCACAATGGAGGCACTACACATGGCCACAGAGCTCACACAAAGCCGGCAGCCATCTTCAAAAGCATCCAAAAGCACCCAAATGCAGCACCAGAAGAACATGAAGCTGCTACATCAAAACGAGAGGCACTGCAGCAAAACAAAGCAATTTAGCGGATTTTGCGCTAATAAAAGCAAATTGCTAAGGTGTTAAAAGCATATATATATATATTTTATTTTAATAAAAAACCTACCAAAGGTCAGGATTGACTTAAGGGGATCCACCTCTAAAACATGTAATCTTCAGAAACCTTAGATACACAGTTTTTCATTGGTCTTCAAACTATAAGGTCCTTCGTTATATGGACTGCTATAATTGGTTGGTACATTGTGCCATGTCTGGAACATTCAGTTAATTTAGCAGCACGTAAGCCCAGGCCCAGGTGCAAGGAGATGAGGCATGACACTACCTCCCCACTCAATAAGCCCAGCATCTCTCATCACCCATGACTTCTGCCACGAAGATTGTCTTTGTACTTGGCCTTGAAAAGCATCCTTGTCTTTGAGAATGCACAGGAGTGAGGGCCTTCATTATCGTGTTTTAGGACTCCAAGTTCGAACTATATTTTCGTCCTTGGCTCACGTGACAGGAGACCACGATTTGGTCCATTTTGCAGGTTTTAAATGTTCTAAATGAATTACACTTGGCACTCTTGGTGTTCTTTCTTTGAACCATAACAAGGGATGATTCATCCTCCACACGTTCGCTCATTTCCAGAATACATAGCTGACCTTGGCTGCTTCAGTCTTGACTCCAGGCCAGACAACCTCGTCTTGCAGCTCCACGATTCTGCTTGTTCTTGCTGCGATACAGTTTTCCCTTCCCGCTTCATAGGTCCTAGCTTACTAAATTCATGATACTGATATCCTGTTTAAATATAATGGCGGCTTTGCTTGTGTCTATTCACTATGATAGCCGGCTTCTATGATGATTTAGTCTACCTTGCGTTTCAGCATCTGTACATTTATTGAACGGTTGTTTTTGTGCACAAGTAAGCGTTTTCTTTGTATTTAACAGTTCACTTGATTCTTTACTTCGTCATTAGTTTCTTTAGGACCTATACATCCTCTTCAGTCAGTATCTCAGGACGTCATACATACTTTTGATGACATCACTAACTTCTTTTCTTTGCTCTTCCTTATTTTCCTCAGGGAGTTCCTCCCTTAGGTTGTCATTACTTCGGGGATACATTTGGTAGGGTTGTGTCAACGGCTATCTTCTTTCATACACATGCTGCGGTATTGGCACAGCGGCTGGTGTCAAACACGGCACGGTCTCATATCTCCAACATATAGGAGGATCGGTGCCAGGTCTCCTGCTGAGCTATACAGCTGCTCCTATAAATTTTAATTGCACCCATTAAATAGCAAGATACCACCTTTGTATTCTTGTTATTTAAGCGTTAACACCCGATCCAGCTGTCCCGATCGGGTGTTATCACCCTGGGGCCTGAGTTAAAGGCCTGCGCAAAGCGAAAGCCTTTAACAAGGGTCCCGGTCCGATAACACCCGATACAGCACGCTGTAGAGGGTGTTAATGCTATTAGCACCCCTGGTTGCCAATCCGGTAACCAGGGGTGCTGAGAGCAGTGTATTTTGTTTGAATGAACGGGACACAGCGCATTGTCCCATTCATTCAAACAAAATACTGTACTGAGATGGCCGCCATCTTGTGGCAGCCTGAACCGAGCACGGTGGCAGCTGCAGGGATGGCGGCTTCCTGCTGCTCCCAAAACAAAAGGTCATTGCGGGGGTAGTTAAAAAATCAAAAACGTAAGGGAAGGTGGGGGCCACGATGGCGGTGCAGGGCGGGGGAATGCAGGCTGAGATTAGCAGTTTCAGCTTGCGTTCCGAGCAACCTGATTGGTTGGCTCCCCTGCCCCGGGTGCTAATATTTAAATAAGCATTTGAGTTGAGACGAGTAGGCACATATTGACCTCCTGTATAGCAGTGACAGTTCTCTATACAAGAGACTACGGAGCCTACGTCAGCCATCCTAAAAATATAAGAGGCGACCAATTCTGGACAAGTTTGATGGGGGCAGAATCTGTCGTTATAAATGCAGCGGCTTTCTATAAATTGAAGCGAGCTATGATAGACGTTGAAAAGCCTTGTGCTTTTTAATAGACAGGTTTTATGTTCTGGATAAGTACATCATTTCAAGAGAAAGGATAAGTTAGTTCAATTGGCATCTTAATGATTTAGTTTATTTTGGTCTTACTTTGTTCCAATTATTTTACTGTTTATTAATCTATTGATTGTACATTTTACATTGTAAAGTTGATGTTTTCTTTCTCTTGTTTTATTTTTGTAAGTGTGCCAAAAAGTTTAAATAAACTATGTGCACAATAAAAAATAAAAAAAGCATTTGTCATAAAAACATTGATGAAAATGGTAATATGCTAGTGCTGCTGTGAGAAGTATGTTTTTTAATTGCTTAGTTGTTTCATGTTACAGCAGATAGTCAATGCTTAATATAAATATCATAGAAATAAAAGAACAGTAGACACAATTACGGCAAATTCAATGTCCGATAATTCTAGTCCAATAAGAAGACTTGTATAACAATTGAGATCCAACTTTGCCCTAGCTGTCTTCCATACTTTTCCTCGTTTATCTTTATTTCCCCCATTGTTTCCAAAGACTTATGCTAGGCAATTTTGTTAAATCGCTTTTTTGGGACAATTAGCCTCCTGGCTTTCTTGCATTTGCTGAGAGATAATTTCCGAAGTGGCTTTTATCCATTTCCTGGACATCATTAGACTGGCTGCAATCAACATTATTTTCTTGACAATAGGAGCATTTAGAGATGTCCCTTTTACCCTTGAATAATTATTTTTAGACCAATGGAACAAATTAAAAGTGGTCTTATTTGTCTGCAATTTCAAATTAGCTGCTAGAAATGTAGATTTTGTTTTTTGCAGAGCATATCCATATAATTATCTGGGCTTAATTGTGATCCTAACCATTTTGTCCAGTTAGCCATATATGGTTGAAATTAATATAGCCTTTTGTCCGTTTTACTTTTTGATATTGTATTAATTGTACACTTACTGTACTTTATTTTACTTTAGTTATGCCCATTCCTGTGATGTCACCAGGGCCAAAGGTTATATGACATCACTTTCTGTTATGCCATCAGGGTCAGAGGTCATCAGATGCACTTGCTTTGATGTAATCAGGTACATGCTGTCATTTCACTGCGAATTGGCGTCCCCACTGCGCCTGCGTCAGAGTCCTATAAATAAAACGTTGCAGTAGCTAAACACCGTTGTATGAATTTTACAGAACTAACTCTGACGGATGAAAGACTGCGCCGTGATTTGAGCGTGTGAGCGCAGGTTGCATACTGAGCTCAGCAGCAGGCAGTCTGACCACCGAGCTATTTTAGCAGCTTTCTTTTCTGATGGACCTGACAGTATTGTAGGCAACCAGTGCGGGCATTAAAAACTTCAAAAACGAGATTGATGGCCTCTTACCATGTCCCAAGCCAGACAGCAAAAGCAGTACAAGCAGCCTCTGCCTCCCCGCGCCCCTCCCCTTGACCCATGTGCTATAACAATGTGTCATGTTGTGCGCCAGTTCTCCTGTGGTGATTGCTTCTAATGGACTCGAGTCTAATTTCCCTGCTCTGTGAAGCACCGACGCTTTTCACGCTCTGTCCTCATCGCTAGTTCAGGCCATTCTTTCTTCCAGGCCCAAAGGAGATTGCGTCCATTTTCTGGGCCGGTGACAGGTCATGTCAGCTTTTCCCGCTCTCAGCTACTGTTCTATTTAGCCAGCTCTGGAAGTAGTGTGAATACAGCTGCAGCCGGTAAACGTTCAGTCCGACGACGAGGCTGCAAATGATTTCCCGATATATATTAGCACTCCAGTCAAGAGTGGGCGCTGCAGAAGGACGAACCCCAGGGACGTCATTTGGGGGTTGCAACTGTGATCTCAGAGGCCTCCCTGGCTAGCTCTGTGGTCTCCCTTGCTACCCCTAAAAAAAGTAACATACACATATATATATTTTATGGAAGCTCCTGGTCTGTGGCCAGCGCCATGTGGCTCTTTGTTTCTGGAGTGGCTGGCATTCTTGTTCAGGCATCTTAAAAAAACAGGCGATTTCTCAAGTCTAACATTTTGTGCAGTGACCCTAAATAAGAAAGAATAGGAATAACAAATAATTTGTCTTTCTGGAATTCTATACATAATTGCTAGACTCATTAAAGGTTTATTACAAGCACGCCTCAGAGCGTGAGTCACTGATTTAGTCTGTTCTTAAACACCTCAAATTCACAATGCAGACACAAACTTCAAAAAAGCACAGTAGAACAAGCATCCATTTTGGAGTATGTATTTTGTTTTTCTCAAGTTGCAGTTATAGCATGTTTTTTTCTGCCGTTGTCTCTGTTACGATCCTCACAAGTGGACCTTGATTTCATTGTGTCATAATTAATGCTTTGTTGTAATGTGTTCCATCTCCCTGCCATGCTGTTCAGGATGTTTGTTTGCATGTATGAGGTGCCCAGAGCATGAGATGTCGCGTGAGTGCGCTGCTTTCCCTATTTTGCCAACCTCCTCTGAAACGTAGATCCACGCAGGATTGACATGCGGCCAACTTTGCACCAGACTAGCAGATGAACTGGCCTGCTGTTAAATCTCAGTTATCAATTTAATGGTATCCACTACTGAGTGTAATTTGCTTTCTGACTTTGAGAACATTCAGACATGTAATTGCTCATTTTACAATAGCCGGTAAAATAGCTCAGATGTGTGGGTGATCTGCAGGTTGCAAGTTCGAATCCCGGCAAGGCAAACTCAGCCTTTCATCCTTCTGGGGTTGATAAATGAGTACCAACACAGGTTGGGTGATATTATATGTATATTTGTTCTATATAAAGCACTTAAGCGTAAGGGCTATATAATAACATATCATCATTTGGTCTTGAACGTCTGCTTGCAATCATTCACAGTAATTTGGTAATGTGGGCCTAAACGCACTTGTATGAAATGTATATCACATTAGTGATATCTACACTTTTGTTTTAAAACGAAACCATTCCAGAAGTATAGGAACAGGAAAACATCATTAAAAAAAGTAAAGGACACCGCCCGCAACCGTTCCCGCCCACTTCGACCACTGTCTATAGACCACCCCTTTTTGAAGAACAGTTTCTGCCTCAACCTCTTCTGAAACACGTCTCCAAGTATATTATTGTGGGGGATGTTGATTTGTGATTCAGTGACCCCCAGGACCGTCAATCAGGATTAAAAGATCTAGGGTTTGAGCAAATGGTTAAGGGCGCTACTCAAGAAGATGGCCACATTCCTGACTGGTTATGGACGGATGCTATACTTGTGGACAAGCCTGAGATCAGGCCATGTCCCTGGTCAGATCACTTTTTTGTATACTTTGCCCTCCCGGTCCCTGATTTACTGCTCCCTACTTAACCCACTAGGACAACGGTGGCAAAGCATAGTATAGTCAAAATTCCACCTACTGTCATTGCACCTTTTCTGGATCCATTGATGAACCTACACTCTGAAGGTACTTGAAACGTCTAATGTAGCACTGGAGGAACAGGTAGTAAAGGACCAAGACTAGTGTATCACAACACAGCAGGCTTTTGTTAACAGAGTAAGCAAGTTAAAGATTGCTATTGATATTAAGAAGTTGGCGGTACAAGCACCTGATTATGGATGCTCTACTGATGAAGCAACCATACCATTATATCAGTTTTAGAAAGTTACAGATTCCTATGTGCCTGAGTTGCTGCTGAAATTGAAAGTCAGAAGTTGTTCTGGGGATCCATGTCCATGCAAAGGTCATAAAAAATAGTGCCGCAAGTCTTGCATTTACAATCGCGAATTGTATTAATAATTAATATTTCATTTGAAAATGCACATGTTCCTTCTTTGATTGAACAGACCTGGATCACCACTTTACTTAAAAAAGCACCCTTGGACTCTGATATGGTAACCAATTATCATCCTATTACTAGTGTTCCATTTCTGTTAAAAACATCTGGATAGAATGGTCGACTTACAAATTCAGGCCCATCCTGAAGAGCATAACCTCTTGGGCTCTAGGCAGTCAGGCTTTCGTGCCCACCATGGTACAGAATTGGCTCTTTTAGATCAGAAATCTAGTTTATCTTTGAACCTGGACCAACAGCATATCTCTATGCTTCTCTTATTAGACCTATCAGCAGCATTCGATCTGGTTGATTTTTATATTTAATAAATATGAGCAAATTCAATCTGAGGTATTTTTATAAAGAGCTGTAGGCGACTAGATTTTATCTTTTTCAGTAGGTAGAATTGCAAGAGTTTCTTAATGGTGGTATGGCTGCTAATCCTGTTGAGCTAGTATTTGGTGTTCCACAGGGATCTTAATATCTTTCTGAAACCTCTTCAATGCTTGATGAGGCAGGTGTCTTTTATACAAACCACGCTGATGACACCCAGATAATGTTAATTTTGTCAGGCGACTACACAGCTGATGCCGCTATGTATAATACTATCTTCTAACTTGTTCGGCACTGGATGGCATATCATGGAGTGGTAATGAATGAGACAAAGACTGAGTTACATTTTGTGGGTACTCGTCAAAGATTTGATAAACACCCAGCTACTTATAAAAGCTGGTTTTCTCATAGAAGTACTCCCTAAGGTTAAAACCCTGGGAGTATATCTTGATGCCTCACTTTCAATGAAACATCAGGTGAACTCTGTTCCTCTTCAGCTTATTATCTAAGATTGCCGGCCCAGATTCGGCCTTACATATCTGAAATGAGTACACCGGAGGGGGGCTGGGGGCCTCCCAGCCAATAAGGGGGCTTTACCACACGGTACGGCCTCTGCTCATAGCCTCCTCAGAGCAGGAGGCTGCCATCTTGTCTCGCTGGGATTTGCAGGTAAGTGTGCTTCCCTGCATTCCTGCACCCCGCGTCCTATCCCCCACCCAATCTCACTTTCCCACACAATAAGCCACCCCTGTACCCCTTCCCATTTACCTTCTCCTTCCTTGTCCGTTAGCTGCACCGGGAACAGTAGTGTTCCCGGCACAACTGTGACGTTTGCAAGCTCACCATGGATAGGGGGAAGGGACTACGTATAGTCCCTCCTCCCCGATCCATGGCAGTCATCTTTAATTTTTGTAAGGTGCAAAATTTCACAATGTACAAGCTATTAGTATCCCGGTACAACATGCTGGGATACTAATAGCAACAAACCCCTCGCTGGGGGTCCATTTTCACATCTGGTAAAGCCCCTGGGCTTCATTAAGGCCCTTGCTTCACTCGGACCTGCAATATGGCTCCAGGGCATGAACTGATGTGTTAATGGCCCCTCCAGCTTAGGGTTTATTGCTTAAGTAACGCTGCCACGTTGGGTTCGGGTAATCGTGAGAGCAAGACTGGATTCCTGTGGCAGCCTACTTGTAGGTTCTTCTCAGAACAATCTTGCAAAGCTACAAGTAGTCCAGAATAATGCAGCGAGGGCAGTGGCTTGTTTGAAGCACCACAAACATGTTAATAAGGGCAGCCAGGCTTTACACTGGCTTCCGGAGAGAGAGCAGATACACTTCAGGCTTCTTACCATCATACACAAGTGTTTGTTTGGTAATTACCCTAGCTACATAAAGCAGAAACTATCAGTGAAACAGCATGCTAGGGTTCTAAGATCCAGCCATATAATTTTGCTTGCTTTACCAGGCTCGGACTGGTCTATAAGGCAGTAGGGCAATGCTTGAACCAAACACACAAAATGCTAGAGTGGACCAGCTTTTTTGGTCAAAGTCGGCCATGTTTTTGGCCCAGGTGGGCAAGTTGACAGGTTACTTCACCATGCAGCTAGTAGTGATGACCAGTGTTACTGAATAAATATTATTTGAAATGCACAATTTGCATCACATTGTATCAACAACCTCCCCCTTGGGTATTTCTCAGTCTGTCACAAAAGGAATGAATTGCCATGTGCAACTGTTGGCCACTTTTTCATTGGTGCGCAAGACAATGTTATGCCCCAGTCTGACCCTATGCTTTACCACGCTACAAATTGGAGAGAGCTGGCAAACTCTCTTTTAATTTTCTCGCCCCTGACTTATGGAACCTCTTGCCAGCCCATATGCGGCCTCAGTCATCGTTGGCTCCATTTAAGAAGGCATTAAAAACCTTCTTTTCACTGTATTTTTTGTAACCTGTTTTAACCTGTTTTAAAATCTTCACCTTTTAGCTTTCTGGTCTTTTATGGACTGCTTTTCTTTTTAGCCTACTTTTATTCGGTTTGTTGCGCTGTTCTTCTGGTTTGTTTTGTGTAGCGACTGTTTGTCCCGGGCCTAAGGCACTCTACAAATAAATAAATACATAAGCGAGCTAAGAAATCGTGACAGTCAACAATATTTGGTGAGCCTAAGGGGTGTCTTGCTCGGCCCCAGATTCGCAAACAGATACCCATTAAATGATATGTGGTGTGTGTAACTAAAGGAAATGGCCTAAAAGACACGGATGAGGTTTTCATACTCGGCATCACGGGGAGTAACACTTTTTTGTAAGGTGTGTTAGCTATAATTAACGAGCAGACAAAAATTGCTAAAAAAATTTAAATCTAAAAACCTAATCAAATCAAAATAGGTCAAATTAGATTTGAACCCGTCTATTCCTTTGAAGGGAACCCTTGATTCTATTAATTGTGTTAACCCATTCAATGACAAAACTTCAAAATATGTTGCAAAAATCTATGTTTTCTGTTTTATGATTCCCCTTCAGAGAAATACGAAACAAAAAATACACCACCAAATGCTGAAACTCAAAAGGTAACATGGATGGTACTGAAATCTACTGGGGGAGAGCAGAATTGTCACTTATCATCTATTGATTGACTTCTAGCATGTGTAGATCAGGATTTGTATCCCCTGCAGAGCATTGTGGGTCTCTTGAGCACCTTTCCTGTACCGCCCACGAAAGAAGCTGTACAGGGAACACCGGCCAAAGAAGACTGCATGCAGTAAGGACAGGACAAGTGGCTCAGAGGAAGAGATGGTTCTGCGATGTCTGGTAAATGGGTGGGGATGGGGCAGGAGACCAGAAGGGGAAGAGTGGGGACAAAAGAACAGTACAGGCATATGGGGGAATGAGTGGCAGGTAGAAAAAAAGGAGAGAACAGTTGGGGTTGGCAAGGAGGGATTGAAGTCAGTGGAACAACAAACTCCTTGGTCTTAGGCAATCTGGTTTCTGACCGAGGCATGGAACTGAAACCGCCCTCATTGATCTAAAAACTTAGATTGAGGTGCTGAAAGATTATGTGAAACTGGCGCTGCTACTCCTACTAGATCTCTCAGCTGCCTTTGATTTCGTCAAGCACCAAATTCTCTGCAATCACCTCAAATCAGCTTCCCACTTCTCTGACTCTGGCACCTCCTGGATCAGATCCTTCTTAGATAACAGATCTAGGCGGGTATTCTCCCAGTCACCATCTGCTGAGCCTTCTCCCATTCACTCTGGTGTCCATCAAGGATCATGTGTGTCCCGACACTTCAAAACTGTGTATAATCTTGTAAAATGATGCGCCCGGTTGCCCATGGGCCTGGCTTTGCTTTACAAATAAAACAAATACAAATACAAATAACGTGTTCACCAAACCACTTTTTGATATCCTTGACTATCTGTGTGTCACGTACACTAATTACACGCAGATACTCATCCTTATCACGGGTGACCATGCAGTGGACTCCAAATCCTTGAACGATGTCTACACTGTTATTCAAGCATGGATGGCTGAACATGAACTTTGCCTCAACGATGATAAGACGGAACTCCTTATTTTAGGATCCCATGAACATCTTAACAAACTTAACCCGTCCTTCAAGTCATTCACCATTGATGGCAACATCATCAAGGTCTCCAAGGATACTAAAACTTTAGGAATTTACCGTGATTTGACACTTTCATTGTCCAGACAAACCAATGCTGCCAGTTCAGCATCTGCCTATACCTGCAAGCTCATTACAGCCTGCAAACCCTTCTTGACTACTGCTAATTGCACCGCTCTGGCCAGAACTCTTATCATGTCTAAGATCGACAACTGTAGTGCCCTGAATCTAGGGACTAGCCAATGCAATCTAAACAAACTGCAAGTTACACAGAATAATGCCGTTAGAACTGCCTTAAATATTCCCAGAAATCAGCACATCTCCGACCACAGACGTAATCTACGTTGGCTCCCTGTTGCGCAAAGAATCTCCCTGAAAACGCTTGCCCTCACACACAAGTGCTTGGCAAACCAGGCCCCTCCTTACTTGGCTAACCGATTTAGCCCTCACACTACTCGACCTTTGAGAGCTGCCCAGGCCCATAGCCTGTCCGTTCCTAGATTCAAGCTCCAGAAAATTGGCTGGGTGCGCTTCCTGGTCCTAGCCACTAAATTATTGAATACCCTGCCCAACTTGATCAGAGCTGAGCCCTCCTTCCAAACCTTCAAGAGTAAAATCAAATTGTGGCTCTCAGCTCAAGACATTTGAGACACCTTGTTGTTACATCCTGATGCTCCCCATGCCTGACTTTATCACGACTGCATTCTGTATATTACTTGTATGTAACTTGTTACTTCATTGTATTTAGACCATTCACATATCGTTGTGCCTGTGTCATATCCATCATGCCTGTACATACCTTACTTTACTTTAATCTATCCTATGTTTGTAAATTACCTGACTCTGTAACTATTATATGTTTGTAAATGATCTGTCTCTGTAACTTAAGATATGGGCCCAGATGCCTTTGGGCCAGGCGCGCTATATAAATAAACAAAATACAAATACAAATACAAAGAAGGCACATGGTGAGGGGAATTCGGGGATGGATCCTCGCGATGAGAGGAAATGGGTGTCTGTTAGTAACTTGGAAGCTGCCACTCCTAGATTGAACTCTTCAAGGCAACCATGAGACATGAGGCAATTTCTGGACCCTGTCAAGGCTGAGTCCTGGTTAGCCCCAGCCCACTTAAAGCCCTGGATGGTGCAAACAGCGGTGGTGCTTATCACGTCTTATAAGAAAGATTATTCCACTGTCAATTAATTCTTTGATTATGTTCTCATTATAGCGGGAATCACATTCTCGGTATTCTAATAAGGCTCTAACAGTGTTTGCATATATAATCATGGCCATTATATGTGATGATTTGTTATTCTTATTCTGTTAAATGCAATGATTACTTGGTGGCTTCTCAGCGCTAGTCTGAAAACCAACACACAACTGAACTGCAGCCCAGAGGGGCTTTAGAACAGACAGGTGCATCTTGGGGTGTTTCCTGAAGAGCAAATGTCCCGTGATAACCTTTAGATGTAGAGGAAGGCCACTCCACGTGTTAAAGGCTTCTGGGGTAAAACTGCGTCCTTCTGAACTCTTCCGGCTTGAAAAGACAAGCTTTGCAATGTATAATAGGCTCAGCGGGCCTTGCACGGTGCCTTAAATGTTATGCTTTTTGCGAACTGATATCCAGTGCAGTAATCTTACAGTCATGTTTACTGATTGCCCTGAGCTACACGCTGTCAGCATCCATGCTTTTGCATTTGGAAGCCTCTGAAGTGCCACACACATGCTAGTTGCACATTGTCGAGGCGGGACAGCACCACTGCTGGAGGAAATATTCTCTGAAAGAAGCTCAAAAGGTGGACTCCCATCATTGAAGCCGCTGCAACTTCAGGCTCAAGTGAAGGCTTGACGTTAATTCGGATGTCCAGATTTCCTCCTTGCATGACAGAGAATTGTGGCAGATATTTTGAGGGCAGATGGCCAGATCTCCATTTTGGAGATATTCAGCTTTAATAGTCAACTGCCACCCAATGGTTATTTCAATCATGCAAGCTGTACAGTGGAGTTTTCTGAGGAGGAGCCATACTTCTCCCATACTTTTCCTCAAGTCCCTCTCCCTGTGGACATCCCTCCCTTGCTGTATGTCTCCCTCCCTTTAGACTTTTCTCTTCCAGTGAAGCTCTCCCTCTACCCCATTCACCCACTGCCTGCGCATCTATCCTGATATCACTCCCAACGTGCATGCATTCATCCAAACTGCACCACAGTGAACCGATGCGCACCCGCACCTCTATTTCTCTTTCTCCACCCATTGTCTCTCTCTGGAACTTTCTGTCTCCTCAGCCTCCCATCTTCTCTAATTTCGACCTTTCAGTGCCAGAGTGCTGACCTTTTTAGTGATAAAGATGTGCATGAAGGACCAGCTCTCCGATCTGTGTCTCCCCTCAAACCACTTGCAAACTGGCTCCACTGTGCTCAAGTCATGTTCTAGTCCATACAAGACCACTCGAGCTTCCTTTCACATTGTAGACTTTTTCAAATGGTTGTACACGGACTTAACATTCCTGGGAGCCATGAACGCGATCCATCTAGGAGCACCGACTCAACCTGTCTTGAAGCCTACTTCGCCTGATTAGAAAGCCCAACTCAACACATCTTGAAAACGTCTTGGAGGAAGGATAGCTCAGGGGCAATGCGTTTGTCTTGGAATCAAGGCCACACAGAGCAACACAGGTTTGAATCCGATCCCACGCTTAGGAACCGCTCGTTGGTATTAAGTGTTTTATAAATGAACAATTATAATTATAACCACTGGAAGGCAACTAGAAGACAGGCTTGATCCTGGGAGCTTCCAGAACAAGCCTGAAAGGTATTTGTAGTGGTTCCATCCACCTGGCCTTGTCCTAAAGGCCACCAGAGACATTTAAGTCCTCACTCGTTACCTTTCCTATTCATAAACCTGAGCACTGCTGCAGACACTGACCGTGTCATCAGTCTTTCACGGAGTGCCCTTGTATCCAAAAGACGGCATGTTCTATCTCTTGCTCTACCGAGGTGAGTTATTAGTGATTTTAATAGAGTTTTTGATTTTAATTAAAGTCTCATATTTTTATGGGTACTTGATTCCACATTTCCTTTATTTTGGCACCACGGCACCATAAATGTTTGGCTGCTACTTTGCTGCTCACCCTCCCGCCCCCTTGAAGAGTGTAGCTTGCCTTCGGCCCATGCTACTCTAAGAGATGATGGAGGGGTGCCAGTCATGTTGCGCCTGTTTCACCCCCATGACTGAGATCACTGCTGGTTTAGTAGTACTTTGGGGCAGTAGTCATTTTGTCACACCTCTGTGTTCACGACTCCCCAGCACTGCGCTTTGTTTGAAAATGCCCCTTGTTACACTGTAATAGCACTGCTCACCTCTACACTCTGCATGTTCTCAGCTCCTTTCCCCTCCACCTCTTTCTCCCAGATACACCTCCCACGCCATGGACTCCTCTCCTGTACCCCACTCTTCTCTCTGGATGCGCTCCTCTCTCTCTTGCACTCCTCTCTCATCAGTGAAACCCTGCCTTCACTCCCTTCCCTTTTGTAAATTCTGCATTGTACCTTAGTTGCTCTCTACACTTTCTCCCTGCACCTTCCTTTCTGTGCTTCTCTTACCTGCACCTGTCTTTTGTCTAGACACACCTCTTCCTCCCCTACTACCTCCTTGTCTGATTGGTATTTTCTCACTTCCTGTGCTCTCCTCTTTCTACTTCATACTCGCTTCCGTCCTTGTTGCAAACCTCTACCTCCCCAACACTCTGCTCCCTTCACAAGTAGGGATGCACCTTTTCTTTGTTCTCATCCACTGACATTACCTCATAGTTGCCAACATGACCCATTCCAATTTGTAGGTGCTCATCCAGTCCTGTTTTGTTCTTTGCATTCTGGGACTTGTAGTCTGAGTTTTATAATGGGAAAATTCTACTAAGTCATCTCTATCAGCAGTGAATATGCTCAAGTTCTAGTCCTCAACTATCAGAGTGACATTAGCAGTAGCCCGAGGTGACCTTTGCTTCAACCTCAGCATTTCATCATCACATGGGTTTCTGTGCACGTCGCATGATAAGTTATTTCTTCCTCTTTTTGGATACTGTAAGAGTGATAGTAGAACATTATCTACACAAATTAGCTCCATGTGGCGCCTTTAGTTACTGAACAGAGTTGGATGTGTCAGGGAGCAGCGGAGCGTAGTAAGAGGTGAACACGACTGGCACATTTATCCGATTACTCAGAATGTATCATGTACTTAAAATAGTGTGTTGCTGGTTTTGCAACCTTTATACTAGCCAGGTACTGCAGTAGTAATACATGGATGATAATGTATACACATAAAATATGCTAACACGCCTTTAGTCAGGGAAACATCATTTAGACTGTCTCTGTCCCATTCCTCTGCTTAGGCAGACTGCTGTACATACACGGCCTGTGGGAGGAATGAAGGGTTGTCACATTGAAATATAAGGACGATCTTGCTTTGACGCAGCCCTAGGCATGAAATGTATGCACCGTACACATCACACAACACAGGGACTCCTTATTTTAACTCATCCCGTTGCCCTTAAAGCTCTCCCTCTCCCTCTTTTGAGCGCTTTCAAGTAAATACTATATTTTTAAATTTGCCCTCTGAATCCCTCATTAACTCTGACACCTGCCTTCATCCCTCTTCCAACTTTGCTGAATAATTCCTTTTACTTCAACAAATTAACTGATCGACAATGACACTTTAAATCCCATAAAGCCATTCTAGCCACCCCCCTTCCTTCCCTCTTCTGGGTCTGCCCTGCAGCTGTAAAATGTAAACAATATGGCTTTGTGCAGCACCAGGAGGGACCACAACTGCAGGGGCCGCCCTCCCTCAAAACATCTGGCAGGTTTCAATAAGGCCTCTTACCTATCCTATCAAGGAGAAGTGGTCTAAAACGCCCGTTACCACCATAGCTGGGCATGGCAACCCAAGGCCTTCTGGCACCCAAACTGTCAGACTACAAGTAAATCCAAACTTACTACAAGGCTGTAAGCAGAGACAGATTCATTTCTACACAGCTGAAGAGAAACGGTCAGGGAAACGTGCAGGGTAACCTGCCCTGAGAAATTGGTCCCAGAGCACAGACTCGTTTGGGTTGTTGTAGGATTTCACAAGGTAAGAATCATACATTAGATCAGTTTTCAAGTCGAAGGTACACGCGGGGGAGAAAGAGTCCACCTACATTTTTCAGAGGGTGGACTCAGTTCCCCCCAGCTAAAAGAGAAACATTGGATGACCTCTTTGAAATTAAGAATTAAAGCTGTCCTCAGGGATCGAACGGTAGTTGTCAGCTTTAAAGGCCGGACACTTTGCCGCTACACTATATAACCTGAGGAAAAATACCAAACTACTAAAGGTGAAATGTCCCATTTCGGTACTGCAAGTTCCAGAAAAAACATTTGATTTGGTTCTTGGAGTTTAAAACACGTACAACTTTTGTCGTTTTCAAAAACACTATGGAAAAAAATATCCTCTCTTGGTTTTGTGTCTCTGTTGATTTTATGAAAGGCAAATGCCATCCGCCCTGTGCAATTTGGGTGATTAAGCAAAGCCAATTTCATGAAATTTTCATATTTCACCTTGATATGATCATTGATGGCGCGTCACATCCCATTGTGTTTGTTGATGAGTCCCCCACTTATATTGTTAGGACTTGACCCCTGCATTAGATGCAAGATACATTTAGTCAGTTACATTTAAACAGTACACTTCCTAGGGTAACAGATCTGACTTTCAGTGCTTAGTCAACAGGACCACATATCCTGCTTGTACAATTCCATTTTCCCTGTCATGTGATACAGTGCTTGTCCATGGTGGATCACTCCAGCAAATGTAATCAGTCACTGCCTAGTAACTGATATCACACGTGACATTCCCTCTGGCTCTCAAGCAAAGCCAAACCACACCTTCAAATATGACGTGTACCTTATATGTGTCACTGTGCAAAGCTATGCTCCGAACAGGAGTTTGCCTTCTGGTCTGATACAATTTGTGCTAACCAATAGTGGCGTCTCGCGGTTCAGCCGTGTCCGATCAGTAATCATGGCTATGTCGATTTCCTGTTCGGAACAAGCTATATGCTCAGTTCGCTTAGAAAACAATGTGAAAGGAAGCGGTGCAGATTGTGACAAAAAGATACAGAAACAAGAGTGAACAAGCCTAGCCTACAAACTAAGCATGAGATCGAAGGCTGAACGATTGCTTTTACTGTACTTTGAAGACGACCCAGTTCTCAATAGTATTTTAATATGTAGGATAGTACATCATGTGCCGGGATCAGTGCAGCAAAAGAGATAACTCCAACAAAAGTGTTTCTGGAAGGACCAACGTTGCAGGATGAAAGACAAGTGATTGCAGTGAGCAGTTTCAACAACAATCATAGGCTTTGATTGCAAGATGAGAACTGAAGGTGCTGTCATTACATCTCTCTGAGGACGTTTTGCTGCACTTTGAAGAGACTGAGACATGAATAATAGACCATGGAACACAGCAATCAATGTTCATTGAAACAACATTATCTTTCCAGTGCAAGCACACTGTTTGGACAAGAGAATTGTTTGACTAACAGGAATGAGAATGAAAATGAGAACCCATTATTACTTCCTAAGCACTACGAGGATAATTATGTTTATGGCACATAGAATTTAATTCCATGCAAGTGGTATGTGATGCACACCATTTTAAATTTGCCCTGAACATATTGCTAAGGCAGAACCATGGGAAAAGGTGTTTTAGACATACACTGAGACAAAGTGTACACATATGCAGGAGTTCTAGTAAGATAAGTAACAAATAAATGTTTTACCTGTATTCAAATGGCCAGAAAACCCCACAAGGGCGAGTTATACATCACTCGATGCATTATAAGAAGCTTATCAAAAAGCCAAATGGTCTTGTACTCTGTTTCAAGTATGCTACAGAACAGGATTTTGATGTCTCATCTGCCAGAATCATCTCTCTCTATTTATATATAAAAGTAAAAATGGGTTTGTTGGTTTGTGGCTTGGTGAAGCATTGCTCCGTATACAATACCACACTGTTTCACCAATCTGCACCAAATGTTGCAAAGTTACCTGTAAGAGCACTCTGGAAATGACTGGCTACATGATATTTGGACATCCCACCCCTTTACCCAGATTTCAGCAAAAGTCAACATTTGTTTGTGGGTTTGTGGCTTGGCAAAAATCGTTGTTTGTTTTCCTAATACAATTCCACACCATTTCACTAATCTGCAAATTTTGCATAGTTACCTGTTAGGACCCTCCTGCTGTCACTGGCTACATGACATTTGACCCCCATCCCTTTCCTGGATTTCATCAAAAGTCAACATTTGTTTGTGGGTTTGCCAGTTTATGGCTTGGCGAAGCATTGTTCCTCATACAATTCCACACCGTTCCACAAATCTGCACCAAGTTCGGCCTAGATACCTGTTAGGACCCTCTGGATATGGACACCCCACTCCTTTCCCCGGATTTCAGCACCTTCACACGTGAGATGGATGCCTGAAAATGGCGAAACATCAATGTGGTCGTAGAAGGACCTGTCTCGACACAAGGAACAAAGACCTCAAAAACCATGTTTCAAGGCCTTAGTATGTACGGTTCCAAGATATTTGTAATACACCACAACCAGGGCGAGGCGACAGGTGGGGAGAGAGCACAGAAGGCCCCAGTATGTAGCAGCACACCAACTCTTGCCTTCCCTGAATGTCTGCTCCGGGGCATATCAGCCAGCCACACGCACCCATTCTCAGTACAGTTTACTTCAATGTGCAAAGCACATCAAGCGATAGGTGAATTGGAACAGCGACCTACAGGATCAGTGGTATCATGTCTGTCTACAGAGCTCGTTCGGAGAATGGGTACCTCTGCTAGTATATTATATTTCATCATGTTACATTTCCCACCCCTAAAAACCCACCCCAACCATTTCCCAAACATATTTAACCCTCAACCCCTAAATGTATTCTCTATAACATTTTTCGTTATAACATATTTGATATATGTTCATTCTTTATAAAATATTCAACATAAAGACTGCATACCATACTTTTTGTGTTTGATGTAAATGGAGGTAGGTGGGCTCTTTCAGTTCGGTTGGTGATGCAATATTTCAGCCATTCTAGTGCGGTGCTTTGAATAATGGATTCTTCCAGTCTCTTGATTAGAGTAGCATGTTTGATAGTGTCCTAAGCAGCCAAGATGCCCAGTAGTATGAGGGCTGATTGGGTGATGTTATCTGTGTTTATTTTTAGGTCATCCCATATGGGGAGGAATGCTGATTCGGTTCCGCTCATGGTTCTGAAAACAACCTGGGATTGGTCAAGTGTGCTGCTGCTTTCTAAATGATTGAGTAGCTTTTTGTATATGTGGTTCTCCAGGATTTTCACTGGGTCTGGTAGGTTTGATATGGGTATGTAGTTGGCAGCGTTCTTTGTTCTCCCTGTTTTGCCTTTTATGAGGGGTTTGATGGATGCTGATTTGAATGATTTTGGTACTATTCCTGTGTTTAAGGATATATTCATTAGTAGGCGGGTGTAGTGGGCTGGTGTTTTGTGAGTGAGTAGTTTTTGTAGATATGCGGGGCATGGGTTGCTGGGCTACCCGGCTATGTTGGTATCTTTTAGTAGTTTGTCAAACGTTTCCTTGCTTATAGCTTTGAATCGATTGAGTGTTGCGCTGGCTGTTTCAGTGTTTTCTAGGAGGGTGTTGTTCCTGGTCCTGTGTGATGCATCAATGACTTGCTGGACTGCTTCAATTTTTGCTCTCAGGTGGGCAGTGATGTTGTTGCATACGATTGGCAAGGGTGCAATGTTGTTGTTTTTTTTATTTCCTTGATGATTCTGAACATTTCTATTTGTGGATTTGTTGCTGATTGGATTCTCGCGGTATAGTATGGTTGGTTGGCTTTCAGGACTGCCAATGTGTATAGCTGAATTTGTCATTGGTAGATAGTTTTGTCCAGTTGGTTGTATTGTTTTCTCCATCGCTTTTCTAGTTTACGTTTTTTCTTTCGCCAGTTCCTTTGTGAACTAATGTGCTTGTATTTTTTTTGGTGTGGGTTGGAAGAGTTTTAAGGGTGTTAGTTGGTCTAACGCAGCTGTGATCCAGGAGCGAAGATTCTCTTAACTGTTATGAAAAATTCATGTGTCGACTTTAGCCATCCTTGAGTCAATAGTTTGGAATGTTTAATGATGGGCTTATTTTTTTTAAATGTTTCAGCATCCTAAAGATTTTTGGTGTGCTTTTTAGGTAGCTTTTATTACATCTGAGTTGCATTACTTTTTAGCAGACTTCATGTCAATTTTATAGTCCTTTCTGATCCCTTTCAAGAGGATTTTATTATTTATTTATTTATTTATTTATTTTTATTTATTTATTTTTATTTTTGTAATGCGCCAACATGCCCGTGGGCCTCAGGGCACACACAAAGACAAGACAAGGACAAACAGGCACATAAGGCAGAAGAGGAGAAAAGAGTCAACGAGTTATTCCAGATTAAAAAAGTGAGTTTTTATGGCGCATTTGAACACTGTATAGCTCTGGATCTGCCGTATCCGGGCTAGTAGTGTATTCCAAAGAAGGGGATCCTGAGCATCGAGAGTGGTACCTCCAAATTTGGCTGTCCTAAATTTGGGGTGTTTAAGGACAATCGCATGGAATTCTCAAGAGTTTGACTTTTGGTCCATCAATGATGTGTTTTTCTCAGATAAAATATTCTGTGTGTTCCATGCTTGATGGACAGTGGTACAACTTTGTCAGTGATTTTAGAAGTGTTTTTATTGCACATTTCCACTTGTTCTCTGACGTACACAGAAAAAAGGATGTTTTTACGGAAAGCTGAAAAAGTGGGCATAGGTTATTTGCTGTCCGAAATTTTGCTTTTTCTGTCTTTCTTACCTGGGGAAGGCCTTGCTGATGGAATGGTCAGTTTAAAATGGATGACATGGTGGTCGGCCCAGTCTAATGGAGTGGATACTGATTCGGAAATTAGCATGTTCCCTACCCACAACATATCTGGGGAATGGCCTTTTCTATGTGATGGATGGGTTTTAAAATTATGAAAACCCATAGTCTTCATATGGTCTTCCAATTCTAAAATAAAAGGATCTTTATGGTTATCTGCCCACAGATTCATGTCACCCAGGAGCAGAGAATATTCTGATTCAGTGGCTTGAAACAGTGGGATTCCATTTAACTCTTTAGGGAAAAGTAATTCTTGTTTAATTTGGTTGGTTGATTAGTAGAATTATATTCATTAGTTAAGCACATACAATTAAAGGGTCACTGTTGGCCTCCTTAAAGGAGAATAAAATATGTACATGCTGGTATAATAGGCACACTGACACAAATGCAAATAAGAAATATTAGTATTATATGTGATGCAAATATTATGGAAGGTGTTTCAGGGAATGAACTATGGCTGACATTGGTGTGTCCCAGCAGTGCGGCACATATTACGTACCTGAAAAACGCTAAACTGAAAAACGGGACTGTCGCCCGTAGGGGGACAGCATTAATAGTGAAGACCCCAGGCAGCATATTAGTACATTAACCCGTCAAAAGTTGAAGGAGGTCTAAGAAGACTTTTCGGGAAGCTAGACTGCGGTTTCAAGTGGTCCTCTGATACTCTCACATGCCTGCTCTAGGCCTGTATTTATGGTGCCCTTCTGCAGGCCTCCGGAAGGGAGGAGCCATTGTCCCACGGTGCACTGTGGAAAAAGAATCAGAAGGAAAGAAGAAGATGTTTGGCCTGTGCCACCCTACAAAGCCTGCAGTACATGGAGAGAACCAAAGACTGCAGCCCTTTCGGCCCGGCCTAATCAGAGCATCTCTGTTTTACCACATAGAGGCCCAGGGGTGGACTGGTAACCAAAAGAGACCCTGAAAATAATTTTCAAAGTGGCTCCATACTACACATTCTGAGCAAACCCAAGCCTTTTCCCATGATAAAATATGGAAATAAAAAAAGGTTACAACATAAATGAAGCGCAGGGTGCGGAGGCCGACTGGGAAATCTTCAGAGTTTCGTGTTGGCCAGTCCACACTTCGAAAGGCCTTTGGCGCCGCCTGGCGATCCAGTAGAGAAAAGAAAGTGGACCCACGTGTTACCCCCAACAGCTGCCAGTGCTCCCGCTCCACACGGAAAGCAAGAATCCAAGGAAAGCTCTGCAGAGGCCGCCTCAGTACTTCCCTGTGTTAGTGGGGGAGTGCTACAGTCCTGAAAAGAGGAATAGCTTTAGGCCCGCTGGGCTTCCATTGGTAACCCCGTCATGCTGTCTTTTCCTTTTAGTTAAACATATTTTAGGATGAGGGGTTTTCTTTTTTTGAACATTTGAGATCTAGAGTAAACTTTCCCTGCTATCTTTAGGCTGTGTTTTAAAGGTACTAACAACATTTAAGTTTCAGAGACTGAGGGATAGTATGTCTGGCTAGAGGACCACCAAGGGAAGATAGAAAGAGACTTCATCAAGTTTTCTCAGTTTATGCAAGACAGTCTTGCCGTCCTGTAATATGTTGTGTGTCTCCTTTGGTTGCACACAATCCTGAGTAGGATATACATGCATTGATATGCATTGTGTTCATGTCTATTTATGTCTTGTATGGCAAGCTGTGTCACACCTTGCACAAGGTTTTCCTGGTTACCTGATCTCTGGAACTTGCCTTTATGATGTGGAAGTGTTGCTGGCTTATTCCCCACCCAGTTGGCAAATATTTCCTTTATAGGAGTTTCAGTCACTACGATTGAGTTGAGTATTTTTTCGTTTTTTGAAAACTTTCATTGAATGCATTTTTATTATTTTATTAGTGCATTAGTGTAATTGCAAATTTGGTTGCAGGTAAAAGGAAGTCCCTGGAGTTTGCTTCTAAAAACTGCTCCTGGTAGAGCCAGTTTTAAAACAGGAATAGTAGGCACAGGGCACTCCAAAGAGAGTATCCCCATCATACTCACCTAGCATTACACTACAGAGAACCCACATTTGCAATTACATTACATAAATCATATAGCGTTTTCGAATGTATTGCTACCTGCAATATTGACTACAGTTGCTGTTAAATCTTACATATGACGTTTCAAAATGAAGAGTTTGCCCAAGTTGCAGCTGAACTTCCAATAATTTCAATATGGACAAGTTATGCATGGATAGAAAAGACTAACTGTGACAGATTGGCATCTATCAGTAAAAGCCTCCAATGAGGCTTTTACTGATCAAACATAAATAAGCATAAAAAGGAACCTCCAGATCCAAACAAAACATTAATTGATTTGTGCTTTAACATCGAATTAAAAGTACATTTCAAATTTGTCTAGCTGTGCAAATTGCAACTTGTTGATTTACATCATTTTCGCTATAATGGTCTAATGTTTTAAATGTTTGTTCCAAAATTTTTGCTGTTACGTAATTTATTCTTGGTGGTCGACAATCATATATCAAACTCCACCATTTTTCAGAGTCTAGGCCACATAAATACACAATGTTGCTTTTTAAATATAAATTTCTAATTTCTCTTAATTTTGTGCAAAATAACACCAAATGGCTAAGAGACTCTTAATTTTGTTTGCATAGCCTACACTTTGTGCATATTGGTTCTTTGCTATATCTTGCCATCGTTGTTTTGTTTCGAAGAACATTCAGTCTAAAACGCGGTAATAGATCTCTTTGCTTACGATTTGGGAATTTTCTCAGGTAGTTCGGTATTATGGACATCACACCGCAATTTATTTTTAGAAGTGTATGAGTCTTTGATGATGCTCTTTTTATTTCAGTATTAGACCAATCCTCTGGCCATAAGATTCTTTTAACAAGTTTTGGTTTTTCTGCCAGGATTTGTTTCTCTATGCCTATATCTTCAAGGATTCGATCGTTTTCTCCTTTCCAATCTTCGACTACATTTTCTGTGAAGTTGTTATTTTTGCAAAATACTTCAGATTGAGGTGGCATGAAGGTGCTCATTGTTTTTCTATAGAGCATCAGCTTATTGTATGTGATGTATACATATAAAGCTGTCAAGCCAAGTTCGTAGCAAATTACCGACATTGGAGTGGCTTTCGGTATTGGTAAGATATTTTTCCAAAATAGCCCTTCCAAGGCATTCCAGAAATCTTCTCCAATGTTCATACACGTTTCACCACCATATATTAATGTTGGTATTACTTTAAGTCTGTAGAATGTGATTACAGGTCAGAGGGAGAATTTCCCATATCTTTTGTTGATGATATTTGCTTGTGCAATTAGTTGTTTTGTTTTCATCTTTAACATCTTTTTCCAAGGCTCTTCATTTTTTGTCCCACTTAGCTGAATACCCAAGTATCTTATTTCGCTGCATGGCTTTATTTGCATAGTATTCCAGTCCATTTCTCATTTTTGCCTTTTTTCCATCTTTTATCGCCAAACGTCAATATTTCTGACTTTTCCGCATTTATTTCTAAGTCCTTTTCCTCAACGTATTTTTCATCCTGGATTAGGGCTCTTTTTAAACCAACTTTAGTATGATTTGATATAATCAAATCGTCAGCATATAATAAACGGCTGACCGGTCTGCAGTTTAGTCTTGGTGGAAAAGTTCTACTGTTGTCCAATGAATATTGCAGATCTTCAATATAAAAGCAAAAAAGAGTAGCTGCTAACGGGCAACCTTGTTTCAAGCATTTCGTTGTTTTGATTTCATTTGATAGGTTGCCACTTTGGTCTAATTTAACTCTTATTGAAGTGTTAGCATATAATTCTTTTATTGCTTTTAGTAAGTCTATAGGGCATCCCTTTGTAGCTAGTTTTTCCCACAGATGACTTCGGTTTATGCTATCAAAAACTTGCCACAGATCAATGCTGGCTATGTACAATTGTTGTTTATTTGTAAGAGCTCTTTTTTTCATCAATCCTAGTAACAGGAGATTTAAGCTGCAGCCTATTTTTTCAACAAAGCCTGACTGGCATTTGTCATATACGTTTGCTTCTTTAATCCACTTTTTTAAATGTATTAGCAGGAGTGTAGCAAAGATCTTTCCAACACAGTCCAGCAAGGCGATTGGTTGGTAGTTTTTTGGCTCCAAACGGTTTCCTTTTTAAAAATAGGAAAAACGATGGCCGACTTCCATGATTTTGTAATTTTTCCAAGCTTGATAATCCTCTTTAACAGCACTTCACAATAAATAGCCCATTTTTCTGGATCTTCTTTTAACACTGCGTTAGATAGGCTGTCTGGGCCTGGGGGTCTTGATGTGCTTGCTTTTTGAATCAGCATTTTTATATCTTCATTATAGAAGCTAATATTCTAGGCACTGGCTTCTTTTTCTTTTTTGTCGCTTGGTGGATGCGGTTTTTCTACATCATTGAACAATTTTGTAAAATGATCAGTCCAGCTGGCCTCGGAGATGGGATTTATAAGAGCTGGAGCTGAATTTTTCATGTTTAGCAGGTCCCATAATGTTCTGTTATTTGTGTTATTCATGGCTTTTTGCATATCTTCAGCGTCAAGTTGTAATAATAGCATTTTATGTGACTTCTGCCAATTTTTGTATTTTTGTTTTCTTTTCCGTATCAATTCTTTTATTTCTTTGTTATTTTGAGTTTTTAATACATATAGATCTTTTCGCAGTTGTTTCTTTTGTGTCATTACTTCTGAATCATATACATGTAATTTTTTGAATTTTGGTTTTGTATATTTTCCTGTACTTTGTTTGAAACTCTGTAGAGACATGTTATATTCACCAGAAATGTTTTCTTTGTTTGCCATTTGCCCAAATTGTGTAGTACAGTGTCGAAATAATTTCTTTTCAACCCTAGGTGATTTAATCCTGTTTCCAATTCGATTTGAGTGTCCCATACAGTATTTTTCTTTCTCTTCCAAAGCGAGATCACAGTGATAATTGGATTGTGGTCACTGTGGATGGCTGACGTTACACCGAAGCTCAACAGTTTCGCCAACAATTGTTCAGAAACGAACATATAATCTAATATATTGTTTGATTTACCATTTGTCCAGGTATTGGTAGGGGGATGTCCCCCTTCATGTTTCCATTTAATCTGTGAAGTCTCCTCGCATCCATTTCATCATTCGACATTTGTCCACGTTTACATTTTTGTCCATTTTTTTCTACTATTTCTTCTTGTCTAGATCTCTTTTCTTCAAAGCAATTTGCATTAAGATCGCCACAGATAACAATATTCATATCTTAATTCACTTCTCTTTTGCAGTCCAAACACTCCATAATTTGATCTATAAATTGGTCGCTTTCATTTTTCAGAGGATTCCAGTATACATTCATTATTAATAAGGTTTGCTTAGACCTGGGTGTTTCTGACTGAAATTGCACTATGGTTGACTGTATATATAGGTTTATATTTGTAAATTCGATCACCATTATTCCAGATCCATTTTTGATCATGGTTATTAAACCTGCAAAGGGTCTTCCAATCAAGCCTCCTTTGGCTGGGTTGAATAGCACGGTGTAGCCATCTTAATAGGTGTAATTTCACTGATCTCTTTGATTTCCTTGGGTGGCTACAATTTTGGTTTCATTTCAAGGGTACCAGCTAGCCAGTTCCAATATTTCGGATCGTCTTTTGGAGTTTGAGTTGTATTATTTGACAGGGCTGTATTTTGGTTTCTTTTTATAGTTATTTTTATTTTATTTAAATGTTCCTTTCCCTGACTTGTTGAAGTTCTCCATTGTCTTTTTCTTTTGGCTGTGATTGCCATGATCCTATAGTTTGCCTTTCTATTTTACACTTAATGCAAAACTGTGTCTTTTCGTTTAGGGAGTCTTCTCTCTGTTTTAAATTCAAGATCTCAGTTCTTACTTTATCTTCTGGGACTCCACCATCTTTAAGTGTTTCTCTATTGGATTGCTCGGTTTTGCTGTCTCCGTATGTCCAAGTCTCAGCATCAGTAGTTCCATCAGCTACTAGTCTCGTAATTCTGAAGCCTAGTAATCTAAAATGTCATAGGCCTCTATCATAATAGAAGCAAGTATGACGGAATTTGTCGCAATTTCGACTAGATCAACACGAGCATCAATAGGAAAACTTACGGACAGAATTTCCTCTGATTTTATGGTTTTTAATTGGGGAATGTATTGTATTATCTTCATAATGCCTGATCTATTCAGTGTTAGACCATCCAAATTTCTTGACATTCTCTCCAGTACCACAACTGTATTTATTGCCAATTTTTGATTTGATTTATTCCATTTGTTGTTTTGTCCGATTTTTCTTGAATTTCCTTGTCTTTCAGTTGGTGTCTTTATCTCATTTTCTGAAATGTTTTGATGAGGGTCATTCAACTTTTGAAGTAATGGCTCCTTGGATAAGGAATCGGTCTTAAGTTCTTTACTCATATCTGTATATTTGGATGTACATTTTTGCAGCTTTTCGCTCAAAGTTAGAAAAACGTCCTCGCTTTTTTTGTTGTTTGCCATAGGGTCTATGCATACCTCCTCGGATTCATATATGTTAATGGGCCTCATTACACGGACGGCGGTAAGGGTTAACGGTCACCGTTAATGGCAACGGTGACCGTTAACCCTTACCGCCGTACTACGAGGTCCCTTTGCGGGTTGGAGGAATCAACGCCTGCTTCTTGCAGGCGTTAAGTACCAACCCGCTAAGGGACCTCGGAGCTAATTACGGCACCGCAATATTGCGGTGCCATAATTAGCGCCTTCCCCATTCCCATAGAGCCCTATGGGGCAGAAATGGGAATGGGGAAGGGCAATGGCGGAAGGGGGATTTACCGCCCCTCCAACCTTGGAATGGGGCGGTAAATCCCCTTTCCGCCAAGGCGGTGCCGGTAATTTACCGGCATGGTCCAGGGTGCTAATAGCACCCTGGATTACCGCCTTCCGTGTAATGAGGCCCAATGTCCATAATCACCCTTTCTTGAGTTTCATTTTCTTTCAAGTTTTCTGTTTCATAGACAGAGCAATCTAATAGTTCCTGCAGACTGCCATCATATATATTAGAGTCGTTAGAAGACACGGATACGGGCAGAGTCTTATCTGACGACGGAGGAATTGCTGTCCCTACTGGTTTGCTGCTAGGTGGAGGTGCGGAAGAGGTTCTTGAGATTTCGTCTTCTGCTGTGATTTTTAGATTTCATAAGAAACTCCTAGAGCCACACATCTTTTTTTTTGTCCTTATTTTTCACATTTTTTGTTTTACAAATACTTTTAAAGTTTTTCTTTTGTGGATGGTCCAACTTTATTACTTCTGCCTTTTTGATTGCGTTGGGATCAAATATAGAGAATGGGTTTGTCACAGCTTTGTCTGGAGGTCTCACAGATTTATCAGGGATCTCGCATATGATTTTCTGGCTGTTCTCACTTTCAGGTAGCATTGGATTTTGGGCGATTGGCAGCATTTTCTAGCCGGGCAATACTGGCATCATGATTATTTGTTCTTCGCATATGGTGTGTTGAATGGTGTCTGAGTCGCTAGCTGGCTCACTGATAGTTGTTGCATTTCTTACCTCCACTTTTCCAGAGTCTTTTGTTTGTGATGATAAAGTCATGACGATTTCTCGGATGCCTTCCGAGAAAAAACGCTTATCTGATTTAACATCTTGTAGCAAATCGATCAGTGTTTTTAGGACTACGCCATCCATTTCGTTTTCTCGGCTTCGCTTTTCTTTAATTGCTTCCATTTTGCTGTTCATTAATGCAATCATCGTTGTTTGATCTCGTTGATTTTCATTTAGGTTTTCATACAATTTGAGAAAAGGAGCCATGGTTATGGCTACTGAAGCAATAATAGATTCCTGGGCATCTTTGAGCCACCTTGCTTCGTTTGCGACTCCTTTAAGAGTAATGTTTTTGTGCCTTTTTTGACTGATTCTTTTACTTCTATTGCTCTCATTTGAACTATACTCCAAGGAGGAGGAGGTGTTTTTTTCCGATGACATTGTCTCCTTGGTAATGATGTTTGTGTGTGGTAAGACATTTTTAATTTGTTCTTGTAATGTTTTTATTTCCAGAGAACGATTTCTAATTGCTTTATCAGGTACACTTGATTCTTCAGGTGATCGAAGCCTTTGTGATTCGACCTCAGCAATATTCTTATTAGAATTTTTAACTGGCGATACAAAGAGTTCTAAGGAAACAAGGAGTTTGCACTCTCTATTTTTTTTTTTAGGCTCTCCTTACAGGTGAATACATCCGTGGTCGTTTAGGTGCCCATGATTCATTTTGGCCATCTGGCCCATTTTGCTTTGGCAAGGTTTGTCCTTGGTTTATTCCACTTGGAATTACTTCCATAATTGCAGTCGTGGTATTAGTTTTTTCTACAACCAGATTTGTTTTTTGCACTTCAATCAACTCAGCTGTATTTGTTAGAGGATCATCACCAGTTATTTCTGAAGTAACAATGGCATTTATCAGATCACTTGTGCCATTGGACGTTGTTTTTAGAGTTGTACTTTCTTGCAAATTGGTATATGTTCAAGGTTTTCCAGTTTTTGTTAAGTTAGTCTCCTCATTTTGCGTGGACTTTCCATTAAAGTGCCACCTCAAAGTTCTAATCTCAGAACTAGAGCGACATCCTTTTTATTTGCTTGTTTTGTCTGACTATGTATCCCAAATTTCTCTATGACTGTTGGTCGTGCACAAAGCTGAGTAACGGCATTTTTAATTTTAAAACTGTCGTTATTTTGGGATTTCGTATTTGTACTTTCCTTGTGCATTAACATGTTTGCTGTTTCGGGTGAGGACACTGGGTGGATCACGGCGTCCCCTCCGCCTGTGCCTCCAGTCATCCCATGCGTTGCCGTTGCAAGGCACCCGCCGACCGAGACTAGAGGCGGCGGGGGACTGCTCACGCTCTCCGCATCCACGTCAGTCAGAAGCAACGCCAAATCAGCCGCAACGAGGTCGCCACCCACACAAGGAGGCAGACCGCTCGCAGGCTCACAGCAAAGGGGCTCATATGCCGCCCCCTCTCCGCAGCACATCTCCTCTCGCATGCGGCACAGCGCCGAGGGAGGGCGCCCATGGCCAGCCAACAAAGGCGCGGTCAAATCGGCGCCATCATCCACGCCGCTCACGTCACGCTCATCTCCAAACAAGCCGGGCAGCACACCCGCACCCGCAGACACCGCACCGGGAGAGCTGGAAAGCACCTCCTCGGAGCAAATCACTGATCCCCCGGCGGAAAGCAAACATCAATCACAGGTGAGGAACAATTTATCGCTGCAATTGGAAACAAAGGGCTACTAATATCCAGTGCACAGATTGTGTTTTACTTTAAGGAAGGCATAATGTGTGGTAAAATATGAGGCTACTTATCAGCAGTATCCAGGGCACGTACCTTACTCCGGGTGCAGGAATTCTTTATTTCAGGTGTTTCAGAGTCCATTTGCTGGACAACCAGCCAATCAGAGATTTCAATTGATCTGGATGCTGAAACTGAGCTTCCTCCACTATATTATCCAGGTTAGCACATCATTTTCCTGCTTGCCCCATTTTGGGCCTCACCAATGGTGAGGTCCAAAATATTCCCTTTGGCGTGTAATCTAGGGTATATATTTGGAGGTGATGGCACTGTTACTAGAAAAACTAAAATTGGTGTTGCAGAATTTATATCTTTCCCAATCTCGTTAAACCCACACTGTGATCATACCTTTTGGTCTTGCCAAGCAATGACGTGTCCACATCTGAGTTACTGTGACAAAATACTTGCTGGCCGGTAGAAATTCAAGGTGGAGCAAAGGCTTCTTTGCCCTAGTCCCTAACTTGCACCACAACAATAAAAGAACTACCCAAGAAAACCATTCTCTCATTTACTAAAAACACAATAAACACTAAGTACTAGTCCACACAGGCAAGGGAACGACACAGTATAAACAGACTAGATAACTATGAATTGCAATTCACTGTGACATCCAAAAAAGGCACTTTTAAAAAGGGAGGAATATTTTAGAAATAGTTTGTACAATCTTTCTTGTTGTGTTCAAGGTCTCTAGGGCCCAAGGTTAGGCAAGATGGTCATGGTACATTGTTGGCCTGAGATTGGCCCCTAGTGCTCAGTCTGTTACCTTCTTAGTTCTTTAGTTCCTAGAGTGGTTTGGGGGAGTCAAGTCTGGCTCTTGTACTGAGATGCAGATTTGAAAATGGGACACAAGATGGACTTGGTCACGGTTGCATTGCTGCAAAAACAAGGCTGTCAGAGCAAGCTGTTTTTTAAGGGGAGCAGGTGGGCAAGCTTCACTGGTGGGTCCGTCATAGACTGGATTGCTGGATTTGCATCAAAGTGGTAGCCAGTAGGCACGACATGTTCTTTGTGGCTGAGCGACTAGTTAAAACATAGGGCCTCATTACGAATGTGGCGGTAAGGCAACAATGGCGCCGGTAGTGCTACCGGCGCAGTTGTTACCATGCCGCCACATTACGAGTTCTGCTTGCAGGTGCCGCTCTGCACGCCTGGTCAGACCAGGTGTGCAGAGCGGCACCCGCAACCAGAACTGGATGGTAGCAACGGTACCGTTATGAACGGTACCGCTGCTACCATCCTCCCCATTCCCATTGAGCCCTATGGGGGCTAAATGGGAATGGGGACGTACCGGGTCTGGGTCCCGCGCATGGGGAATTACCGGGCCCATCGAGGTCGGAATGGCCCGGTAATTGCCCTTTCGCAGGACTCGGACCCGAGTTCAGGGGTAGCCATGCCGGTAAAAACGGCATGGCTACCTCCAACCTCGTAATGAGGCCCATTGTCTCCCCGTTTCTAAATGCTGATTCCCATTTCTTGGTATCTGCAAGGCTTCAGCCACAACCAGTGTCATGCATACTTGTTCGGGTAAATTGCTGGGATTCTTCTTAAGAGGTTTTGGAAGCTGGAGCCCTCTTCTACTTTGACAACTCTAAACCTGTCTAGCTATTGCCTATAGTTTCTCTTCTCTGCTTACTCCGACAGATGTCTGGGTAAAGTACAGTTCATAAAAAAGCACTCACTCGTTAAACCTCATTGTTGGTGCGCGCTCTCACCTCAGGCCACATCTCCACTTACTATATTGCACTCTGTGTTGGTTTTTTCCCTGCCTTGTGTTCTAGCTCTTTATTTCCCCTGGGAACATCTCCTTGTTTATCTCAGGGTTTGAAGTGTTAATACGTAGTAGAACTATGTTCCCTCTGCCCCACCACAATGTCCCCCAATCCTCCCACACTGTCCACTCCCCCTGACTCCATGCTCACACGCATACCCCCCATTCAAACCACATACTTGGGTCCTGCCTTCTCCACTCCACCCCACAACCTTGTGTTTTACAATAGTAAAAACACAGTGAAGTAAAATGCATTCAAATGGCCACCAATAGCTTTAGTAATTGTCCCCCACAGCATGCAGCCTCCTCTTTCCAATCACCCACATTTCGCAACTCTTGCCCAGTACTATAGCCCCTCACATCCTCCCATTACTTCTACAGATAATAAGTCTATATAGATAAACAAAAACAAACCCTGTCTTGAGATAACTCACTATGATGCAACATTGGACAGTTAACAGCAGGTCCCAGGTTCGAAACCTCACAAGAGAAAAAAACAAAGAGCAAAGGTGCCCTACCCTTTCTTGCTGTGGGTGCTCCAGGTGATATAAACTAAGGGAACAATGGTGCTCTCAGCTGCAAAATAAGGGATTGTCGTTCCTGCCCACTTTGACCTCTCTTCCTCTTGAAGGACACGAACAAACTCTTGTTCCTAATAGGATGGCCAATTGACAAGATTGAATAAATAACAAAAAAACAGACCCAAGACCAAAACACACCAGAATCAGACATCAACCTGTTAAGATCCAAACAACAGAAATTAGGTCCCAGAAAAAGAAAGTCAATGTCACAGAAATGTGGGTTCCAAAGTCATTTGTATTTGGCCCAATGTCCAGCTAAAGTCCACAAAAGACATCTTTGGAAACACCAATCAGGAAGAAATCACCTCATCCCAGCAACACCAGGGACAAATCAGAGAGACCAACCATGGATTAACTAGGCAATCATGTGACGAGAGTGTGTGGCGTCACTTCTGTTTTATGGCTTCACTTCCTATCCGTGACATCACTTCCTGCGGTCATCTTGGTTTTAGGACATCACTTCCTACAGCCATCTTTGTTCAGTGACATCACTTCCTGTCCATCTTAAGTCAGCCCAATCTCCAGCTAATGGCCACAAGAGACTCCTCTGGGAACAACAATCAGGAAGACATCACCTCAACCCAACAACACTGTCATGATGCCTACCCCCGGAGCACCAGGCCAGGCCCAGCACCCCCGGAAGCAGGCATCATGCCCTCGGGTAAAAGCCCAGCAGCCCCTTATAGGGCCTCTTTGGACTCAGTCCTGGCGCCTTTGGCGCTAGGTTCATGTTGGGCATCAGTCCTGGCGCCATAGGCGCCAGGCTCATAAAGGGAGGTGTTTTGTGCACTTACCTGATGCAGACCATGCTGCACGCTTCAGGCCTCCCTGAGACCTGAAAGGGACTATTTTTTCATAGGGACTATTTTTTCACTCGGGCGTGGCCAGGGAAGGATACATACCTAGTTGGGGAAGGATACATACCTGGGACTTCTTTGGAGGCTATTTAAGCCACGCCCAGACAGCAGCTCATGCTTCGCGTTGTTCTGCTTCCTGCAGCTTAGCGCTCACCGTGTCTGCTCCTGCTCCTGGACTCCAGCCACGCCCGCCTCGAACCTGGAAGACCTGCAAGGAAGGAAGAGAAGAGAAAGGTGAAAACCAAGGACTATTTCAAACTTCTTACCTGCATCCGGAATCTTCTCGCCAGCATCCCTGAAGAAAGACTTCCATTTAAAAGCATTGCGTTGCTCGCTGTAGCACCACGCTTCACTCACCTGTCCTCGAGACATCTCCCGGCTCCATCGCGGCTGTCAGCATCAGACGCCACATCTCTGCACCTAGGGGAGAGAGGAAGAAACAAAAGGTGAGCAGAAGGAACACAGAAGGAAAGCCTGATTAACAGCCATAATACTTACCGGCTTTTCTTCCACATTTCGGGTCGGTGCCCCCCCGTTGGCAGGTACCGTACCCCGGCCCCTATGGGGAAAGGACAAGAGACATTTCTGGGGAATGATAAGGACATTTAGAGGGATCGCCCTCATCACTACTCACCTCGCAGTTTAACCCCTTGACGCATCGCCTTCATTCTGCACCTGAAATAAAGGACAGATCACAGGTTAGAAAGACAACATAAAGGGGGCCTCACTTCAACTTTGAACTTTCATACTTACGGCGCATCGCTCAGGAAAGTCAAGTGGATTTTGCCAGCGCCATTCTGAAAACCAGTGAAGTAACTGGACGATCAGGCGCCCCTGCACCAGAAGCAGGATGGAGAGTTCATCCTTCCAAACCATAAGGTGAGCTTAAACCGGGGTTTGGAGGACGTTAGAGAGGAACGAAGGGGGAAGGGGGAAGGGGTGGAGCTAGCACACTATTCTGCAGACTGTTAATCCCCTTTCTCATCTGCAGAAGGATATTCCTACGGGCCAGGCAAGCACGATTTGGAGGTCCTGTCCAATCAGTGTTCCAGGTCCTGCGCATCACGCTAGAAGAGGCCACAGCAATCCAGACTAGACCAGCGCCCCCGTGGGAACCAGGTGAGCGTTACAGAACGCGAAGCCTTCCTACAAATTCCCACCCAGGCGCTATGGAAACTTCCGAAACTGACCAGTTGGCCCAATTACTGGGGGAATTACGGGCCGAAGTACACGCCGCTCATCAAGAGACTAGTGCCTTCAGGAGGGAAGTGATTGTAATAAAGGATAGAGCTGATGACCTGGCTAGACAGCTTTTGCAAAGTCAAGCTGGACAAACTCCTTTACCCGGTTCCAGGGGGAACCCCGCTCCTGTGGTTTCCAGTAACCCGGTGCAGATTAATCTACCTGGAAACATCCCGCTGGCCCCACCTGAACGCTTTGCTGGGGACCCCAAACGATTCGCCGTATTCATGAATCAGTGTCGGTTGCACTTCCTATGCAGACCTGGGGCCTTCCCTAATGATCAGACCAAGGTAGCCTTTGTGTTGTCATATCTCAGCGGCTGTGCTGCCGATTGGTCAGTCCCACTGGTAACTCAAGATGACCCGATTCTTCGTGATTTTCAAGGATTTCAAACAAGCATGGAAAGGTTATTTGCTCAACACTCCCAGGGACAGGCTCTGGATGACGAACTTCTATCTGTGTGACAGGGCAATCAAGACCTTCTATCCTACATTGCAACCTTCAATAGACTAATTGTGGAAACTGGTTGGCCAGAGGATAAAAGAATCACGTTATTCTATCGAGGTCTACGCGGAGAACTTAAAGATGTCCTGGCACAAGTTGTAAATCCGCCCCAAGAATGCACTGAATATATAGACTTAGTGGTCCAATTGGATCACAGGCTGCAAAACAGAAAAGCAGATCAGTCCAAGTTTGAAACCCGGGTGTTGGCCAAGACCCACGCTAACCCCAAAGGGGCTGATGCCTCGGAGCCTATGCAAGTCGGAGGTGTTAAAGGACCCCTAACTCAAAAAGAACGGGAAAGAAGATGACAGATGCAATTATGCCTTTATTGTGGGTCCTCTGGACACTTTCTACGAGATTGCCCGGTTAAGCCGCCCAAGAAGGTGGCAGGAGCCGCTGATAAAATCCATGGAAACTCTGTATCGGGAAACGACCACGCCCGGCAAGCGTAGGGGTCCCCTTGCCGAGCTTGAAAACTAACTCTCAGACCTCGCATTTCATTGTGCCAATGGTCCTCGTAGATCCGGAACAGCCTAAACGGTTGCATGCTATAAAGGCATACATCGATAGCAGGGCTATAGGAAACTATGTGGATCGAGAATTGGTCTCTAGGATAAACCTCCCTCTGCGTCCTAAAACCAACAAAGATGTCATCACCACAGTAGATGGAACCGAAATTGCCTCTGGACCGGTAACACATTCCACAGCTGAGGTGACACTTGTAGGTCCGGATGGCCATCGGGAGGCAGTTGTGTTTGATGTAATCAAGGCTCCACAGTTTCAGCTTATTCTCGGAATCCCTTGGTTAGAGACACATAATCCTCGAATTGATTGGCGAGCGAAGAGAATAACCTTCCCGGATTGTGCACAAACCTGCTACCCAGAAAATCCAAAGATTAATCTAGCATCAGTAACCTCTGTCCCCGTGCAACTACCTCCAGAGTACCAAGACTTTCAGGACGTCTTCCAAAAGGAACAGGCCAACACGTTACCTCCCCACAGATCGTACGATTGCCAAACCGATCTGGTGCCCGGTGCACAACCCACTTGTAGCAGGATTTACGCCCTTACTGAACCAGAGAATCTGCATTTGAGACAATATTTAGATCAATACCTCGCCAATGGTTTCATTCGCCCGTCAAAGTCCCCGGCATCCTCAGCTTTATTCTTCGTGCCTAAAAAAGAAGGCGACCTTAGAACTTGTATCGATTACCGCACATTGAACCAGATAACTGTTAAAAATCGTTACCCTCTGCCTCTGATCCCTGAACTCCTTGACCAGGTGAAGGACGCTTGCGTATACACCAAGTTAGATCTCCGGGGGGCTTATCATCTGGTACGAGTAAAAGAAGGCGACGAATGGAAAACTGCCTTCCGTACAAAATATGGACTATTCGAATACCAGGTGATGTCTTTCGGGTTGTGCAACGCGCCTGCAGCCTTCCAATTCTTCATGAACGATGTCCTTCGGGAACTCATCGATGTGTGTGTTGTCGTGTATATCGATGACATTCTTGTGTACTCCTCTTCGGAATCTGATCACAGAAAGCATGTCAGGGCCGTCCTAGAGAAACTGCGCCAGCACAAACTGTTTGCCAAGCTGGAAAAATGTGTTTTCCATACCACCGAGGTTGAGTTTCTCGGATTCATCCTGACACCTAAAGGGGTCCGAATGGATTCACGGAAAGTGGATGCCATCCTCAAATGGCCATCACCTAGTTCGGTGAAAGGTGTCCAAAGCATGCTTGGTTTTGCCAACTTTTATCGCAGGTTTATCGTGGAGTTTTCACGTGTGGTGCAACCCATCACTGCACTCTTGCGAAAAAATAAACGTTTTGAATGGACCGAGGAAGCCGAACAGGCCTTTCAGGAGTTGAAAGCTAAGTTCACGTCCGCACCTATTTTGAAGCACCCGCGTCCCGATCTCCCATATATAGTCGAAACCGACGTATCCAGCTTAGCCATGGGAGCTGTCCTGTCTCAGAGAGACCCTGAAACCAACCAACTGCACCCCGTAGCATTTTGGTCCAGAAAGTTCTCGCCGCCGGAGATAAATTATGCGATCACCGATAAGGAACTATTAGCCATTAAGTCCGCCTTCAAGGCTTGGCGGCATTATCTCCTCGACCCCCGGCATACCATCACCATGATCACTGATCACCGAAATTTAAAATATTTAAAAACTGCCAAGGCTCAATCGTCTCGACAGCTCCGATGGGCTTTGTTCTTTGCTGAGTTCGATTTTGTAATCACCTACCGCCCCGGCTATAAGAATGGTAAGGCGGACGCTCTATCCTGAATTGGAATGGAAGAAATAGACACAAACTCAGAACCTGTGCCGATAATTCCCGAACAAAGAATTTTGGGGATAACCACTTTACAAACCCTTGAAGACATTCAAGCACGAGTGAAACAATTCCTGCACTCTTCAGCCTTGCAGGATTGGATCGAAAGGGGGTCTAACTTTTCAGTCAAGGATGGCTTACCTTACTTCCAAGGACGCTTATTTTTGCCAGAAAAGGAATTGCAAGAACTGGTTATTTCCCGTCATCATGATACCCTGATGGAAGGACATCCTGGCATTGCCAAAACAGAGGAAAAGGTTAAACGACAATTCTGGTGGCCTTCCTGGCGAAAGGATATTAAATCTTTCGTGATGTCCTGTGAAGTTTGTGCCCAAAACAAAGGTCAAAAGACAAGACCCGCCGGTCTTCTTCAGCCCTTAGACATTCCACCAGCACCTTGGCACACCCTGTCACTAGATTTTATCACGGACCTGCCCTCTTGTAATGGTTACAATACTATTCTGGTCGTGGTGAATTCATTTTCCAAAATGGCCCACTTTATTCCGTTGAAAGGATTACCTTCAGCCTTTGTTCTTGCCAAAGAATTCCTCGAAAATATCATCCGTTTGCATGGATTCCCGTCTATACTAGTCTCCGATCGGGGAAGCCAGTTTATTTCTCATTTTTGGAAAAAGTGTTGTCAACTGGCACAAATCGAAGTAAGACTCTCGACCAGCCACCACCTACAGACCGATGGTCAGACAGAGAGAACGAACCAGACCCTTGAACATTATCTACGATGTATGTTGCACCAATCGGAGGGTAATTGGAAGGACATTTTATGGGTGGCCGAATATGCATACAATAACTCGATACACTCTGGAACTGGTCAGAGCCCCTTTTATACCCTATATGGACATCACCCTCGTACTTCAGACTTATACTCACCTCTGAGCCTTGAAATGCCCGCAGTGGACCATTTGCATTCTACGATTACTCAAGCCTTCAAGGATGCAACTGCACATTTGCAACATGCGAAAGGGAAATACAAAAAGAATGCGGATCTGCATCGAAGAGAGGCGCCTCCATACCAAATAGGGGATCAAGTATGGTTGGCTACCAAACCCCTATCACTCAAGGGGCCCCAAACTTTTAATCCAAGGTATTTAGGCCCTTACTTGATCAAAGCTATAATCAACCTAGTGGCAGTCAAGCTCGATCTACCAGCTAACATGCGGATTCACCCCGTTTTTCATGTGTCACTTTTGAAACCAGTGCACCCAGGAACCAGATTAACAAAGCCACCAGAACCGATTCAGATAGATGGGGAGCCTGAATTCGAGGTGAAGAACATTTTGGATTCTAAGATCTCAAAATCAAAACTTTTCTATCTAATTGATTGGAAAGGGTACGGGCCTCAGTAAAGGTCTTGGGAACCCAGTGATCACGTACATGCACCTCGGCTGGTAAAAAGGTTCCATCGGAATTTCCCAAACAAACCGAAACCTCCAGAAGGAACGACCTTGGGAGGGGCCTTGGGGGGGAGTGCTGTCATGATGCCTACCCCCGGAGCATCAGGCCAGGCCCAGCACCCCCGGAAGCAGGCATCATGCCCTCGGGTAAAAGCCCAGCAGCCCCTTATAGGGGCACTTTGGACTCAGTCCTGGCGCCTTTGGCGCCAGGCTCATGTTGGACATCAGTCCTGGCGCCATAGGCGCCAGGCTCATAAAGGGAGGTGTTTTGTGCACTTACCTGATGCAGACCATGCTGCATGCTTCAGGCCTCCCTGAGACCTGAAAGGGACTATTTTTTCATAGGGACTATTTTTTCACTCGGGCGTGGCCAGGGAAGGATACATACCTAGTTGGGGAATGATACATACCTGGGACTTCTTTGGAGGCTATTTAAGCCACGCCCAGACAGCAGCTCATGCTTCGCGTTGTTCTGCTTCCTGCAGCTTAACGCTCACCGTGTCTGCTTCTGCTCCTGGACTCCAGCCACGCCCGCCTCGAACCTGGAAGACCTGCAAGGAAGGAAGAGAAGAGAAAGGTGAAAACCAAGGACTATTTCAAACTTCTTACCTGCATCCGGAATCTTCTCGCCAGCATCCCTGAAGAAAGAATTCCATTTAAAAGCATCGCGTTGCTCGCTGCAGCGCCACGCTTCACTCACCTGTCCTCGAGACATCTCCCGGCTCCATCGCGGCTGTCAGCATCGGACGCCACATCTCTGCACCTAGGGGAGAGAGGAAGAAACAAAAGGTGAGCAGAAGGAACACAGAAGGAAAGCTTGATTAACAGCCATAATACTTACCGGCTTTTCTTCCACATTTCGGGTCGGCGCCGCCCCGTTGGCAGGTACCGTACCCTGGCCCCTATGGGGAAAGGACAAGAGACATTTCTGGGGAATGATAAGGACATTTGGAGGGATCGCCCTCGTCACTACTCACCTCGGCAGTTTAACCCCTCGACGCATCGCCTTCATTCTGCACCTGAAATAAAGGACAGATCACAGGTTAGAAAGACAACATAAAGGGGGCCTCACTTGAACTTTGAACTTTCATACTTACGGCGCATCGCTCAGGAAAGTCAAGTGGATTTTGCCAGCGCCATTCTGAAAACCAGTGAAGTAACTGGACGAACACGCGCCCCTGCACCAGAAGCAGGATGGAGAGTTCATCCTTCCAAAGCATAAGGTGAGCTTAAACCGGGGTGTGGAGGAAGTTAGAGAGGAACGACGGGGGAAGGGGGAAAGGGGGGAGCTAGCACACTATTCTGCAGACTGTTAATCCCCTTTCTCATCTGCAGAAGGATATTCCTACGGGCCAGGCAAGCACGATTTGGAGGTCCTGTCCAATCAGTGTTCCAGGTCCTGCGCATCACGCTAGAAGAGGCCACAGCAATCCAGACTAGACCAGCGCCCCCGTGGGAACCAGGTGAGCGTTACAAACACCAACCACTGATGATTGATTAGGCGATCAGGTGACAAAAGCATGTGATGCCACATCTGAACTCTCTAGGGAGGTCCAGCCTGCAGCGTCCCAGTAAGGGTAAAGACCAGCCAATTGACCAGCCTCTTTTACTCTTTGCATGTGAGCCTTTGCTTTTGGCTTCCTAGCAGCTGCACCTGTGAGTACTGCTAGTTAGTTAATTACTGTGCTGTCTCTCCACACTGCAGTTCTCTCGTATATTGCATCCCATCCTGCTGCTCCTTCTTCTCACCTCTACATACACTTTCCCCAATCATACTGCAACTTACTCCTTTCCTTTCACTATCATAAATCTCACATCTTGAAATGCACACTTCTCCCCCTCACTTGCACCTCCTACTTCCAAAAAATGAAGCCAACAAGCAGACCATACCTCCCCTAACAACTATCCAACTCACCTCTCTTTTCCTTCCCACATCAACTGAACATTGCACCCTGTAATGCAACAAATCTTCCTTTATCTCTGACCACTGTCATGCCAGCTTTCCTCTCCTCAATCTTCTTGCTATCACTGAAACCTATATTTCTCCATCTGCCACCCTGGTGACCCTACATGACTCAAAAGTATCCTTCATATCCTTCATTCACTCTCTTCATCACACTAGCAGACGTGGAGGTGTCAGTCACCTACTCTCTTGCCTCCTCAAAGCCTGTGAAATATCCAATGGCACGTCCTCTCCTGCCACTTTCGAATTCATCATCTCTACTATTGCTCTGCCTCACTCAGTTCACATCATCTCCTTCTATTGCCCCCTCTTGGTGCCACTGGACCATTCTTCTTTGATGAACTTGGGCAGCTCCTTGATTATTTTCTTTCCACTAAACATCACATAATTCTCTTAAGTGACTTTAACCTTCCATCGCCAACCATTTATTTGAAATCTGAAATTCAGTCTTTTCTTAATGACCACTCTCTTCACTCTACCCATAACTGACCAACAAAAACCAAGGGTAACTCTTTGGATCTCTTATTCATCTCTACCTCATTATCAGCCACTAATACAACTGTCACCCCATCCCTATCTGATCACTTCATTGTTTCTACCCCATCTCCTTTCCACCCTCTGACCTCTCCTCACCACTTACCTCACCTATTACTAAAAAGACATTTAACCTTCTGCCATTCGCCCATTTCTCTCTTATCTATAGTTCTCACTCCCCTCCTTCACACATGATGCCTCTTCCCCTAACACAAGCTTCTCCACCTTCCAATCCCTACTATATGACTCCTTCTCTAACATCCCACTGCTAACTTTCAGCATGATATCTCAGCATCCTAGGGTCACACCATTCAGACACTCTCTCTTTGCATAAATGCGTCGGCTACTATGCAAATGGAGGTGCACCCATGGGCATTAGGACCTGCAACTCTACCACTCTGCCCTGAACTCTTTCAAGTCCTCTCTCTCGCCCTCATTGACTCTCATTCCAACCATACCCATGGGCTACAGGGCACCCTAAACACACTCTTCACTCCTCCTAAACCTATGACTATCACTCCACTCTCACAGCTAATGCCCTAGCTGAACACTTTGCTTTAAATATTTCCAAAATTAGAGACTCTCTCCTGACCTTCCTCACACGCCCTCCTCTTACATTCTACACTCTGCCTACTCTACCATCATCCTCTGCTTCTGTCTCCCACTTTTGCCACACTAATACTGAAGAAGTCCGTACTTTTCTGCTGAAGGCTAACCCCTCTTGTGCCCCATCAGACCTTCTTGCTCCTCAGCTTTTCAAGCTATTACCCCTTTAGTGACCACCTATCTCGCAGAACTCTTCAACCTGTCCTTCGGCTCTGCTTGCTTTCCCTCTACTTTCCAAACTCCCATGGTCATCCCTCTCCTAAAATAACTAGGGGCTGCCGGAACCTACAGCTAACCTCCGGCCTGTGTGTCTCATTCTGCACTACGCTAAAGTGCTTGAAGGGGTTGCATTCCACCATCTTACGACTCCACGAAAACTGCTCTCATTAATGTCTCCAACGCCATTGCCTCTGCTAAGCACTGTAACCTACTTTCTACCCAAATCCTCCTTGACTTGTCTGCTGACTTTGACACTGTCGATCACTCTAATCTCATTACACCTCTGTCTCTCTCATTGGGATTCATGATAGAGCCCATGCCTGGATTTAATCCTACCTGTCACCTTACGAATTCTCTGTATTCTGGAACAAGATTTCTCAACTCACTCCTCTGTTGGTGTTCCACAAGGCTTTGTCTTGGGCCCTCTCCACTTTACACTCTACAACTATGCTCTTGGGACACTTATCTCTTAATTTGGGTTCCCGTACTAAGTCTTCATGGACGACACCCAAATCTTCTTGTCTTTTCCTGAGCTCTCCTCTGATCTCTATATCACACTCTTCAACTGTCTTCCTGCCATTAGATTGTGGATAGCTTTTCACTCTCTGATGTTAAGCACCACCAAAACAGAGGTGCTAGTCTTCCCTGTTCAATACTCTCTCTCATATCTTCCGCTGCCTATCCAGTTCCCCCCTGACTCTCTCCCCTACTCCTCTTCAGCTAGAAACCGTGATGTCATATTTTCATCACCAAAACTGCAAAGGTGGCTCACCTCAACCTCGTAAATATTCGGAAAATAGGTACCTTCTTCCTTTCAGCACTGCCAAGCATCTCTTAACCACTTGTGCCGTCTCTAAACTGGACTACTGTGCCAGCATCCTCTTTCGTCACACCAACTGTGTTTTCTGTCCTCTCGACAAGATTATTAACTTTGCAACCAGGACAATCTTTGAACACCCTCACTTCACACCTACTTCCTCTTACTGTCACCCGGCTGGATGTTGGACAATGCAAAACAGGGCCAGATTTCAATTTCTTCTCCTTTTTCACAATTGTATCAATGGTAAAACATCATTGTATCTATCCTTCTCTATCCAACTCTACAAGACTTCTTGTAATCTCTGGTATGCCTCCTTGAATAACCTTGTGGCACATCGCCCTCCCTGTGCTTACTCTCACTTCAGCTCTTTCTCTCTTCTTGCTCAACTTGCATGGAATTCCGTCCCCCTGGACATCTGAGAAATAGTCCACACCGACTTGTGCAAAAACAAACTCCTCACCTCAGAGTTACCCTCTTAACCTGCCTCCGATTTGACTTCAAGCTAAAAACGTTCCCTCGCCTCTCACCTGCCTCTGACCCGTACTTTGTCTGCCGCCACTGTAGCACTTCATCCATCATGGTCACATCCCTAACACAGCTGGCCATACAGCATACCTGCACTTAAAAGTGTCTAATGTTGATTGTCCTTAATCTATGTATGTTCATCCATGGATCGCCCCCGGTGACTCTTCCATTCACTCCCCTCCACAACCTGGTCAGAATGTCACTCCAACTCACACCATTGAAAGAAGCTCACTGCTTCCTGTCAAATGTGATATCTTATTTATTTTACATTCTTTTGTGATCAAAAGAGAATTGTTCTTCCCTGTATATAAACAAATATAAATAAATAAATAAATAGATGTTTACTCTCCCTGGCACTCATTTACAGGATGCCCGAGGCCCGCCAGTAGGAACTGTTGTGAGGAGCGGTCGGTACTTTAATGCTACAAGTCCAGAGGTGGAGTCATACTCCAAATTTGGAGTAGGAGCTAGATGGCAGTTTTAGAAGTTGGTTGTAAGTGGGGCTACTAACCCATTGGGCTGTCAGTCCACGCTTTCCGCTGAGCCCAGGAGCTGAATAGTTAATGTGCATCCCTTTTGGCCATTAAAGATGCATCTTTCCTCCCAATTCAGAGGTGCTTTCATTTCAAAGAGGTGCTAATCATTTCAGATGTGGGACAACTAAAAGTTGAGCCCTTTTGGCTTGGTTATAGTGGGTATATTAATAAGCAGGCCCATGTGCTATGCCGCTGAACAGTTTGCTGCTGCTGCCATGTTTAAATGTAAATACTCTGCCCTCCCAGGTGAGAAATTTGACAGGCTCTTGAGGTAGCACCTCTTTCCCATCGACATCATTTGTCTGCACAACATGACAGAGTGCTGACTTCTTCCTGCACCCACTTCCATTTGGGAGGGCTTAGGCCCTACGACGTCAGGGGTTGGCATTGTCCCTGGGTGAGTCCCACGGCAGATTGTAGTCATAGGCCCGGGGAACTGTGTTCTTTTCCTCTCTTTCTCTTGTTCTTCTGCCCGATCAGTGCGCAAGCCATCAGATAGGCAGGTGGGACTAGGCGCCCTCTAGCTGCGGCTGAGATGAAGTGCTGTGTGGCAGTGATCGGGTAGGCGCTTAACCTGGGGGAGAAACACCAACCTTTGACCTCCAAAATGGGAAGGAAAGTCTTTATTGGGGCCAGTGAACAAGCCCTTGACAGGGCTGCCTTGGGTCGCAGTCCTAGGCCAACCCACCTCTCCTCGGCCCCAGGCACTCAGAGGGGGTCAATGGTAGGTGATGCACAACCACACTGTCCCTTAGGAAGGGACATAGTAATTAAACTAGTACTCTTGGTTTTTAGTTTGGGCTGATAGGTGGCGCTTGAGACACCTATAAACCCAAACTATTTATTTTATATTTTTATTTTATCAGGTTCTTGGCTTTCTTTTTGCCGATCACCATACATCCAAGACAAAGCAAAAGTATAAACATTAAAAAAAGACAACTACTTGACAATCCACCAAACCCCCTCCTTGCCCCTTGTTTGACAATTGGTACAAAAATTGGGCAAAAGAAAGAAAAAAAGAGGAGGAAAAGCACCTACTCAATAAGCCTCCCCAAGAGTTGATAAGAACAGTATTTAAAATTAACCAGTCTACCTGCCCACCTGCCCCACTTGTGCCTTCCTCATGAGTTGTTATGCGTCAATTAGTTCAAAAACCTTCTGCAGGTAGGTGATCAAAGCGATGATTAGGGATATCCGTTCCCCTTGCATAGAAATTATCCACCATTTGTCGGGGGTGACTGTTGGTAATTCTGCAAAGAATTTGCCCAAGACTCGAGATCTTATTGTTGTTAAAGCCTTGCAATACAGTAACAAATGTTGAAGAGTTTCCTTTCCCAAAACCGGCGCCAGCACATTTGTCACTCCCTTTGTTCCTGGAGGCAAGGACCTCTTTCTTTAGGTAAAGATTTAGTCGAAATCTCATGTAGATGGATCTATAGAAACTGCAGGAAACGTTTCCAAGTATTTTGGCAGTGATCCTGCACACTGGCACCGATTGAGAATATAGTTTGAACTACCTACTTTGCTCCTGCGTCTCAATCCAGTTATTCCGCTAGATCCTAGTTTTTACTGACATTGGATTGGTCAGCAATTGCCCTTCTGTGGTATCTAGATTTGTCAGTGCCTCAAAACAAGCACTCTTCCACTCATGCAAGGCTAAATCAGTGTCTTCAAGCAATGCTCTCTTCACTAAGCCAAAGCCTCTTATAGGGGTCACTGACATACACTTACGGTATAGCGCTAGACTTTTCCACGTCACTGTCCCCAGGAGGAAAATGAAGTCGAAACTATTGCATTGGAGTACAGATAGGGAGAAATGGCATAGGAGGAGGGACACAATGCGTGCAGGTGTTGTTTGATTATTTTCCCACGCACTGACTGTCCATGGCCATGCTAATCCCTATGGCCATTCGCACCCAGTGCGAAACACCTTCTCATGCGAACTCTCCAAGTTCACTTTAATCAAGCCTTACAGTCAAACTTTGCACTCAAAGGGCCTCATTACGACCCAGGCGGTAAGTTACCGCCTGGGCCGTGACTTTACCACCATGGCGTAAACTACGTTTACGCCATGGTGGTTGGCGGACTTACCGCCCCATTCCGACCTTGGCGGGGCGGTAAGTCCCCAATCCCCATTTACCCTTCCCCATTCCCATTTTTGCCCCATAGGGTATAATGGGAGTGGGGAAGGCGTTAATTACGCCACCGTAAATTACGGTGGCGTAATTAACTCCATGGTCCCTTAGCGCCATGGATTTTAACACCTGCTAAAAGCAGGTGTTAAAAGCGCCATGGCGCTAAGGGACCTCGTACTCAGGCGGTAAGGGTCGGCGCTGTTAACGCTGCCGTTAACCCCTTACCGCCTGGGTCGTAATGAGGCCCAAAGTGCCTGTCAGTGTTTTTTCAAAGTAGTCTTCTGAGAGTTAATGGCTTAATTGGAGGTGTAACCGCACCATGGTGTAATAAAACTGACTTAACCAGGTCTCCCTTCAGCCATTCGATTTATAAGCACTCTGCATGCCCTTCACTGAAGTGCAGTTAAAAACAAGCATTGGCAAAGTCAACCGATTTGGCTTGTGTTTAAGTATCATGCATTTGCCAGTCACTGCTATTAGATGCCCAGGTACTCGCACCATTTTGCACCTGCTACCATCAATGGCCACTACTTCAGTGCCTGACAAGTGCCTTTCCCATGCCTACACGAAACCCCAAACAATCAGTATTGCCAATGCTTGTTCTGTCATGCACAGGTGGGACAAAATACAGTAAATAAGTGGTACCGTCCACTCTCTTTACTGGTGCAGCAATGACTGCAAATAAAACAATAAATTGTTCTCAAATTACACATTGGGCCTCATTCCGAGTAGGGCGCAAAGGGATACCGGGCACCGTTAAGGACATCGGTGCCGGTAATCCTGTTGCGCCCTACTACGAGGTCCCTTAGCGGGTCCCGCAATGGGCGGCGGGAGACGCTAAGGGACCAGAGAGCTAATAACGGTACTGCAATTGCGGTACCGTTATTAGCTACTTCCCCATTCCCATTGAGCCTTATGGGGGCTGAAATGGGAATGGGGAATGGTTTTTTCAATGGGGACTTACCGGTCCCTCCAAGGTCGGAATGGACCGGTAAATCCCCATTGAACCAGGGATGACTCGGTACCGGTACGGGAGGTAATCATGGTGCAAATAGTGCCATGATTACCTCCATACTCTGAATGAGGCCCATTATATCAATTACTCTTCTGGCAAGGTTTTTCCCTTCCGTTTCTTTCCCACATCTTTCTTTCTGTGAAAGAGAAGTCCTGAAACTAGGATTCTCTTTCAAGGCGTTACGTCAGCATTTCATGATCATGGGCCTCATTCCGAGGCTGGAGCTATCCATGGAGTAAAGAGCACCATGGTAAGCAACCATGGGGCTATTTACTCCATGGAAATCCGGCATGGTGAATGGAGTAATTACCGGTCCATTCCAAGGTTGGAGGGACCGGTAATTCCCCATTCACCATACCGGTTCCCCATCCCCATTCCTGCCCCCATAGGGCTCAATGGGAATGGGGAAGGAGTAAATTACGGCACCGTAAATTACGGTGCCGTAATTTACTCCAAGGTCCCTTTGCGGGTTGGATTTTTAACGCCTGCTAAAAGCAGGCGTTAAATGCCAACCCGCAAAAGGGAACTCGGAATATGGTGGTAAGTGTTAACGGTGACCGTTACCCCTTACCTCCAGCCTCGGAATGAGGCCCCATGACACTTGTACGTATTTATTTATTTGGTATTTTGTGGAGACCACCCATACATGTTAGATCCTCCAGAGAGCACAGAGAGATGGGGGCAGCACTGGCAGAGTGGGAAGAAAGAGATGGGCGAGGCATAGAGTCAGATAGCACCAGTGCAGAGGCTAATGAGATGGGTCACCTAAACGCTATTAGGGCTTACTTGCTTTTGCCTATTCTAGTCTGTAACTGCGCATTCATTTGAATTTAAAGAGAAACCACATAAATCAACACTGGTCCAGACCAGGTGGGATTTCATTAATTTAAAACTGAAACATTTTCACTTCTGTCCTAAACCTCGAATAGTTCTGTTCTTGTCAGATCTATCTTCTCAGGGAGGGAATTCCATAAATAGGCTCCTGAAATCATTTTTTTTTCCAAATGTCTTCAGTTCACAAGAGTTTGCCGTCAAACTGAAGCATGGTCGTGATCTCCGGAGCATCTGGCTGGTATGTTTGGCACGGCGGTTTGAGGGGTAGTTGGGGCCAGCGCCCCAGTAGGATTTCCTGGTGATGCAAAGGAGCTAGAATTTGATGTGGCAGGTGATAGGTAGCCGATGCGAGTTCTCCGGAGCGATCATTATATATTCTGAGATCCATGATCAGTCGGGCAGCCCTGTTTTGGACTGCAAGCAAGCAATATTATTTGGGGGGTGAGTCACAATGAGTCTAATTTTCAGATCACCGGGGCCTGGAATATCTGGATCTTGAAGTTCATAGCTAGTGCTGTTAGGATGTTGTATTGCAAACGTAGTCGGAAAGGGCATTGGGTCACTGTGGCTGAAATGTAGTTTGCTAAGGTGAAAAAGATGACCCCATAGGTTTTTTTGCCTCATCAGCAGGTGTCAGTATGGTTCCCATGTCATTAGGGCAAATATTAGACAGAGCATTGACATGGCGTACCCGCAGATGAAGATTTTGGTATTCCATAGGGTGAGGAAGAGTTGGCTGTCTGACATCCAGTTCCTGTGTGTTGATGGGCAGGCTGTGATCTGTTGTATGCAGGCATTTAAATGGTTCTATGTCTAAAATCTGCCCGTTGAAGGGTGCATCCCAAAAAGACTGTTTTTTTAGGCCGATTTGGTGTGGCCTCCAACGGTTGGGAAAAACGATATTTTTTTGGGTGTTACCCCCCTCCTGCATTTGCTAACCCCCCTACTCCTGCGCTGGTGATATTTGATTGAAATGGGTCTTTTTCACACCCCAAATCCACCTTTTGGTTTGGCATCCCACCTCACCCTTCACACACACACACACACACACACACACACACTGACTGCGCCAGCTTTTTCAATCTTCCAGACCGCTCAGCGACCCTCAGCGATCTTCCCTTGGTATGTGGCCTGTTTTGCCCGTGATCAATAGTTCATGGGCAATACCATTCAAACTGGCCTGCAGATTAAATCTGAACTGCATGCTGTCAGAAATGATCAAAGTCTTGGGTAAATGGCATACACATTGAAAAACTATAGTGAGAGGGAAGAGCTCTGGAGTACCCCACATGTAAAGGAGATTAGCTTGGACTTGAAGTGACCATATTTCACCCTGGCTGTGCGGTCCTCCCGGCAGGATGAGATCCAGTTCCAGGGAGTGCCTTTGATGTACCTTTGGTGCCCAGGCCTTACTTCAATCTTTGCAGAGAAATGGAGTGGGTCACTGTGTCGTAGGCCACCGGTAGATTGACGGAGGAGTATAGGATGGATGGAGGATTACAGGAGGATGGATGCAGGGTGTCCTCTCTTGTTTCCAGAGGGTAGTTTCGATACTCCTTCCTAGGCGAAAGCCGGGCTATTTGCTGTTTAGTCGTGTTTTGAGTTCACTGTATTTTGGAAGTTGTTACGTTACTAGTCAGGCCTTGCTTCTTTAGGAGGACTGTTGTTGTATAATATCTTCACATAAGACAGGAGGCGTCTTATCTTCTTAGATGCCTTTATTTTCACAGCATGCAATAACTTTGCTTTTACTTGCATTAAAGAATAATGTCAAAGGGCAACAGGCCCTACAACTGTGGCCATAACTAGCACAGGCTGCATAAGTCTTTATGTGTGCTCTGGGGCCCGTGCTTGGAAGGAGCACACAGGACACGTCCTGCTCCCGTTGCTGCTCCATTCCTAATCCCCCGGTAATCCGTGCTCGGAGCGCAGAGGCGCACTTCCGGCCGCGGGCGAGATCTCGCGAGTCTCACGGGTCTCGCGATATCTCTACACACCTCCCCCTGATAATGCAAAGGCAGTTCATTGTAAGACATAGTCATTGTATCTCACCGGTCTTCGTGTTCTCTCCGTGGCCGATCACCTTTCTCAGTGTGTAGCTCCTGCAGCTCCTCCTCTCGCTCTACCGCGGGTGTATCCGCTTCCAGTTCGGTTTCTTCTCTTTCTCTGCCATCAGCCGCCGGCTCACTTTCTATCCCTCTCTCATGGTTCATTTCTCCTTCGGCTTCCGATCTTTCGACGGTCTTCTCTCTCTCTTGACTCTTCTCAAACAAGGCCACTCTTTCCATGTTCCATGTGCGTCCATCTTCGGTGCGGACATGGTTGGATCCTCGGTGAATCACTTTTACGGGTCTGCTGAACCGTGAGCCCGTGAGTTGATCCTTGGTCGGTAGCCGTATTTTGATCCAGTCTCCTTCTTTAACATCTGACCCTTGTTTAGTCCTTCTTCTATCACTCCATGTTTTCATGCGTGCTTTGCTGTTTTCTATTCTCCATACCACTTCCGACATGTCTACTTCTTTGTCTTCTTTTACTTTGGCCAACCATGGTGGCACTAATGTGGAGGCTGCTCTCCTCCCTCTCAACATGTGAAACGGGGAAATTTGGGTGATCCCGTTGGGAGTTAACCTGTGAGCTGCTATGGCCTCCTTTGTGGTTTTGAGAGGGTCCATCCCTGATGCAGTAGCTAATTGGATAGCCCCCTTGATAAATCTGTTGGCTCTCTCGAATAGCCCATTGTCTTGGGGATGATATAGTGCTGCTTTCTTCTGGTGTATGTGGTGCTTCTTCAGGAACAATTCCATTTCTCTGGAAATCAGTTGTACACTGTTGTCCGTTACTAACTCATCAGGGAGCCCTTCTCTCTGGAAGATGGCTGTGAGGACCTCAATTACTGTTGCGGTGGTGATGTTGGGAACAAACTCGGCTTCGACCCACTTTGATAAGTAGTCCACTAGCACTATGCCGTACCGATGTTCGGGCGTCATCGCCTCCAATGGCCCTATGAAATCTAGACCTACTTTTGACCACACCGCTTCTGGGACTTCCGTAGAGATCAGGGGCGCCTGTCTGATCTTTAGGCGCTTGTCACTGTTGAGACACTCATGGCATCTCTCGATCATGGTGCGGATCTCTTGATCCATGGACGGCCACCAGTAGGCTTCTCTCACTCTTCGACCTGTCATGGTGTTTCCCAAGTGGCCCGCATGGGCTCTGTAGAGAATGATTTTTCTCATGCCCGTGGGCGGGATTATTTGGTCCGTTTTCATGATTATTCCGTCTGCCTCTGAAATTTCATCTGCTATTTTCCAATAAGGTCTCATTCCTTCTGGAACTGCCCTTTCATTCGGCCACCCGCTCCTGATCCACTCTCTAATTCTCGCGATGGTCGGGTCCTTTCCATCTTCTTCCGCCCAGTGTTTCTCACTGAGTTCTAGGTAGTCTGGTGTCTTGAGATCTGTAATGGATGCTACAATGCATTCTTCTTGCAGGAAGGTAGTGGCCTTATCCTTGTCCTCTGGCAATCTTGACATGCAGTCTGCCTGCGAATTCTTCCATCCTGAGATGTGTTGTACTTCGAAAGTGTATTCCTGCAGTTTGGCTGCTATGCGTGCCAATCTGGGCGTTGACACTTTGGTGCCGCCTGGGCTGAGCATGTGGATGAGGGGTTTATGGTCGGTAACTAATTTGAATTTTGTGCCCCACACATATGTTCTGAAATGTTCCACTGCCCATGCGCACGCTAGCATCTTCTTCTCTATGGTGGAGTAGTTTTGTTCGGCTGATGATAAAGCTTTCGAGGCAAAAGCTACCACACGTTCCGTGTCGCCTTTCTTCTGAGTTAACACAGCTCCTAGTCCATATGCACTGGCATCTGTTGTGATGACCGTACCCCACTCGGGGTTGAACGGTTGCAAGCATGGAGCTTCTACTATATGTTGTTTTATGCTTTCCACTGCTTTCTTCTGGGGTTCTTGCCACATGTACTCTGATCCCTTTTTAAGGAGTTCCCGGAGCGGTGCTGAGGTTTCTGAGAATTTGGGGATGAATTTGGCATAGTATTCCGCCAACCCGAGGAATGATCTTACTTCGTCTTTGTTGGTGGGCTCTGGTGCTTTAGTTATGGCCTGCATCAAATTTTGTTTGGGACGTATGCCTTTCTCTGATATCTTGTACCCCAAATACTCGACTTCTTTCGCCTTGAATACGCATTTTTCATATCTTAATCTCACTCCGGCTTCTTGCAATTTGGTGAGAACTATCTTCAATGTGGCGTCGTGTGTCTGTTCATCCCCTGCGTAGACAAGAATGTCGTCCTGAAAGTAAGCCACATTTCTGACCTTCTGTAGCAGGGCGTCCATCATTCGCTGAAACGCTGAAGGAGCGGATGATAAGCCGAATGGCGTCTTGGTGAACTGGTACGTGCCAAACGGGGTTATGAAAGCGCTGAGAGGTTTGGACTCCTTGTGCAGTTGTATTTGGTGGTACGCGTTCCTCATGTCCAATTTAGAGAATATTTTGGCTTCTTTCATCATGAGGATCAACTCATTAATGCTCCGCAGTGGGTAGCTGTCCGTGATAACTTCTACGTTCAGGCTGCGAAGATCGATACAGACCCTTAGCTCTTTTGAGTTCGGTTTCTTAATAAGTACAACTGGGCTGAGCCACTCAGAGGCCTCGATTTCTTCGATGACGCCATCCTTCCTCATTTTGTCTAATTGACATTTGAGTGTGTCTCTCGCAGTTGCAGGTACTGACCTTACTTTGTGTTTGACTGGAACGGCATTGGCTTTGAGCAATATTTTGTGCACGAAGCCCTTGATGTGCCCTGGCTCCTCCGAAAATAGCTTAGGATAATCTCCTTTTAATACTGGCGCACTGCTCCCACTGACCGACAGTATCTGATCTTCCGTGCTGGGGCCCAGTCTGATTTTCAGTTTAGCCTGGTCGTCCCATCCTAATACTGCCGGACCTTCTTGACTGAAGTAGACTTTGGTGGTGGTCTCTCTTCCTTTAAACTCCACTTTTCCATTAATCCCAGTAGGTCTATTGACACCCCGCCAAAAACCGTTGGCCTGTGTCGTGTGGTGAGCCCTTGTACCTTTTCTGTCCCCACCATCTCTTTGTACGTACGCAGGGGTATTATGGTGAGATCCGACCCTGAATCAGCCATGACTCTTGTTTCTAACCCATTGATCTTGATGGCACAATGGGGTTTTTCTCTTCTGGTCCGTGGGCTGTTCACCATGATAACTGTAGCTCTCCCTTCGTCTTCAGATGACGATTCCCTCTCCGTGTTGTGGTCAATGTTTATGCTTGCGATTTTCTTGTTGCACCAACGACACACACTTGAGAAATGACCAATTTTTTTGCATACTGAGCACTCTTTGTCTCTGGCCGGGAACTCTCTGTCAAACGCCAGGTGTTTTGTACTTGTGCACCTGTGGCATTTCAGAGGTTCTTTCTTCACCCATTTCCCTTCTCTCGTGTCAGGTACTTGCCTCTCTTTCCTCGGTCGGAATGCCACAGCTTGTATTTCAGCGGGACTGTGGCTTCCAGCGAGTTCTTTCCTTCTCCCGGCTGTTTCCTCAACTGCTCTCGCTATGTCAATCGCTTTATCCAGTAGTAGTTCCTTCTCCAAAATGAACTTGTCTTGTACTTTCCTGCTATTGGTGTGAACTACCAGCATGTCGCAGATGAGGCTCTCTGCATTGTTACCAAAGTTGCAAAGCGCCGCCAATTCGTGCAGTTTGGTAACATAATCGTCAACGGGTTCTGAGGCTTCTTGCTTGCGGCTGTAGAACCGGATTCTATACAGGACCGTATTCTCTTTGCTGGGAACCTCTTAACAATCCTCCTGACAGCCTCCTTGAAAACATCGTCGTTGTCGGCAGCCACTTGCCCCGGGGTGAGACTTTCAAACACTCTCTGCCCTTCGACGCCCAGGGCATTAAGTAACATTGCTTTGCGTCTCGCCGCCGAGTAGCCCGCACCACCCAAGGCCTCGACATACGTCATGAACAATGGTTGCCATTGTGGCCATGGAATGGCAGGTCTACCTGGAGTCTGTAGGAAGGGCGGTGGTGGGGTTGCTCCTTGCATGGTTCTGCGCGGGTTTTTATCTGTAATCCTCGTCGCCAATTATGTTGTATAATATCTTCACATAAAACAGGAGGCGTCTTATCTTCTTAGGTGCCTTTATTTTCACAGCATGCAATAACTTTGCTTTTACTTGCATTAAAGAATAATGTCAAAGGGCAACAGGCTCTACAACTGTGGCCATAACTAGCACAGGCTGCATAAGTCTTTATGTGTGCTCTGGGGCCCGTGCTTGGAAGGAGCACACAGGACACGTCCTGCTCCTGTTGCTGCTCCGTTCCTAATCCCCCGGTAATCCGCGCTCAGAGCGCGGAGGCGGCACTTCCGGCCGCGGGCGAGATCTCGCGAGACTCACGGGTCTCGCGATATCTCTACAACTGTGATGGTAAATACTTTGAAGTCAAAGACGGTCCCAGTGGGGAGGGAGGCATTGTATAGGACAGTCAGCTGGTGAGGTTTACTCCTTGCAACAGGTGGCCTTTTGATTGTAGCAGCAAAGGTAGGGTTTAGTACGAGAGTCAACCCATAATTCCATAGAACATTTGACATAGCAACCCCCCCTTAGCCCCCTCCCCAGTGCTGACTGTTGCACAAGCACGGCCAGGATATCTGAGGGATATCTGAGGAAGCACAGCAGTGGCGGGCGAATGGATCATTGTGAGAAGTCTTTCTTGTAAATGTCAATGTTTTTATTTATTTCATTGTTTTTCATTAACATTCCTAATTCCGTACCTGAGTTTGGTTTCTAAGCGCATATCTGGGATTCAAACCTCTGTTGTTCGGCGTTCCGTTTGAGTGATTTGCACTGCAAAGGACACATCTTAGTTCACACACATTCAGAGTTTGCAATTTAATCTTCCAAGACAACAAAGGGTATCACAAAGTAAACCCGCTTTCTTTCTTTTTAAACTCAGTTTATTTCCATGCTTTCTACTTGGTAGACAAATATAATAAACAAAGGATCAGGGCGAGACCGAATATACTGTGACCCAATATTTGTAATGTGTTTACCAGATTTGGGAACAGTAGACATACAGAATGTTTAACACCTGAATGTTATACAATACCTTCAATCCAATTTAAAAAAGTGCAACACAGGATTATTATAAAACATTCAGTACAAACATAGATTCTTCATACAATCTGCAACGGATGAATTATATGAATGCAGAACAGTCCCTTTACATTTCCTTGGAACCTTACAACAGTATGTATGCTGAATAAATCAACTCGGTGAGCAGTGTTCTGTTTTTCCTTGGTCCAGAGATTTCATCCTCTGAGAGTGACACAGAACCTCCCTGTGTTGGCCTGCAGGGTGTCGGGGGACGATGGAGCCTGCTGGCATTTTGGGCCAGGCTGCCCAGCTTATCAAAGCATCATGGGTGCCCTTCACCCTCAGGAGCTATAACTCTGTGTGGAACAAGTGGTTGGACTGGTGTCAATGACAGAGTTTTCATCTCATTTCTGCGCCTATAGCGCATGCACTTAATTTCCTAGCCTTCTTAGTGGAGGAGGGGAAGGGAAGAGTCTACAGATCAGCCATATAAGCAGGGAAATCAGTGGGTGACCATCCGGCCGTTGTCAGACTATTTTTATTTTTTATTGTTTAAAGTACAGACCTAGCAGTGGAGTGCTGTACAGAGTGTGGGTAACTGGCATTTGGGCTGGCTTCTTTTAACAGTAGCACAGTATTATGAGGTCTGTGAGCCGGTATGTGCGTCCATTGGAATTAGTCCTTGTCAGGTGCTGTTGAAAGAGCCATGTTTTGAGAGATTTGTGAAATTGTAGAATTGTGGGGGCATTCCGAGCCGACCCAAGGGACAAGAGAAGGATTGTTTGCTGGTCCTCTCTTTGCGGACGAGTTGTGATCGATTTCCTGCGTGAGGAGCGTTTCCACCAGATATGTGGTAGCCACCCGGTAGGCTGGTGTGCTACTAGTGACTGCCTTGTAGATGATACATGCAGTCTTGAACAGTATCCTGGCTTGGAGTGGAAGCCAATGTAGTTTGCGTAGGATGGGGGTAATTCGGTAAGATTTTTGTGCTCCCGTAATAAGACATGCTGGAGCGTGGTGGACTGCTTTTAGGGGAACCAAGTGAGAAGCTCTGAGCCCTGTCAGGAAAGCATTTCCCCCATCGATGTGCGAGACCACAAGGGCCTGCACTATAGTCTGGAAGTCCTGTGGAGGGATGAAGGGTTTGATTTTTCAATGGGTAGATATTCTGAGCCAGGATAGTTGCGCCTTCTTGGCTATGTGTTTCTGGAAGGACAGATTGCGTCAATGGTGAAGCATAAGGATTTTGATGAGTCTGGAAGTTGTGGATCATGTACTTCTAGGCACATATCATTGAGCCATTGTTGGACAGATGAGGACGAATTCAGTCTTGGATCGGTTTAGTTTGAGGTAGGCAGTCGACATCCAGGACTGGATGATGGCTAGGTAATTGTGGAGATGAATGATGTCCTGCACACTATTTACTCTCATGTATAACTGATTATCTTCTGTGTATTGGTGGATCCTATATTGGGATCTTTGAGGAAAGTGCCCAGAGGCTCCATGTAGTGGTTAAAAAGGATTAGTGAGAGGATGGGTCATTGGGGGACACCGTCAGAGACCTGGATGCTGTTAGAATGCAAAGAGTTCATCTGGATAGCTTGGTATCTGCCTGAGAAGTAAGAGGTAAGTCAATTCAGGACAGTGCCAGAGAATCGCATCCTGTCAGCAAGGAGGGAGAAAAGGATGCAGTGAGTGACATTGTTGAATGCAGCCGAGAGGTCAAGGAGGATAAGGATGCTTGAGTCACCCTTATCCATGATTTGGAGAGCATCATCTACCACCTCGATGGTGGCTGTCTCGATGCTACTCTTTGGGCGGAACCCTGACTGATAGTAATTTAGGTGGTGGAGTTGTTCGATTCTCACGAGTAGTTGTGTAGCAACTACTTCAATATTTTGGCAATAAACTGGAGGTTTGTAATGGGCCTGTAGTTGGCCAGGTCATCTGGATGTAGGGTTGTTTTTTTTTTCAAAAGAGGTCCAGACCAGTCTTGAGGGTGTCTGGGAATGGTTCTTCTGTGAGGGAGGCATTGATGATGCTGAGGAGAGCATTGAGTGCTGGGCACGTACATTTTTTAATGATGGAGGCTGGAATTATATTGTTAGACTAAGAAGTCGGTTTGATGGAGTCTATCATTTTTAGCTGTTTTGGGGGATAGAGAGGACATCATTTTGTCCAGAGGGGTGGTGTGCTTTCTGGGGTGAAGGGGATGCTAATGCTGTGAGAGGTTGATTTGATAGTCTCTTGGATTTTGTCTATTTTTTCAATAAAAAATGTGTTGATTCTGTCGCATTTTTCCTGAGTTGCAGCTACCTCGGGGTCCGATGAGGGTTTGGTACAATGCTTTACTACTTCAAAGAGGGCTTTTCTCCTGTTAGAGGCTGCCGCAATGGTAGTGGAGTAGTAAGCAGATTTGGCCTTGGTAATCAGACAGTTTGTGCGCAGAGATTTGAGGTTGGTAAGGTCTCCCGAGTAATTTTTTTTTGGGGCTCTGATTGAGTGCTTGTTGGAGTCTAGCTCGGGGTGTAGCATGGGGTGGATGGTTTGGTCTTAGCCCAGCTGGATTTTAGGGGGGGCATTAGTATCCATCACTTTAATAGCAGAGCTGCTGAATAATTCAAGGAGGCCCGAGGCAGTCCCTGTGATGGGGGAAGTCTGAAAAGTTTGCTTCTAGCTCATTGACCGGGAATGTTTTGAATGAGGGCGTTGAGTGAAGTGAGGGGGCATTTAGCCTGACCTTTGTGTGCCATAGTCGAGGGGGTGACTGATAATGGGATGGCGGCATGGTCAGACCCGTCAAGTGGGATAGGGTCTGCACAGGTGATGAAGGGGGATGATGAGAAGACTAAGTCTAAGGGGTTGCCTTTGTTGTGCATGGGGGAGAGCACAATTTGCTTATGGTCCATGGAAGTGCTCAGAGCAAAAAGCGTGCTTTGCGTGTGGTTGTCAGCCTTTGACTCAGGGACATTAAAATCACAGAGAAAGACATTATTTGAATGTGATAATTTGGTAGAGAAGAGTACGTTGGAGATGTTTTCAATGTAAGGGTCACTCGTGTTAGGTGGTCTTAGACGAGGTTGAAGGTGATGGATTCCTTGTGCGATAGAGGGAACCGGCAGGCAAGTGATTCAAATGACCTTATTCTGGGAGAGGGGATTATGGAGCATGGTCAATCACTAATGTGGATGATTGCCACTCTGCCTCCTGCCCTTCCTGGCCATTTGGCATGTTGGATGCAGTAGCCTTAGGGTAGCAGGATGTCGAAAACATGTGGGGAGGATGGGGTGAGTCATGTTTCAGTGATGAACAGGGCATCAAAGTTGTTGTACGAGATGAGGTCAGCGATCTCTGCAGCTTGAGACTTTTTAAGGGAGTAAAAGTTCAGACCCCATTGCTACCAAAATCTGCGTATCTCTGAGATGTCAACATGGTTCTGCGTTTCTTCATCAACAGACCCACAAACAAATATCTGTCGATACCACAACTGTCAGGGAAGCTGGCAATGCTGCTATGTCTAGTCTCTTATAAGAGAGTTTTGGACGTCAAGGCCCTAGAGATTGACAAGGAAGGTTTACGGTCTGGAAAGGGTGACTTTCACAATCGCAAAAGGAACAAAGACTAACTGCTCTTCAATCTTGTATCCTAACTTGCCTGAGTAGCTATAGTTTTGCGTTGCATTATGCATTAAAGAGTACGAGATCAGGACGGCCGAGATGAGACCGGCTGGTGAGATGCAACTATTGATAACATGCAGGAAATCCTTTAAGCCAGTGGCAGTCGCCACCATAGCGAGGTGGGTGCGTGAAGTGATGTCACAAGAAGGGTTTGATATGTACAGGATTGGCACGTACTACGCCAGGGGGGAGATGGCTTCCAAAGCTTTTGTTTCAGGAGTTAGTTTGCAGTACATCCTGAGGGTGGTGGATTGGACTAATGATTGTGTCTTTAAGGCTTTCTATTTCACGCTGAGTACTTTAGTGGCGGCTACAGAAGTTCACCGCTTTGAACAAGCATAATGCTTGCCTCCAGTCTTGACAAATAATGAAGATTACCCAGGTTTACATCCCAGGGAGTCTTGATTCTATTACAGACAAAGAGGGGAGCATTATTCTTGCCCAGTTTATGCACAATTGTCTGGATTAATTGTAAAATTTCTGTTTTTAAAACATAAGTGGTGCATATACCCTCCCTGAATCTGTTCTTTCTCGTCTCGCAGTGGAGGAGCAAAGGAACGGCTGAACATTGGAGGCATAAGAAGAGAGGAACAGCAGTGATCAGGGGATGCTGCGAAGATCAAATTGCTGGTCAGCTATCCCAGCGGTCGAGTTGCGTTGGCATTCATCTCAGGTTGCCTAGATTATGTCATAAAGTTGTTGTTCTGAGCATCAAAAGACGAGGTTGGCACCGAGACATGATGTGGGACACTAGGTTCAGGAAGAAGGAGGTCTAGCAAAGAACTACAAAGCAGAAAGGACTGTCAGGGACATGTAGTTGCTTGCCTCTTTATCTTTAATAGAATCAAGACTTCCTGAGCTGTAAACCTGGGCAATCTTCCATTGTCAGGCTTCCTTGTGGGTCTTACACATAAAGTTTCTGTTCCATTCTCTTGTAGTCTTCATTGCAACTGCTCATGCAGCGGCTGTATAATAACACACACCACCTCTGCTCATTCCCCCTTCCATTGTGGATGCCAGCACTTAATGCTACAGGACAATTCACACTTTTCCCCTTCCAACAGATCCTAGTCGACCATTGGAAATGATATGACTATTATATTTATAGATGAATTCTCGCAACAAAGACCATGAGCGTAACACTTTGCTCATCTAATTTCCACAGACCCCAAATGATAATAATCTGTGATGTGGTTCATGGAAACACTCTGTCCTGAAGAAGGCGTGGCCCTAGCACTGCGGGCCACACAAAACTTAAACATAAGTCAACCTTTCCTAACAATCATAAATTCTGATTTAAACTGTGGGTCTAATGAAGAGAATTGTTTGGTTCTTCAGCATACCTCTTGTTGTATTTGATGAGTTTATACAAAATTGAAAAGCCTGGATTAAATTATGCTCCTTACATTTGGCATTGCAGACCACATTTTTATTGTTTGTAATATCTTTGCTTACTATTATTGTTGTCTCTGTTTTATTTATCAATTAATAATTCTCTTATCAGTTATCAAGTCAGGTCATTGTTTAAAAAAATGTGCAATATACTTGTGATTGTACATTTAATTTTGTATTTCTTTATTCATTATTGTAAAATGTATTAATGTTGCTGATTTATATAAACAGGTGGAATTGTGTTTATTGATATTCCTCTTGGCTTTCCTTTGAGAATTGCCTTTGAAAACAGGTTTACTGTACCAATTCCCCCTCGAAGTCTAATTAAATTGGGGCATTGCTTTATTTTTTCTACATCTGCATGCATAGGACTACGCCCTCATGCATATGACATAGACCCACATTGCCATGGTCCTGGCTACACCACTATGAACAACTGTTGCGGTCCATTTATGCGTGACTCTATTTTTTAATCAACATCAGGGCTGTCACAATGGTGGCAGGGGGGTCCATTGCCCAGGCCTCGCCCTCGCAGAGGCCTTACAGGGAGCCCTATTGCCACCCCCTTGCCAGCATGTGCATTTGTTAACACCTACCACTGAATGTATCCATGTATTTGCTCAGACACATTCAAAGGTAGGTGTTAACTTGCTGGTGCCTTGACTCTAGTGTCCACTCACTCGGCCATTAACACCTTTTATTTCATTTTTATTTTGATTTGGTTTTGATCAAACTTTACTCACAATATATAAAAAATTCATACAATTAATTAAGCTCAATATAGCAACATACCAAATAATTCATAAAAGAGGACGCATTTGCCATGCACTAAATAAATACCAAACAAATTATAAAACAAGATACGTGTCATACACAGACACATGCATGAAGATAATATATGATCATATATGATCAGTTGTAGTTTAGGGCAATACACACTTAGATGTTGTAATGTATCCATTGCCTCAGTATTATCACAAAAGCAACAAGTAAGGCTTTCAAGCAACATTTTGGAGCTTAAACCAATAATCTCCCTTGTGGGCTATAGATTCAAGAGTAAACCCAAGAATAAGACCCTCTATTTGTGAGAAGGAAAGTGGGATACATAAGGGTTGGTGCTGTTGTCAGGTTTCTCGTCAGCTGCTATGATATATGAGAGGCGATTGGTAGATATCCTGTCTCTGGTACTACACCAATCCAGGTAATGAATAGCTTTTTTAATGGCCTGGGGTCTCTCCAGCAGTGTCTTACTTGATTCAACAACCCCAGAATCCTTTTACAATTATTAACTCAGTAATAAAGAACCAGAATTTTTTGGAGATGATTAATTGTAGTTTGTCGTTCAGAGACTTATAGGGAGGATCCAACACTTTCCTGTAGAGAGCCAGAGTTCTCCAGGTAACATCAGCTTCTAAGGAGATCAAGACCCGTTTGTATGTCAGGGCCGATATTGGAAGGCATTTTTGGAGGCCCAATGTCCTCCTCCTTCAAAATTAACCCTCCAATTTGGTCCATAGTTGCTTATCTTTTTTATTATGAACTCTGAGCCATTTAATAGGCTTGGAACAACCTTTGTATTATAGTATGTTAAAACAGGTGTTAATGAGAAGCGGCAAAACATAGAGTAGATTATTTTCATTTGGGCCGTGAGCTTCATACATTTGTCGTGAAGCCTTATCATTGCGAGGGAAGTCGTGGGCTATTTATCAAAAGTAAAGCCCAAGTGGGTGATTTTTTCCACTACTTCCAATTTGGTGTGATCTAAGTACTAAAAGAAGCTAGGCATATGTTTTGTCTTTCTAAAAATAAAATGTTTAGATTCATTGCAATTGATTTCTACATCATTTTCGACTATGTAGGGCACAAGGCCATTTAAACTTTGTTGATGGTCTATTGGAAGTTCTGTCAAAAATTACCAAATCATCTGCATAAATAATGTATCATCAGATGGCCCAGTCTAGGCGGAAATTCTTTAGCTGTTAGTAGTCTGGATCATATATCAGATATATAAATATTAAAAAGGGCAGGGGCCAAAACAAACACCTGTTGAAAACCTCTATGGGTGGAAATGGGGTCAAAATATTTCTTTCCAGGGTTACCCCACACTGTGGTGATGATCCCTCCTACCAAGTGAGGATACAATCTTTATGTTCAACCAAAGGAAGGGATACATAAATAACACAACATATAATACCCTATGATATCATGTGTCTAGACACAACCATTTAGCAAAATATGGGTTGCGTATTGTGTAATAGATAACACTTGCAATTTTTCCTAAAATATCATTTTTTAATTCATTAACAAATTCAGGCACAAGTATCAAAAAGCACATAAAAAATACATATAAACGACATGGCAATATACAATGATAAAAAAAAGTTAATATTCCACCTCACACAATCAAGTTGACAATTACTTGAAATCCCAAACACAGTAGCAACCCAATTTGTCTTGTTTTTGTAACGCTCACCTGACTCCCACGGAGGCGCTGGCCTGGTTCGCGCTGCTGTGACCTCTTCTAAGGTGATGCGCAGGGTTCGGAAGACGGACTGGATCGGGCCCCCAAATCTGGCTTGTCTGGCTCGCAGAAGTATCCTTCTGTAGGCGAAAATAGGGGATTAACTGTCTGCGGGGTAATGCAATCAGCCTCCCACTTTCCCCTCTCACCCTCCTCGAAACCCTTCTGTGATTCCTCGTAGCGTCTCACCTTAGGGTCTGGAAGGACGAGCTCTCCATCCTGCTTCTGATGCAGGGGCGCGTTGGTATCCAGTTACTTCACTGGATTTTCGGATTGGTGAGAACCAAACTTGCTTGGCTTCCAGGTAAGTTTTTTGATAAGAGGTTCCCCTTGTGTCCATGCATTAATGTACTAATGTTAGTGTCTTTTTCCCCATAGGGGCTGGGGTACGGAATGCCGGGGAACAGGCACCGACCCGAGATGAAAGGTGAAATCCTTGTAGAAATCAGGTAAGTCTTTAATGAGCGTTTTTTGGTAATGTCTTTTCATTCGCTCATTAACGCTGATGTCTTTTTTTCCCCTTAGGGGCCGGGGTCCGGAAATGCCAGGATGCGGCGCGGACCCGAAATGAAGAGGGAATGAATCAACAGGTAAGTCTTAACATGGAGGTTTAGCTTTCCTTATTCCCTTCTCTCTCTCACCTTTTGTTCTGGTCTTTTTCTCCCTAGGCGCTGGGGCGTGACTGCGAATCCGGATGATCTCTGCTGAACATGGAGGCGCCCAGTAAAGGTGAGTGGAATGCGGCGCTGCAGCGATCGACGCGATGAGCTTTTAAATAAAAGTCTTCCTTTTCAGGATTGTCGGAGAGATGTCTCCGGGATGCGGATTTAGCAGGTAAGGACTTTTCCTTCTTCTGTTCTCTTCTTCTCTTCCTTTGCAGGTGATCCAGGATGCTGCCAGGCGTAGCAGAAGTCAGGATGCAGGAGCAGACACGGTGAGCGTCCAGCTGCTAGATGCAGGACAACGCGAAGCACGTGTGGCTGTTCGGGTGGGGTTTAAATAGCCTTGGAAGAAGTTCCAGGTATGTATCCTTCCTCCAATCAGGTATGTATCCTTCCCCGACCATGCCTGGATGGTAAATTAGTCCCACAGGTAAAGTAGTTCCTTTCAGGCCTCAAGGAGGCCGGGATCCTGCAGCATGGTCTGCATCAGGTAAGTGCACCAAGCACATCCATAATGAGCCTGGCGCCTATGGCGCCAGGACTGATGCCTTTTATGAGCCTGGCACCATAGGCGCCAGGACACTGTCCAAAGGGCCCCTATATGGGGTTGCTGGGTCCTTCCCTGGGGACTGGATGTCCGCTTTCGAGGACGCAGGGCTTGAGCCGGCTCCCCGGGAGCGGGCATCATGACAGCACTCCCCCCCAAGGCCCCTCCCAAGGTTGTTCCCTCCGGGGGTTTTGGTTTGTCTGGGAAGAGTCGGTGGAATTTCCTGACTAATCGAGGTGCATGCACATGGTCGCTGGGTTCCCACGACCTCTCCTGAGGTCCGTACCCCTTCCAATCAATTAGGTAGAACAGTTTTGACCTAAACATTTTTAAGTCTAAAATGTTCTTCACTTCGAATTCGGGCTCCCCATCTATTAGAATAGGTTCTGGAGGTTTGAGTAGTCGGGTTCCGGGTACCACTGGTTTCAGAAGTGACACATGAAAAACAGGGTGAATTTGCATACTAGCTGGTAAATCAAGTTTAACAGCCACTGGGTTCATTATTGCCATAATAGAATAAGGTCCCAGATATTTTGGGTTAAAAGTTCGAGGCCCTTTGAGTGGTAAATGTCTGGTAGCTAACCACACTTGATCCCCAATCTGATACGGAGGTGTTTCACTCCGATGTAGATCAGCATTCTCCTTGTATTTTCTCTTGGCTTGTTGTAAATGCGTAGTTGCCTCTTTGAAGGCTTGGGTAATTGTAGAATGCAGATGTTCTACTGTAGGCATTCCGAGGTTCTGAGGTGAGTCAAGGTTTGAGGTTCGAGGGTGATGCCCAAACAAAGTATAAAAAGGACTGTGGCCAGTTCCAGAGTGTACCGAATTATTATATGCGTATTCGGCTATCCAAAGAATGTCTTTCCAGTTGCTTTCAGATTGCTGTAACATACACCGTAAGTATTGCTCAAGGGTCTGATTTGTCCTCTCGGTCTGACCATCGGTCTGAGGGTGGTGACTGGTCGATAATCTTACGTCGATCTGCGCCATTTGACAACATTTGCGCCAGAAGTGGGAAATGAATTGGCTTCCCCGGTCAGAGATTAGTATAGATGGGAATCCATGTAGCCGAACAATATTTTCGAGGAATTCTTTGGCTAGGACAGAAGCTGAAGGTAAACCTTTCAAAGGAATAAAGTGGGCCATTTTGGAAAATAAATCCACAATTACCAGAATAGTATTGTACCCCAAACAAGGAGGCAGGTCCGTAATAAAATCCATTGATAGGGTGTGCCAGGGTGCTGGCTGTATGTCTAGAGGTTGAAGGAGACCGGCTGGTCTTTTCTTTTGACTTTTATTTTGGGAGCAAACACCACAGGACATCACAAACGATTTAACATCTTTTCACCAAGAGGGCCACCAAAATTGTCGTTTCACCTTTTCCTCTGTCTTGGCAATACCGGGGTGTCCCTCTATTAATGCATCATGATAACCGGAAATAACTAGTTCGTGTAATTCCTTATGTGGCAGGAATAAGCGTCCTGGAAAGTAAGGTAAACCATTATCTATGGTAAAGTCTGATCCCTTTTGTATCCAATCCTGTAAGGTTGTAGGGTCCAGGAGTTGTTTCACTCTGGCTTGAATGTCTTCAAGCGTCTGTAACGAAGTCATGCCTAGCATCCTCTGTTCGGGAATTATTGGTACTGGTTCTGAGTTTGTATCAGATTCTCCCATTCCAATTCGGGATAAGGCGTCTGCTTTGCCATTCTTGCAGCCAGGTCGATAGGTAATCACGAAATCAAATTCAGCGAAAAACAAAGCCCATCGGAGCTGCCGTGATGACTGAGCCTTGGCGGTTTTCAAATACTGTAAATACCGGTGATCAGTGATCACTGTGATGGTATGTCGAGTGCCAAGCAGATAATGCCGCCAGGCTTTAAAAGCGGACTTAATGGCTAACAGTTCTTTGTCCGTGATTGCATAATTAACCTCGGGTGCCGAGAATTTTCTGGACCAAAATGCTACGGGATGCAGTTGGTTGGTTTCGGGATCTCTTTGGGACAGGACAGCTCCCATTGCTAGGCTGGATGCGTCAGTCTCGATGACATAAGGGAGATCTGGACGCGGGTGTTTCAATATAGGTGCGGAGGTAAACTTAGCTTTTAAATCCTGAAAGGCCTGCTCGGCTTCTTCAGACCATTCAAAACGTTTATTTTTCCTCAAGAGTGCAGTAATGGGTTGTACCACGCGTGAACATTCCGGGATAAACCTGCGATAGAAATTGGCAAAGCCGAGCATGCTTTGAACCCCTTTTACAGAGCTAGGTGATGGCCATTTGAGGATGGCATCCACTTTTCTTGAGTCCATTCGGACTCCTTTGGGTGTCAGGATGAAACCCAGAAACTCGACTTCTGTGGTATGGAAAACACATTTCTCCAATTTAGCAAATAATTTGTGTTGGCGCAGTTTTTCAAGTACTGCCCTGACGTGTTTTCTGTGATCAGATTCCGAAGAGGAGTACACCAGAATGTCATCGATATATACGACAACACAAACATCGATGAGTTCCCGAAGGACATCATTCATGAAGTATTGGAAGGCAGCCGGCGCGTTACACAATCCGAAAGGCATCACCTGGTACTCGAATAATCCGTATTTAGTACGGAAGGCAGTTTTCCATTCGTCGCCTTCTTTAATTCGTACCAGATGATAAGCCCCCCAGAGATCTAACTTGGTGTATATGCAAGCATCCTTCACCTGGTCAAGGAGTTCAGGGATCAGAGGCAGAGGATAACGTTTTTTAACCGTTATCTGGTTCAATGCGCCGTAATCGATACAAGTTCTAAGGTCGCCTTCTTTTTTGGGCACGAAGAACAAAGCCGAGGATGCCGGGGACTTTGACGGGCGAATAAAACCATTAGCTAGGTATTGATCCAAATATTGTCTCAAATGCAGATTCTCAGGTTCGGTAAGGGCATAAATCCTGCTATAAGGGGGTTGTGCACCGGGCACCAGATTGATTTGGCAATCGTACGATCTGTGAGGAGGTAACGTGTTGGCCTGTTCCTTTTGGAAGACGTCCTGAAAGTCTTGGTATTCTGGAGGTAGTTGCATGGAGGCAGAGGTTACAGATGCTAGATTAATCTTCAAGTTTTCTGGGTAGCAGGTTTGTGCACAATCCGGGAAGGTTATTCTCTTAGCTCGCCAATCAATTAGAGAATTATGTGTCTCTAACCAAGGGATTCCAAGAATAACCTGAAACTGTGGAGCCTTGATTACATCAAACACAACACCCTCCCGATGGCCGTCGGGACCAATAAGAGTCACCTCAGTAGTGGAATGTGTTACTGGTCCAGAGGCAATTTCAGTTCCATCGACTGTGGTGATGACATCTTTGCTGGTTTTAGGACGGAGAGGGAGGTTAATCCTAGAGACCAATTCACGATCCACATAGTTTCCAATAGCCCCACTATCGATGTATGCCTTTATTGCATGCAACCGCTTAGGCTGTTCTGGATCTACGAGAACCATTGGCACAATGAAATGCGAGGTCTGAGAGTTAATTTTCAAGCTCGGCAAGCGGACCCCTACACTTGTCGGGCGGAGTCGTTTCCCGGAACAGTCTTCATGGTTTTTGTCAGCGGCTCCTACCGCCTTTCGGGGCGGTTTTGCCGGGCAATCTCGTAGAAAGTGTCCAGAATTCCCACAATAAAGACATAATTTTAACTGCCGCCTCCTTTCACGTTCCTTTTGAGTTAAGGGTCCTTTAACCCCTCCAATTTGCATAGGCTCAGAGACATCAACTCCCTTTGGATTAGCATGGGTCTTGACCAACACCCGGGTCTCAAACCTGGACCGATCTGCTTTTCTGTTTTGAAGTCTGTGATCCAATTGGACCACTAAGTCTATGGGCCTCATTACACGGAAGGCGGTGATCCAGGGTGCTATTAGCACCCTGGACCATGCCGGTAAATTACCGGCACCGCCTTGGCGGTAAGGGGATTTACCGCCCCATTCCAAGGTCGGTGGGGCGGTAAATCCCCCTTCCGCCATTGCCCTTCCCCATTCCCATTTCTGCCCCATAGGGCTCTATGGGAATGGGGAAGGCGCTAATTACGGCACCGCAATTTTGCGGTGCCGTAATTAGCTCCGAGGTCCCTTAGCGGGTTGGTTTTTAACGCCTGCAAAAAGCAGGCGTTAGAGCACCAACCCGCTAAGGGACCTCGTAGTACGGCGGTAAGGGTTACCGGTCACCGTTGCCATTAACGGTGACCGTTAACCCTTACCGCCGTCCGTGTAATGAGGCCCTATATACTCTGTGCATTCTTGGGGCGGATTTACAACTTGGGCCAAGACATCTTTAAGTTCTCTGCATAGGCCTCGATAAAACAACGTGACTCTTTTATCCTCTGGCCATCCCGTTTCCACAATTAGTCTATTAAAGGTTGCAATATAGGATAGGAGGTCCTGATTGCCCTGTCGCAGGGATAGAAGTTCGTCATCCAGAGCCTGCCCCTGAGAGTGTCGAGCAAATAACCTTTCCATGCTTGCTTGAAACCTTTGAAAATCACGGAGAATTGGGTCATCTTGAGTAACCAGTGGAACTGACCAATCGGCAGCGCAGCCGCTGAGATATGACAATACAAAGGCTACCTTGGCCTGATCATTAAGGAAGGCCCCAGGTCTGCATAGGAAGTGCAAACGACACTGATTCATGAATACGGCGAATCGTTTGGGGTCCCCAGCAAAGCGTTCGGGTGGGGCCAGCGGCATGTTTCCAGATAGATTAATCTGCACAGGGTTACTGGAAACCACAGGAGCGGGGTTCCCTCCGGAACCGGGTAGAGGAGTTTGCCCAGCTTGACCTTGCAAAAGCTGTCTGGCCAGGTCATCAGTTCTTTCCTTTGATATTATTAATTCCCTCCTGAGGGCATTAGTCTCTTGACGAGCGGCATGTACTTCGGCCCGTAATTCCCCCAGTAATTTGGCCAACTGATCAGTCTCAGAACTTTCCATAGCGCCTGGGTGGGAATTTGTAGGAAGGCTTCGCGTTCTGTAACGCTCACCTGACTCCCACGGAGGCGCTGGCCTGGTTCGCGCTACTGTGACCTCTTCTAAGGTGATGCGCAGGGTTCGGAAGACGGACTGGACCGGGCCCCCAAATCTGGCTTGTCTGGCTCGCAGAAGTATCCTTCTGTAGGCGAAAATAGGGGATTAACTGTCTGTGAGGTAATGCAATCAGCCTCCCACTTTCCCCTCTCACCCTCCTCGAAACCCTTCTGTGATTCCTCGTAGCGTCTCACCTTAGGGTCTGGAAGGACGAGCTCTCCATTCTGCTTCTGATGCAGGGGCGCGTTGGTATCCAGTTACTTCACTGGATTTTCGGATTGGTGAGAACCAAACTTGCTTGGCTTCCAGGTAAGTTTTTTGATAAGAGGTTCCCCTTGTGTCCATGCATTAATGTACTAATGCTAGTGTCTTTTTCCCCATAGGGGCCGGGGTACGGAATGCCGGGGAACAGGCACCGACCCGAGATGAGAGGTGAAATCCTTGTAGAAAACAGGTAAGTCTTTAATGAGCATTTTTTGGTAATGTCTTTTCATTCGCTCATTAACGCTGATGTCTTTTTTTCCCCTTAGGGGCCGGGGTCCGGAAATGCCAGGATGCGGCACGGACCCGAAATGAAGAGGGAATTATTCAACAGGTAAGTCTTAACATGGAGATTTAGCTTTCCTTATTCCCTTCTCTCTCTCACCTTTTGTTCTGGTCTTTTTCTCCCTAGGCGCTGGGGCGTGACTGCGAATCCGGATGATCGCTGCTGAACATGGAGGCGCCCAGTAAAGGTGAGTGGAATGCGGCGCTGCATCGATCGACGCAATGAGCTTTTAAATAAAAGTCTTCCTTTTCAGGATTGTCGGCGAGATGTAAGGTAAGGACTTTTCCTTCTTCTGTTCTCTTCTTCTCTTCCTTTGCAGGTGATCCAGGATGCTGGCAGGCGTGGCAGAAGTCAGGATGCAGGAGCAGACACGGTGAGCGTCCAGCTGCTAGATGCAGGACAACGCGAAGCATGTGTGGCTGTTCGGGTGGGGTTTAAATAGCCTTGGAAGAAGTTCCAGGTATGTATCCTTCCTCCAATCAGGTATGTATCCTTCCCCGACCACGCCCGGATGGTAAATTAATCCCACAGGTAAAGTAGTTCCTTTCAGGCCTCAAGGAGGCCGGGATTCTGCAGCATGGTCTGCATCAGGTAAGTGCACCCAAGCACATCCATAATGAGCCTATGGCGCCAGAACTGATGTCTTTTATGAGCCTGGCGCCATAGGCGCCAGGACACTGTCCAAAGGGCCCCTATATGGGGTTGCTGGGTCCTTCCCTGGGGACTGGATGTCCGCTTTCGGGGACGCAGGGCTTGAGCCGGCTCCCCGGGAGCGGTCATCATGACAGTTTTCTACTGTATTGACATAGCCAAACCAAAACGCCAATGCCATTCGAATACCTCTAACTGGTGACACAAAGTGATTCAATACAGCATCTGACCAAAACCTCTGTAACGTTCCTGTTTCAGCACTTCCTGAACATCCTGACCACACTGTTTTCCCTTCGTCCTGATGAAGGCCGTTGGAAGAAATGGCACACCTAACCCCTTTATAGGGCTGAAACACCTGGTGTAGACACTTTATTTCACCAATGCACAGTATCACCACTGTCAACTGTTTGTTCCCATGTAGATATGTACTACTGACCTGATTGTTTATCTGTTCACTCTTTGTTCGACGCCTGTCGTCCACTTTCAGTAGCGACAGCAGTGATTGAATTAAGTCTGTTTAACAATATCAATATGCAAGAACAGGATCTTGCTTCCGCTTTGTTCTGATAATGCAAATTATGTTTGCTTGTGTTTGTTGTCTTTAATATGATGTTCAGAATGTAAAAAATAGAAACTTAAATTCTACCCAAATATAAAACTTTTGGAAACCTCTAGTGTGATTCAATACACTTCGCTTGTGCTGCAATTTTGGAATGAATCAGAAGGGAGGAGGATTCATAGTAATTTTGTTCTCAACCCATTCACTTTTGTTCTAGTAACGTTAGCCTTCCTGGGCAGAATAGGGTTGTATCCACCAGGAGCCCTTTGATATAATTAAGATAGAAGCAGCCTTAGGTTAGGAGTGTCTGAAAAAAGGTTTAGGATATTAGCTCTATTTAGAATTACCCTGGATTTTTTTTCTAAGAATATACTCTAATCCTAGTTTATCTAAAGAAGGTTGTGGCTTTATTATTAAGTCCGAAATGGTTGACGCTTTTGAGGGTTTCGATAGATGTTGAAAGAGTTACTTGAAGGGAGAGTCATTCTGATCAGGAGCCCTTGAGTCCATTTTTGTGACTGCTGGGATGGAGTCATCGGGCCACTATCGAGTTAGTTGAATCCATTTGTGAGAGAGGGTGGCATTTCCACTTGATCTTTATCTTGTTGAAACGAATAGCTTTTGCCAAAGCACTTTACATGAAAAACTAATGTACAATTATTATTGCCAAAATGAATACTCATTTCTTGTCCTCAGAAGGGTAAAGGGTTGATAGAAATGTCTAGGATTCAAACACGTGACCTGCAGATCATACATAAATCCCAGCAATGAGCAATTAACCTGTTGAGCTATCGTACCAGCTATTTCTCCTTAAATGTCCATACCACCGCTTATTATTAAAGTGCTTAGAAGCAGGAGGAATATGTTATGGCCCACTAGTTAACGTACTGTTAGTGGTGTTATATTTGGCTTTAAATAGGACTAGAGGGGACAGGAGAGTACAGTGGGTAGGTATCCTAAAACATGTTTCTTTTTAACGGTACATTGATCAAACAGCATACTGAGCTACAATTGGCTACCTCAGCGAGTTAAAAGCTCAAATCTCACATGTCCAAGTCTGCAAGGTTCAAGTTCATATTTCAGATGGGCTGAATCAGCCCTTCATACTTTTGAGGTTAGTAAATTAGTTTTATAACATTTAGCCATAATAACACCTGTTTTCAAAGCGCTTAGAAGGAAGAGGCATCAGACATTAAGCACTAGTCATTAAAATAGGATACAATACCAACTATTATACCTGGATGGAGGAAGGTTTAGGACACAGTGACATCAAAACGTGGAGTATTTTTGTACAAAATGATAGGCCTCAGACACATGAAACTATCAGGTTGACTCTAACTTGCTGCTGTATCCGCAGGGCTTCCTAACTACGTCCTCCACACAAACTCAAAGGGAGAGTTTTTGCATCTCCCGTTCACAGCGACCCTGGCGTAGAGCAAAAAATACCAAGGGGGGCGGACCTTACCAAATGTTTTGATTTGGGCCACACCAAACCCTGCGACAGCTCTGGTCACAGTGGCGTGTCCAGACTCTATTTTACTGGGGTGGCCCAAGAGGGGCACTGACGTATGCAGGGGTGGCACGAAGTACGACTGTGCACACAGACACACACATAATTATCAGAGTTTGGGATAATGTGGTGGCCAATCAGACTCCAGGGGTAGCACGTGTCACTCCAGGACGCCCACTGGACACTCTGCTTCCTGCTCAACGGATCTCCTGGTGTGTTTCCTTCCCAGCACAAGCGTGTTGAAATGTCCTCAGTGTTAGGTGTGACCCTCCCATGTGTATTGCCCCTTTAAGGGGATGTGTCCCTCCCACGTGTGTTGCCCCTTTAAGATGAATAAAGGGAGCCCCTGCAGGCACGTGAGACAGAACGGCTGCAGACTCCATGAGAGGTTGGTCTGAGTCCGTGTCTCACTCATTGATGTAGGCGTTAGGCCTACCCGTGGAGGCACAGGCCTGCAGGTCCTGTTGCCATGGGACCCCTTTGCCAGGACGGTGGCCTAGGTCTGCATGGTCAGGAGCCTGGCAGGCTGTGCCCCCACCCCGATGGCGCTGGTGTTCCATAGCGCCACGGGGCCTGCTGGATGGACATGGCAGGCCCCAAACTCCCACAGGCGCTGGGCCTGTTTGGTGCTGTGAGGAAGCAGCACCCAGGGGCGCCTGCCGGATGGACCTGGCAGGCGACCCCCCAACAATGGCGACGAGAAGAGGGGCCCTGCGTGCCCCAAAGGAGTTATCGTGCGGGCCCATCTCCACCTGGGCCCGCAAAGGAGGTAGGCTGGCGAGCTGCCTGCCAGTCCCCCGCCGGAGGCGGATCAACTCGGCAGCTGCCCTGCGAGAAGGAAAGGTTGTGCCCCGGGGGAGATGTGGCTGCCCCCATGTGGAGGTAGCGTGTCTGCATCTACTGGGGGCCGCCGAACAGCTGAGGCGGCCCCGACTCGTGGGCGGCGTCGGCCGCATGAAGAGGAGCAGCAGGAAAACAAAGGATGGCGTGCCCGACTCCAACGGGGCCCGCGAAGGAGTGACGGTTGCCGGCCGCTGCCCCACCCATGTGGGGAAGGTGAGATCTGCGGCGCCGGCCGCGTGCGTGCCCCCCCCCCACCTGAGGGGAGAAAGCTGTCCTCGCGGGGAGCAGAAGTGCCCGCGGCGTCGGCCGCGATGGGGAGGCGCTGCCCCTCCCCCGTCCGGGATCGGGAGAGGTGCGGCTCCCAAGAGGAAGGGAGCAGCATCCGCCGCAATGGGTGGATGTGCCCTGCATGCTTCAGCCCCGGCCGCGGCCCACAGCAAGAAGAACGGGTGTCGGAGCCCGCGATAGGGAGGAGGTGCGCCCCCCCCCCAATGTTTGAAAAAAAAAAAGGAAAAAAAAGTGCAAAACGGAACTTTTGCCAGTGGCAGCCCATCTAGAATCCGGGCCGGCCGCGGTGAAGAAAAAAAAAAAAAGTGGGGACGGAGCGCCTGATGTGGCAGGGCTGCGGCCCCTGTGCCTGGACGATGGTGGCACACGCCCGCAGTAAGGTGGGCTGTGCATGCTCCCGCTGGGGGTGCCGACATTTCCCATTCCCGGGTGTGTCCCGGGTGTGTCTGCCCCGAGGGGAGAGGGGCACCGGCAGTGCTGCTGCTCCATTCTCTTGCACCACGGTGCAAAGTATCTGTGTTTCGCTGCAGGGGAAGGGAGGGTCAGAGAGTCTCCCATCTGCGCCTGGATGCTGCCACCCGGAAGAGAGTGGAGAGTGTCATTCCCCACTGGTTCGCCCCCAAGAAGGAGAGGACCCGCCAGCATGGGGAAACAAAAGGGGAGGGCCCAGTCACTCCCCCATGATAAAAGAATAAAGCGGCCCCAGGCGGCCGCTGGAGCACGACTTTGATCCCGTACCTACGGCAAGGGAAGGAAGCTCCGGGACCCCTAGCGTCAAATACATATAAAACAGAAACATCCTGCTCTCCTTGTGCGTGGATACACACTGACACACTCCCCGCATCTGCAATCTTCACCACGATGAACCCATCTTCACCACGATGAACCCTGAATAATTATGTTAACATGAAGGAGATGCCGTCTTCATCTAAAGCCTTAAATGTGGCATGTCTTCCAGGGTAGTTGTTTAACTCCTACCAATACAGGGTGTAGCGTTGTCTCTTGCGCGCTGGTGGGCAGGACTCCCAACCAAAGCCACGTTAAATCCGATACGTGTTGAAGAGTAAATACGGTCTTGTCATTTTACACCATACATTGAACATCACCAACCTTCTAACTTTGCAAGTTTTGTGGCACACCACTGTGGTGTGGGCGGTCATACCGTGAGAACATTCTGTGCCACTCCACAGTAGGTAAAGGCTGCACATATCGGTTCAACAATGCCTGAAGGCAGGTAGGGTGATGCAAAATCCTCCCTGGGGAAGAGGATGACGTCAATTGGCCAGGGACGTTTGTCGACCAAGGCGAAGCATCCATCCAGTGGGATGCTACAGTATGAAAGCACCCCGGGGAGGGCACCAGACCGCTTGGGGTGACTGCGGTTGCGCCTCCGCAGGGCCGGAGCGACATGTATATGTGCGCGTGCTCCCCGCCGGAGTAACTCAAGATAACAGCTGCTGGCCCTGCGAGACCAAGGGCCACTCAAGGAGCGACAACAGTGTGCTCTACCCACCAGCATGGCGAAAGGGCCCTCAGCATGATCCGGGACAGATGTGAGGGCCAAGAGGTGCTTCCACCTGGAGCAGCAACTGGACCGGGCTGCCATGATCCTCGGCCGACAGGTGGTGAACTCGAAGCACAGTGCCCAGTCCAGAGAGGCAGTGAGGAGAGCCCTAGCCCTACTCTGTGCCCTGCAGCGGTGACCTCAAGAATGTGCGCCGTTCTGGAGTGCTGCTGCAGTGCCCTGGTGAGAGCAGATCGACCACCTGCCAGAGCCCCAGCACGATTATAAGCCTCGGCGGTGACTGTTACTAGGGTCGAGCACCCAAACAAAGAAGGGCAATGGCGGCATCCCTGCCTGTGTCTGTCGTGGTGGCAGCAAGAATCAGAGTCCCAGCGAGGTCCCCGGATGCCTGGCGGTGATGGAGACATCAACGGTAGACAAGAGGTGCTCCAGCGGCCAGTCCCAAGGCGCAACCCGTGGGGAGTGCACAGGACAGCAAGCGGAGGTACGGCACCAGCGCCCACAGGGACCACAACACCTCCACAATAGGACGTTCACCCTCATGTTCATCGAGGCTCCACTCCGAGAAACCGGGTATCGCGGTGCACCTGCTCTGTCGGTCCCAACGCACACCTGTGACGCCAATCCAGCCCAGCGGTGGCAGCCGTGCAAGAACTGGTACACCGCTACAACAGTCAGAAGGGAAGGCCAACCAGCATAGAAGTGACTATCTCCCGGAACGGCGCCAGCGAATCACGAGCCATCCTGCCTACCATGTCAGTGGCCCTGGCTGCTTGCCACTAATCACACCCTGCATGCAATGCCATCGAAGGACCAAGCTAAACAGCGCTTGGGGGAGATACCTGCCGGACCCCCTGAGGTCCGCCGACAGTTTGTGTCTGACCAATCAACTGGGCGGCCCAGGGCCCCAACACCAAGAATCAGTACATCGATCAAGAGATGGGTTGCAGCTCATCATGAGTGCTTGTGCGCCCTCCTGTACTCCTGGAGGAAAGAGATGAGCCAGATCGGGAGAACATCACAGACGAGGGGGGTGAGTGATGTCCTGTCACCCCGTACGCCATCAACAGCACATGAAGCAGCAGCCGGGATGCCCTGCGAACGGCATATCGCTGCTCTGATCTGAACATCAAGGGACTATGCCGATGTGGCCCCTGGTACCAGCCAGGTGCGGCTTTGCCGGCTGTGAACTGCACCATCAATGGACCTGGACTCGGGAGATGACTCCTGAACGGACGCTGAGGGAAGGTGAACTGGTCTCCTGATCTCCTGCAATTGCTTAAAGAGGACTCAGTAATCCGTTGTGTTTTGATGCTGTGAACCTGCATAGTAACTACATGCTTTAAGTGGTCTCAGTAGAGAATAATACGGTGGGGCTGTGATCCCGCAGCCGCGAGGTGTGCATGGAGTGCCAGCCGCCCACCATGGTGTTGTTTGCGTAGGTGCTATCCCGAACCCCAGGTTAATAAAGGGGTTTGTCAAACAGTGTTGGAACTACCTATGTTCCTCCAGCAGCTCACCGGCCACGACTGGCACATATTGAGTGTGTGTAGAAATGGGTTAGTAGATGTTGGGTTTGTAACTGTTGACACATGCGTTGGTGGCATAACCTATTGTTGGGCTACCCCACCAATCCTAAGTGATAATTAGGTTGCTGTTCTGTAACGGGTGGAATGCATGTGTGTTTCAGCAACGTTTGTTTGTTATGAAAAAGGAGGAGTGTTAGGTGTGACCCTCCCATGTGTATTGCCCCTTTAAGGGGATGTGTCCCTCCCACGTGTGTTGCCCCTTTAAGAAGATGAATAAAGGGATCCCCTGCAGGCACGTGGGACAGAACGGCTGCAGACTCCATGAGAGGTTTGTCTGAGTCCGTGTCTCACTTATTGATGGAGGCGGTAGGCCTACCCGTGGAGGCACAGGCCTGCAGGTCCTGTTGCCATGGGACCCCTTTGCCAGGACGGTGGCCTAGGTCCGCATGGTCAGGAGCATGGCAGGCTGTGCCCCCACCCCGATGGCGCTGGTGTTCCATAGCGCCACGGGGCCTGCCGGATGGACATGGCAGGCCCCAAACTCCCACAGGCGCTGGGCCTGTTTGGTGCTGTGAGGAAGCAGCACCCAGGGGCGCCTGCCGGATGGACCTGGCAGGCGACCCCCCCAACACTGAGGGACTGGTTCTGAGAGGCTGCACCCAGCAGTGAACGGTTTTTCCGCTCAATGAGCAACTTTGCTCCGAAGACCGCTTCATAGAATAATATCCGCCCACATCAAGAGGTTGCGAGAAGCCGACAAAATAACATGTAGGAGCAGACAAGGCTGTGCTGGCCCCGGTGAGTCACTGGCAGGGCCTTGTAGTGGGAACGAGGTCAAAGAGGAGACTTGTATTCTATTCCTGGAGATCACACAAAGCGGAGACCTTGGCATCATGCACCCGGTATGAAAGCATGTTCGCGAAGCCCCCTGTCCCGCTGTGTCACAGAGAATGAGGAGGAAAGGTCCCCAGCTGCTCCTTGATAGTGAAGGCAGCGCAACTACGTCATCGCGGACTTGACGCACGAGGCTGACAGTCTGCTGGCATTCGGTGCCCAATCATCTCTTAGACAGAATGTACCTCACTGCACAGGGCCTGCAGTCCTTTCCGAAATATCACTAACCACCACTGGCACGCAACGGGACCATGCCCCTCACAGAAGAGAGCCTGCGTCCTTACACAAACAATAAGACAAACTCTGTGAGGCCGCCTTGTACGATAATGCTCCTCACAGAACAGCCTCCCAGGTTCAAAGAAAGATGCCGAGACTGACTACGAATCAAACAGTACCCCGGCCCCCCACGAAGGTTGACCAGACGTCCCGGTTTTGCCGGGACTGCCCTTGTATTTGTTGATCTGTCCCCTTTCATAAGATTTTGTTTCCATTGGAAATTGCAGTGGTGCCGATTTTTTTGTAGTATAGGTCTTCCTAGCTGGCAAGCAGGTATGCACAATGACGCACAGAAGAAATGCTACATGTTACAACTTAAGATAGTGTTAGTTTGTTATCAATTAATAATAATATCTGTTTATTTGAACCGTAACACTTAAACCCCCTTCTCCTCAAAACGCTACTAAGGTGAAGTGTTTTAACAGCCACTTTCAAGAGTTAGCCCTACTTTTATGTTAGTTGCCCTTTCCTGGATTTTTACTTTTAAAATCTGGTCACCCTACCCCCCAGGGCTTTAAGTGGGGTAAGAAATCGAGGGGGGGGGGGCTCATTTGGGGGCGTGGCTTGTGGGGGGCGTGGCCTAAAACGTACGCAAATCGTAAGGTATGCACACACATATATATGCATGTTATATATCTGTGTGCGTACCTTACTATGGTTTGTGTACTATGCAAGCCATCTTTTCTAAACATAGAAATATGGATTTCTATGTTTAGAAAAGATGGCTTGCAAAGTACACAAACCATAGTAAGGTACGCACACAGATATATAACATGCATATATATGTGTGTGTGTGCATACCTTACGGTTTGCCTACTTTTCAGGCCATTTTTTTTTAAAAACATTTCGATTTTTATAAAAGATGGCTTTGAAAGTACACAATTCAAGCCATCTTTTATGAAGCTTTGACTACGGACAAAATTGTCCGTCGGCAAAGCTTTATAAAAGATGGCTTGAATTGTGTACTTTTCAAGCCATCTTTCATAAACCTCGAAAAATGTCAAGGAATCCCCAGGTTCGCCGAGGGTTAAAGACGCCTCGGCGACCTGGGGAAACAAAGGGACAGTAACTGCCTCTGCTGACCCCTCGCGCGAGAGGTCACCAGAGGCAGTTACTATGACTTACAGAAGTGGCAGCCAGGCACAGCATCGCCATGTCTGGCTGCCACTTCTGTCAGATCGCCTGACTTCATGGCAGGCGCATCATCCCGCCAATGTTGCGTGCAGTGGAAGGGGGGGCCCCGGCAGGGCCCCGGCTCAGTCCCACTGGGCCCCGGCAGGCCCCGGCCCACTTAAAGCCCTGCTACCCCACATGTCTCCGCAGGACAGACCCCGCGGATGCATCTCTAACATATCCATGATAAATCAGCTTTGAAACTGGATTTTATAATACCCTGTTACTAGACATCACTCAGGCCCAAAAGAGGCTCTGTGGCAGCATAGCTGAACGACTGAGGCGCACAGTCCTTACATTACCATTTCAAACCCGCACCTCCAGCTCACCAAAATTCAACTCACAATAGAGGACTTAGAAAACCATGTTGCGACCGGTCTATTACACAGGCTGTAATAATGTGTCCCATAGGACATGGCCTGATGTCCTTACCAAACTACCTAGTTCAGGCCTATGGCGTGGCACAGGGTATGCAAATTCCCTTTACAGCAATGTCTCCCAGTTGGGTAATTGGCTCATGGGATCCATCTGCCTGGGAGCCGAACCCTTTCTTCACACCCAAGCATACCATAGATCCCAGCTGGATTTATTCTGATCAACCCCTTATTAGGGATAACTAAACATGTTGCTTCATCTCATTGTTTTTTGGGATCTCTTGCCTCTTGTTCCTGTTCAGAGGGACTTCTACTGTAGTCCTATGGCCATTGTAACCCCTTTTTAGTACATAGTCTTATGGTAGCGAATATGGCTCCTGGGACACGGGTTATTTTTAAGCTCCCATTTTGTCCCTAAGGTTATGTTATCACCCTAAATTGTTTTTAAGTAGTAAGATGGTGGCAGCTGTAATTTAGTTTTGATGTCACTAGGGGGGCACCCGATTTACCACATTAGTAGCCCATTGGGGTGCTATCGAAAGCCATTGGGGTGCTAATGTATTTTATAGAGACATGTTCCCAGCCATTTTATTTCTGGGCCACTCTTTTGTTCTAGGAAACCACAAGAAAGGCCTAAAACTCTGAGTCTAGGCCTTAACCCTTTAATGTGGTTTGAACTGGTTTAGTACACCTACCCTGCAAGTGGACCTGAATGTTTGGCAGTTTTGGGGGCCACCTCGTTGGGCTAGCCACCACGTCCTCCGAGTTTGTGGCTGGGGGGCTGACTTATGCCAGCCCATGAATGTGTGTGTAGGTTAATCAAGTGAAGAACCTGACCCTGCCCTCAATTCTGCTGAAATATTGCTGGTGTTTGGGTGAACTCTGCAGGTTTACTTACCTGCTGGAAGATATGGGTACCTAAAAGCTGATCCATAATTTTGAGACCAAGTTTGTCCATTATGGCTGGGTATGTGTCTCTGTACCTTAGCTTTGGTTTGTATTTTCGACTGCTGAACGTCCAGACCCATCCCCCCTACTCGTTGGCTGGGCTGGAACATTCATGCTGGGACCCTCTCTGTTCCATTACTACTGTCTTCCAATTTTACCACCTTGGTTATCCACCTTGGTATAGGAAGCTGCCATTGCCAATAAGAGTGGTGGGGTCACCAATACACACATCTCCTGCCCTGAGTTGCCTCCACCATTGATCCCTTTCCGGGTCTGTTTTCTGCTGGTTGACTGCACTTTTTTGTCGTTTGGGCCATCAGAATCAGCTTGATTAGGTTCCTCAGTGTTCCCTGAGCCATGTTTGCCATTGTGAATGATATCCCGAATGACTATTGCTGTTTTTATACATGCACTTTGTTTTCTATGTGTTATGTTTAACACTTAGTTTTTATCTGACCTGTTAGAGGATCTAAGTGTAATTTTAATAAAATGTATAGTTCGTATACCCGAGCACTGGCGTAACGGGGGGGGGGGGGCCGCTAGCACAGGTCCTGGGAGGGGGCCTCACTTGGAGAAAACAAAATGAAAAAAAATATTTTTTCACATTTTCTTTCCACATTTTCTTTTTAAACATGTTTATTTTAAACCAGCACACAGATGACAGTTATATAGGCAAGCATCAAACAACAAATTGCCTCCAGTTCAATATATGAGCATGCACGCTGCTTCTCCCTCTGCCCCCCACTCCCTCAACTGTCGTCAGGATCTGGCAGGGCATGAGTTGGTGCTGGCTGTTTGCAGTCTGGCCGAAAGGGCCCTTGCGACCAGCCGCGGTTTATACGCTAATGCCGGGAAGTTCTGGTCATAATCTAAGTTTGAAGTTTGAAGTTTAGTTTATTTGTAAAGCGCACCAGGCCCATGGGAAACCGGGCGCATAATCTTAGGTAAAGGTTACAACAAGAGTGTACAAGAATAACACATTTACAAGTTATACACAAATACAAATTTACAGGTTATATACAAGAACGAATTTACAGGATATGATTGATACAGTGTAGCATGTGTACTCAGATGGGAAATATTACAGGTAGAGAGCTAGGCTAGTGTGAGGAACCTCATGCTATCTGGGTGAACAGCCAAGCTTTGGCATTGTTCTTGAACGTTGGGACAGGCGCCCAAGTGTTCGAGAAGTAGTGAAGAAGGCCAGCGTTGGCCGCAGTGATTTTCTCTGCTATCAAAATGTCCCAAAGTTTTAGCCACTGTAGAGTCATCCAGGGGCCCTCCGTGGATTTCCAAGTGCGCGCCACCGTGATCTTTGCAGCCAGCAAGAGTTGTGTTAAGAGGGCAGCTCTCCTGCCGGTTCTGAGGTAGGTGCCCGGTATTGGGACTCGCAGGAGGATGGGTTCCGGCTCCAGTGGAATCACCGCCTGAGTGATGTCTTTAATTGTAGCAATGCATTGGGAACAGAACTCTTTTACTACTGGGCATGTCCACCACATATGAAGGTAGGACCCCGGAAGGCCACAGAGGCTCCAGCATAGGGGGTCCAGGGTCCGATGGAAGTGGTGCAAGCGGAGAGGGGAGTAGTACCATCGTAGAAGCAACTCGTGAGTGCACTCCCGGTTGGTGATAAAAAAGGAGTAAGAGTGTGTCCTTGACAAGATGTCTACCCAGGTCTGGTCCTCTATAGGGTGCCCAAGGTCTGCCTCCTGGGGAACCCTATATGTTATATATATAGGAGGCCTTAGCAGCAAGGGAGTCCACTCACAATAACTTGTAGAGTAGAGCTTTCCTTCGAGATGGTAGATCTTTGATGGTGAGTTCAAGAGGGCTAGTGGTGCATAGTGCTGCTGAGCGGGTCAGCGGGTGGGAGCACCAGTGTCGAAGCTGCAAATAGGTAAACCTATATGTTTCTGCCAGTTGGAAGGCTGTCTTGCATTGCTTAAAGGAGCATGGTTGGCTCTCCTCAAAGAGTTGGCCCAGTGATTCAAGGCCACCCGCAACCCAGTTCCTAAAGTTCGAAGGGCAGGCTCCTGGTGAGAAAGCCGGGTTGTGAAAGACTGGGGAGGAGGGGCCCATGCCCTTCGGGATGCCTTTATGTTTCAGAGCCCAATCCCATGCTTTCAAGGTATGTTTAGTGGAGGACATAATTCCTGGCCAGGGCCGGCACCGGTGGGGATATATGGAAGGAAGCGCAGGGGAAGGGGCAGGCGAGACTGCTCTATCTCTACCCATTTCGGGCGCCCGAGGCGATGACCCAAGCCTGAGTGTGGGCTAACTGTGCCGCTACCTGATATTTCCAGAGGTTGGGGAACCCCAGGCCACCGAGTCTGGAGCGGCTCATCATGGTCTTCTGGGGGATCCATGATTTCCTACCCCTCCAAATGAATCTGAATATTTTTCTTTGTAGACGCTGAAGCGGGGGCCGAGGGATTGCAGTGGGAGGGACACTCAAGCGTAGAGGAACCGTGGAGGGAGATTCATTTTGCAGGCGGTGAAACGGTCAAGAAGCGAGATCTCCTGTGGGAGCCATCGGTCGAGGTCCCTCTCCAGCTCTTTGAAAAGTGAGGGGAAGTTTGCCAGATAGACGTCTCCCGGGCGGGCAGGACGCTGGACTCCCCGATAGGGAATGGCCTTTTCACTCCATCAAATCGGGTATAGGGATTCAAGGGATTCCCACTCCCCTGGCCTCAGCCCAATCCCCAGAGCCACTGATTTTCTGAAGTTGATGGTAAAGCCTGCTACCCTCCCAAACTTATGAATCTCAGCGAGGGCTGGCTTCAATGAGGCCGAGATATCTGTTATAGATAGCAGCACATCATTGGTGTAGAGCGCAATCTTGTGTTGGGAGGGGCCCACTTGGAGGCCTTTGATCTGAGAATTTAGACAGATTCGTTGTGCGAGGGGTTCCCTGGCCAGGGCAAAAAGTAGGGGAGAAAGGGGGCATCTCTGTATGGTTCCACAGGTCAAAGGGATCGGGTCAGACAGGAGGCCATTGACTCTAAGGAGGGTTTTTGGGGCTTGGTATTTAGCTAATACAAGCTTTTGGAAGGTGGGTCGAAAGTGGGAGGGAGAGTCGCAGGAATGCCAATCCACTTTGTCAAATGCTTTGGTTGCTCTTAGGGCCAGTAAAGCAAGCCTCTGCGAATCCTGGTTTGCGACGTCTATTAGATTCAGGACGCCTGCCAAGTGATTTGCCAAAACCTTTGAATATATGTTGAGGTTTAATATTGAGATGGGTCTATACGAATTATTATCCCTAGGGTCTTTCCCTGGTTTAAGGATGAGGACTGTGATTGATTCCTGCATAGAGGGGGTGATAGTTCCTGAGGGGGCAAAGGAATTGAATACGGTTTTCAGCTGCTCTATAAGTTGGGGGTGAACAATTTTGTAAAACTGTGTTGTGTATCTATCTGGGCCCAGGGCTCTGGGTTTGAGACTCTTAATGGCTGCGTCGATCTCCTCTCCTGTGATAGGGGCCTCAAGGCTCTCTCACGCTGTGTCCTTAACGCGAGGAAGAGCAGCACCTTGTAGGCATTCCTGTTGTTTTCCGAGACTCCTCGGAGATGCTGTCATTATGTCTGAGAGGTGGGCGGCCGCAAGTCGTAGCTTGTCCTGTTCTTCAAATTGGACTCTGCCTTGGGGGTCGCGTAGGCCCAGGATAGTGTTCCACTTCTTTGCCTTGGCGAGTTTGTCAACCAAAAGTGTGTTCACCTTTTTGCTTTTGGCCTAGTACCCTTGTTTGGTTTTAGCCAGCAGCTGAGCAGTGTCTTCGGTATAAAGTGCCTCCAGCCTCTTTCGCACAGCCTGTAGGGCCCGATGGGATTTCGGGGTCCAGTTTTTATGTTTGAAGACAACCTCTGCTTCACGGACCTCGCTTTCCAGGACTATGCGGGTTTGCCACCTGCGTTTGTGGAAGGCTGCTCCATGGGCGATTAGTTCACCTCGCACCACTGCTTTCATAGCATCCCAGGTGTTAGCTGGGGATGTGTCCCCATTCCGGTTTTCCCTGAAAAAATTCTTGTTCGTCTTCGCTATGGAGTCCCTTAATGACATATCATTGAGAACAGGGTCATATAAGCTCCATCGGTGTTGAGGAGGAGGGTCAGGGTCAGGGGCCCAGAGCATCAGGGCGACTTCTCAGCTAAAACTCAGGACATCCTGTCCTCTATCACCTCTTCCTCTCCCTCTTACTCTCTCGGCCCCCCGTTGGCCATCTCTACCTCTCCTCCTCCTTTCTCCTCTTTCTCTCTGACAACAAATGCCAAGGTTTCTTGTTAGACGGGAAATCATATTGTGCCTTCCTTATTGTATATAGTGGCCTAAGCCCAGTCGCTCTGCGAAGAAATCCGCGTTGCAAGGTTCTTACCTTAGATCGATTTATTCGCCATTTTAGGTTCATCCGCCATTTTGATTCTCACTCCAAAGTCACCCTGTGTTCAAAAATGGTGGACAGTGTTCTTCTGTTTGTAACATGGCCGTCTTGACCCCTAAGTGTAAATTAATGCCTGAACTGCCCGTAGGCCAAATGTTAGGGTCATGTAATGAGACCTTGTCCTTCGTTGGCCTGTAGATCGAGGATTACCTGTGCCAACGATAATAATCCACAAACACATATTAAGCACAATACTGTTTAAATACTGAATGTGAGCACTTGTTTAACTACATTGTATAAAATATGTACGAAGGCTTAATGTTGAATCCAAAGACACACTGTTGCTATTGTAAACTATTGGAGTATGTATTAAGGATAATCCATAAATGTATAGATGAATAAATTAGGAGCGAACTCGGCATGAACCCCTAGCCCGAGAAATGGTTAACCTGCAAATGGGTTGGACATCTTGTTGAGAATTGTATAAAAAGCACGAACATTCTGATGTACAGTTCCACTCACTACTCACACCGAACGGGGCTGGTATACACTGTGATGTACTGAGGGCCTGATAGCTATCTGTTACTTTGTCCTTTGAAAACTGTTCAGTTATAGAATAAAGATCTGTGTATCTTTTTGAACCCGCGTTTGGTGTATTTCCTTTTGGGGTACTCAGCCTCGATATTCTCTTTTTTGCTTTTACAGATGGCGCCCGAATAGGGACCCTCAAGATTGATGCCAACTCGTTGAAGGTTAACGCGGCTATCGAACCGGGATCGGACGGTGTAAAAGGGGGCCCCTTTCTCGGATGAGAAGCGACACCTCAGCAGCGCTGTACGGCCCGATCCCTGGACAGTGAGCATGCGGTCCGAGTCGGCATCTTGACGAAGGTCCATATATCGAGGCGGGCAGATTTGCCGAAATCACCAAACACGAGGTAACCTTTGTTAGAAAACTTTGTATCCGATCAGACCTCCTTAGGATTTGATCAGGTGAGTCGTGACCAGATTCTTAAGTATCCTGATAATTTGTTTTGGCACATTGCACTCACGAATTCACTTATTGACCAGGTAAAACCAGTATTCTGATATGCCTAGGAAATTGTCTGCCTGCTTCAGGCCATTATTCCGTAAGGACAGACAATCTTTGAAATTTGGCCGACCAGCACCAACGGAAGGGTCGCCGGCGTGTACTATGTACTGTAAGCACGGCATTGGTAGTATAGTATTTAATGATATTTGGCACAGACAAACTAGACATGCTTCCGAACTTCTGTGGCCATTCAATGGTAGTTTTGAAATCCCTCGTATTGAATACTTAGAATCTATATTATTGAAGAAAAAGGCTAGACCTGCAGCATTTGATGTATTACAGAATTGGAAGAAAGAAGCTTTGCAGCAGCTCAAGAATAGAGAAAAACATGTACGCCGTCATATGACGAACACCGAAAAAGCATTGTTATATGACCAAAATAAACAGTCTGAGTCCGTATGGAATATGGATAGGGCTTTCTCACTTGGTATCCAGAAAATCTATCCTTCTAAAGACTTTCATGTTTCTGACGAACTCATCGATAGATTGTTAAATGAACAAAGGCCTGGTGCCACTGCGCCACCTCCGTATGTTCCTCTTCCTGCTGTTATTCCTCCTCCTGCTCCTCCTCCTCTTCCTATCGTTCCTCCTGCTGTTCCTCTCCCTCCAGTTGTTGTTCCTCCTCTTGTCGTTGCTTCTCCACCTGCTCCTCCACCTTTGCCTGCTGTACCAGTAATAGCACCTAAGTTCCTTGATGTCCAAAACTTGCCTACTCTCCCTCTTCCAAGTGGTTCTACACCGCTTGTAGTAGATCGGGGAGCGGGATTGAGGGTTGTCACTCGTAATACTGTATCTCCAGAGAAAAACGTGAGTTAACTGCGTTGCATTGCATGGAGAAGGGTGATCAAGCTAATGTTTTTGCCACGCTTTCCAATATAGATCATTTTCCTGAGAAAAACGTTTTTATTGAGGGATTAGGGATTCATTTATGTGTAATGTGGGACAGGTTAAATAATACAGATCTCCCACAAGGTTTGAGGGATCTGAATATTTTAGCATTCTCTAGAGATACTGCAGAGAAAGTGCAAGAGCATGTTGAGAGGGTACTTGAGTATAGAAGTGAGCTGGAAAGGTTACGGAATGAAGATGGAGATGGAGATAGTTTGGACGTTATGTTCGTACAGAAACGGTTCCTTCCTTGTCGTAAATCGATAACTGAGGAAACGTGGATTTGCACGAAAGACGTGATTAGATGGATCTCAGACACATCGATAACTCCTGTTGCAATATATGACACGTATAGTCAGTATACGTCAGAATTGCAGAGGAAAGTGATACAGGTAATGGTAGAATACCTACAGGATGAGGTTGTAAAAAGAAGGATTAGTTGTCCCGCAGAGTTATTGTGTATTTACAAGAGAGCTTTTTCGATTGACACTTCTTCGGCTGCTTTAGCGCTCGATTTGGCTCTGTTGCTTAGTAAGCGTTCGGAGTTGCCTACTTCTCAGTTGCCTATGAGAGAGGTTCCTCCGAAATTTGTCCCAAAAGTTGAGATTCCCGCTAAACTTGCAAGGGGTGCAGCTGCTCAGGATATTCCTGCACATTATGTGTCGCAGTTTGTTTACGTCCCGTTCTTGAGACAGGAAGTAAACACCATTAAACAGTCTGTTCCCAACATTAGGAAGAATCTGACAGGGTTCTACAAAGAAATAGAGTCTGTTTTGCAATCATCAGTATTTACCTTGAGTGATATTGATTTGTTATTTCCTGTACTCCTACCTGTTGATTTGTGGAAACAGATTAGAACTGTGGATGATGTACCAGGGTTTCGAGATACATGGACTAACATGGTTAGGCTCGATGGAGAAAGGCCAGCTGGCGAAAGACCGCCTCAGGTGATACTAACTTTGCCTGACAGAATAGTTACGAAATTGAAAACTATAATTCCCAAAAAGAGAATTATTTGGGACAAGCTTGCTGCCTGTATCCAAGGGAAGTCTGAGGGTGCTACCGAGTTCTTTAATCAGTTCGAACAGGTATTTTCAGATTTTAGTGGACAAGACTTAGGCACAGAGTCTGGGAACAGATTATTTGTGGACAAATTTGTGCGTGGATTGCTGCCTGACATCCAGTCGCAAATTATGTCCTCCGAGAGCACTTGGCAAATCTCAATCAGAAGTACTGCACATGGCTTAGTACTACGAGAATCGTGTCAATAATGAGAAGGAAAGAGTTGAAAAAAGAAAAGGTGATTTGAAGACAAAAGTACTATTGCAGAAAATCGTTAGATGCCCTAGAGGGGGTAGTGTGCAAATTAGAGGTCAGTATGTTCCACAGGGTAATGCGCCCTTGGGTTCTGTAAATATTAACCAGTGTGCTTATTGTAGACAAGAGGGTCATTGGCATGCACAATGCCCGATCCTCTGCCAGAGGTCAAATAACACATTTGGGAATATGGGTAGACGATCCAGAGGCCGCCCAGTTGTAGGGGGTCCTGGTAGAGGTCAATTATTAAAGGATTCACAGCAACCTTTTTCGCAGGACAATCAGGCATCGAGTGTGGATAATAGAAACATTTTTGATCATCCTTCTGCTGCTTACCTCTCTGAAGAACTTCCTTTCGATAACATTCTGTTTCGCTAAGATTGCCCGAAGGAGGGTTTGGAACCAACGCCTATTCCCGTTAATCAGAAAGGTCCCTACGTTGAAATGTTAGTGGGATATAGGAAACATCTATTCTTGATAGATACAGGGGCACAGAAGTGTTCCATTGATCATTCACAGGTTCCAAACATTCCACTGTCAGGGCAAACCAATGTTTCTGTAGGGTTTTCTGGCGCACCAGTTGTTTGTCCAGTTTCTTCGCCGGTACCTGTTTCTTTGGGTCCCTTTACGGACCATTGTCCATTCCTTTTGACTACCAATTGTGGAGAGAATTTGTTGGGGTTGAATCTGTTGAAGGAATTAAATGCGGTAATTCATTGTTCTTCTGATGGAGTGCGTTTGACGATTTCACCAGAGAAACTTTCTGTCTCTCAATTCTTGACCAGACCTCTGCCGCCAGAATTTAGTGATGTTCCGGAGTGTTTACGGGCTATTGATGATAATGATGTCGGTGTTTTACAAATTGAACCTGTTAAAATTGTCTTGAAACATGGAGTAAAGCTGCCACGTATTCCACAGTGTAAGATTTCGGTCGATGGTGAGCAAGCTTTGAAATGCATAGTCTCCGATTTTGTGCATCGAGGTGTGATTGAGGAAATTGCAGGTAGTTTGTGCAATAGTCCGATTTTGCCCGTGTTAAAAAAAGGCGATAATGCAATTCCTTTTCGTTTCATAATTGATTTGCGCGCCATCAATAAGATCGTTGCTCCACAATTTTCAATTGTGCCTGATGTGACGACAATAATAACTATGATCCCGGCTTCAGCTACTTACTTTAGTGTTGTGGATCTGAAGAATGCTTTCTTTAGTATTCCAATACACAAAGACAGTAGATATTTGTTCGCGTTCACCTTAGGGGGACGTTCGTTTACCTTCACCCGCGCACCGGAAGGTTATATGGAAAGTCCTTGTATCTATAGTAGGGCTTTGAAAGAGCAGCTCGATACCCTTGAGTTGCCCTCCACTTGTACACTACTTCAATATGTTGATGACTTGCTTTTAGCTGCTGACTCAGAAAGCGCTTGTAAGGAGGGCATTGTGTCGTTACTTATTCACTTGGCTAAACATGGACACAAAGCTTGGCTTAAAAAATGTCAATATTGTCGACAGGAGGTCACCTATTTAGGCTATCTCCTGTCAAAGGAGGGAAGAAGGTTGACGCCTGAATGGATAAAACTCATTTCTAGCATGTCTGTCCCAAATACGCAGAAAGAATTTAGAGCCTTGATAGGAATGGCTTCTTACTGTAGGCAGCGGATCCCCAATTTTTCACTAGTGATCAAACCAATGTTGGCTTTGACGAAGAAGGGCATTTTTTCGCCATTGCCGTGGGACTTGGTACACCAGCGTGCATTTGATTTGCTGAAGACTGCATTGTGCTCGGCACAGGTTTTGGGCACACCAAACTACGAAAAGGCCTTTGTGTTGTATGTGCATGAATGTGATGGATGTGCTTTGGCTGTATTAACGCAGGAACATGGAGGGAAGAATAGGCCGTTCAGTTACTTTTCTTCCGCCCTTGATCCTGTAGCATGCGCTTTGCCAAGATGTTTGCGAGCTGTCGCTGCTGCTGCTGCGTCTGTTAAACAGAGCGAGGGAATGGTCCTAGGCCATGCTTTAACTCTAATGGTACCTCACTCTGTTGATGTTCTACTGAACAGAACTCAAACGCAACACCTCACCTCCGCACGATTAACGAGATATGAATTGATCTTGTTTGCGCCACACATACAAATTAAGAGGTGGCTGAACTTTTACCTTTCCAGCAAGGTACTGCTTGCAGTAACGAAGAGTCACATGAACACTACCGAACAAGAGACAAAGGGTAGAATTGATCTGAAGGATACTCCTTTGAACAATCCACAAAGGGAGGTGTTTTTTGCGACGGCTCCTGCTTCAAACTCCGGATGGTACATCCACAGCTCCTTATGCAATCACTATATTGAGCACGGTCATGGAAACCAAGAGAATCACGCATAACTCCGCGCAGGCCGCAGAGACTATAGCATTGACCCGAGCTTGTGAACTTTTCAAAGGGCTTACAGTAAACATATATACTGACAGTCAGTATGTCTTTGGGGTGGTTCACAACTTTGAGAGACTTTGGTCAGAAAGAGGGTTCTTGACTTCACATGGTACGAAAATCTAGCATGGCTCCTTGATAGTACGGCTACTCTCAGCGCTTGCACTCCCTACTTAGCTAGCTAACATAAAATGCGCAGCGCATCAGAAGATTGTAGATGATGTAAGAAAAGGGAACGCTTTTGCTGACCAGATAGCCAAACAGACTGCCACTGATCTCTCTTCAGACTTGTATACTTCAAGGGAAGCCACAAATGCCTGTACTATGGATGAGGATATTGATTCCGTAAGGGATATCCAAGCCGATGCCACGTTAGAAGAGTTCAAGAAATGGCCTGAGGGCTTGGGGAAACTTGATGATGATGGGTGTTGGGTGGACAAAGTTGAAGGAAAGTGGCTATTGCCTGATGCATACATTATGATGTTGGTTGTTATGGCTCATGGTCCCACCCACATATGTGCTCGTAAAATCACAAACATTTTGCAAAAAGTATGGGTAAATGAAAGTAGCTGAACGTTTCGTTCAAGAATGCATGATTTGTTTGCAGCATAATATGGGAAAGGGCACGTCAACTCCTAGGGGTAGTTTTGGCCCACCTTCTGTCCCCTTTGAGGTCATTCATTTTGATTTTATTGAGATGGAGCGTTGCAGCAATTTTAAATACGTGTTAGTCGTTATCTGTGCTTTTAGCAAATGGGTTGAGGCTTTTCCTGTCAAAGATGCTACAGCCATGACCACTGCAAAGACTATGTTAAAGGAATATTTCCCGAGATTTGGGTTACCAAGAGTCATCTGGTCGGACAATGATCCACACTTTTTCGCTGCTGTAATTCTGCAGCTATGCGTGGGATTACAGATCGATAAATAGTTCCATTCGGCCAGACACGCTCAGAGTGCTAGACCAGTGGAAAGACACAACAGCATCATCAAGAACAAGCTTGCTAAGACGTGTGCCAGCACCAAACTAAAATGGCCGCACGCCTTACCGATCGTGTTGTTATCAATGCGAACAACCCCTCAAACTAAGACTGGGCTTTCTCCCTTTGAGGTGGTTATGAGGAGGCCTGCTAATATTTGGAATGTACCGAAGTGTAGTTCTTTGCAAAATGTTGAAAATGTACTTCTCTCTGACTATTGTAGCCAGTTGACTAAAAACTTGTATTTGATTTATCACCAGGTGCGAGAGGCTTTACCTGTATGATACGAGGGTCCCGGTCACAGCATACGACCTGGGGAGTGGATCCTCGTGAAATCATTTGAGCTATCTTCTTGCCTCGCACCTCGTTGGTGGGGCCCCTTCCAAGTCATGCTGATCACACAGACTGCGGTGCGGGTAGCAGGCCGGAAGAATTGGATTCATGCGTCGCATACCAAGAGGATCCCACACCCAGTGCCACACGATACAGAAGAAGCAGAACCCCTCACCAATGCTGTAACCAACGATCACGAAGCAGCAACCAGCATTGCGAGTGCGTTGGAGACTCTCCCTGATCCCGTGAGGTCTGGGGAAACAGCCATTTCATCTCCACACTCACCAACCATTTTGTTTCCAGAAGTAGTCCCTAATTGTGTTTCTGACCTTGCTTCCGCTCATTCACCACTTCCAGTGGGAAGTGACGACACATTGTTCACGGATCACTCAGTACCAGGGATCACAAGGAACGATCTGCGTCCAAGGAAATGGACTTACTGCAAGGGTCGGCTGTGCGATCGAGGAAGATGATCGAAGGGCTTGTCTTTTTGGCCCGATCAATTTTGCAAAAGGGGATTCTGTTGGCTAGGGTTTGTGGAAGGACTAAGAAGACACTCGGCCTGAAGGTCGCCAGCAAAATAACACTGGTGCATTTGTTGGAAGACTACAATGCCTGCAACCGCTTCCGCTCATACAGAACTGATAAGAGAACGTGTGACCAGCTGCAAAAATGGACAATCCGTTACGTGGGCTCCGAAAACGTACTGCTGTCTTGTGATAACGTTAATTGGTTTTACAATAGTCATTGTCTTAGGTTTCCGGTGTCTAGAAGAAGTACATCCGCTTGAGAATTTGTTGCCGACTGAAAATGTACCTACTGTTTCTACTCCTTTCGTGCATCTGCACACTCTATCTCCTAGAGACTCTCAGCACAGACAGAGATATCATAATAACACATTATTACTCATTATGAACACTACACATGCCATTTTTGACAAATCTAATTGTTGGGTCTGTTCACATTTACTGCAACACGGGGATAAGTGGCTAGGTTGGTATATTCATCCTTTACCTTTGACAACTGCATGCTATGCTTCTCTTAGAGCACTATTCTTTGGCCGCTGGAACTATAGCGTCTCGGGGAACTCCGATGGGACTAATTTGAATCAGTTTGAAAAGCGTGTTCTGACTCCCTTGGGATGCTCGCTCTTTGCAAATAGGAGTAAGCCTAACGTTGATTCTATTAGGCCTTCTGATAGACTGTCCCGACCTTTTCAATCTTTGATCTCTTTCAAGATGGCTCCTATAGGCAATAAGGATGCCACGCCTCCTTCCTACACTGTCAATCATAGCCCCGATTCAGTTTCTTTCTGCATACAGAGGAATGGTACTCAGTCAATGGGTGATTTTAAAGGTTGCCCCAACATTGCGAATTTGACTAGCGAGGACAGACCTTTGTATGTAGGCGAACCTGTCTACTTTGTTTGCGGTAATGTAGCATTTCCATGGTTACCCAGGGATTGGCAGGGAACTTGTTATCTAGGGAGTCTGTTACCCGGGGTATTCATAGCCAGTACTGTAGAAATTTCGAAGGACAAATAATGAACTCTGAAGATATCAGCAGACTAGCGAGAGTACTGGAGAGGACCATCAACTGGACCATTGACATACTCTTATAATATGACTCTAGAACAGAAAGCAATAAGGTTAGTAGCACTTCAGAACTGGATGACATTAGATGTCAATGTGTGGCCATCCATGCCTGAATGATAGAAAAGATTTTGTTTATCCTAGTGACATCAGCGCTGTAGTTGCTATGGTAAGGAGTATCTGGGTGTCACCTGCGTAGTTGGGGTAGGTGACACCCAGATGGTCCAGTTTGTCAAAGAGAGGCTTTGTAAAGATGTTATATAGGGTGGGGGAAACACAGGAACCTTGTGGGACACCGCAGGTGATGGGGATAGGGTCTGCTGCTGCCACGGAAGAAAAGACCCTCATGGTTCTGTTGGCCAAGAAGGATTGTATCCACGTGACAGCAGAGCAGGAGAAATGGGCAGCGCAGGAGAGGTGGCTACATAATATTTTATGGTCGACCAGGTCGAATGCTGCTGAGAGGCCTAGAAGGAGTAGAATGGCAGCCTTTCCTTTGTCTTTAATGTCATCAATCTGACTTTTGAGGTCAACAAGGGCGGTTCCTGTTCCATGTTGAGGTCGAAAGCCAGATTGACGCAGTCCTAACAGTTGGTTTAGTTGGTTTCTAAGTAGTCCTGAATTTGCAGGTAGGCAACCCTATCAAGGATTTTTAGCAGGAAAGGAACCGTGGTGATGGGCCTGTAATTAGTGGGAATGGCTAGGTCTAGCAATTGTTTTTTCAGAAGAGGGAGAACCCATGATTGTTTCAGGTTGTTGGGTACTGAGTTATTGGAGAATGAAAGGTTTATTAGCTTGGAGATGAAAGGGGATAGATCTCTTGCTGCATCCTTGATGATCTGTGCGGGACAGCTGTCCCCTTTGCAATTTGACGGTTTGAGGGAAGTTATGATTTTTTGGACTTCTGGTATAGTTACCTTTTTGAATGTGAAGCCAGAGCTGGTATTGGTGGTAGTAGGTATGCTAGGGGTGGAGGAGTTGTTGGAAAGTTGTAGTCTTTTGACCTCAATTTTAGTTTGTAGGCCAGTGATTTTATTAGCAAGGGCATCTTGGATGCTGGCGCACCAAGGTTTGTCTTTTACAGACGTGTCAGTTGGTGAGTTAGGGTTTTCTAACTCCTTTAGGATGGTGAAGAGTTCTTTAGCACTGGATCCTGCATTGTTTATTCTGATGTTGTAGGCTTCCTTCTTAGTGCAGATTATTTCCTTTTTATAGAGGGAGGAGATATTTGTGAGGTTAGTTTTATTTTCAGCTGATGGAGTCATTTTCCATAAGCTTTCCAACTTGGCTTTCTTTTTTCTGAGTATTTTGAGTTCAGGTGTATACCAAGAGTTCAGATGAGCTCTAGGTTTGCCTTTGCGTAGTTTTAATGGGGCAACGGTGTCGATGGCTTTGGTCATGGCGTCATTGTAGGTATTTACTAGTAGATTAAGGTCAGCGGTGGCAGTGAGCGTATTTAGGGTAGGGAGAACCAGTGGTATAAGGGTTTCCGCTGTAATGTTACGCTTGTTTCTGGTCAGGCAGGCCGGTGCAGGGGGGCACTGTTTGTGGTTCTGGTTGTTAATGCTAATGTCAAATGATATGAGGAGATGGTCAGTCTATACGAGAGGTTGGGGTGCTTTGCAGGTAATATTGCAGTTGTGGGCAGCGAGCCAGTCAATGGTTCTGCCTTTCTGATGGGTGGGTAATGTGTTAAGTGTAGTCGTGTTCAGAGAGGGCGTTAGCAAGGGAGGACGCAGGAATGTCGTTAGGGTCGTTGTACCCCAGGTTAAAGTCACCTAGAATTATATTTTGTGAGAGAGGCTTAGAATTCTCAGTTATGAGAGAGGTAATGTCTTCCTCGAAGGTACCTGTGGGACCAGGGGGTCTGTATATTAGTTCTAGGGTGATGGTATTCTTAGGGGTGGTTTGTATTTTAATGGTGAGGTGCTCACATGATTTCAGTGGGAGGGAGGTAATAGATCTAATGTCAAGCGAGGATTTAAATATGATAGCTACACCTCCTCCGCAGGCATTGGGTCTGTCGGCCCTAAGAGAGGAAATAATTGTCGAGAACCGCAAGGGTTAGATGGGGACCTGCTGCATCAGTTAGCCATGTTTCTGTGGTAGCAAGGAAGTCTAGATCTGCTGAGCGGATGATGTCAGCAATTTCAGTGGGATGGGCAGCAAGGGATCTAACATTGAGTAGCGCGTCTTTTAGCGAGGCGGTGTTAGCAATGCTGGTGGTGTTATTTTTCATGGCCTTAGTCATAGGTGTTGCAGGCCATGTGCTGGGTAGGCTATGGAGCCTAGAGCCTAATCTGTTGTTGCGGGTAGTAAGGTTAGGGTAGGCTGAAGGCCGGTATTCTGGTAGCTTGGGGGGGTTCTGGTTGGTAACGGTGTGGCCAACTTTGGTGGGGTTGGGTAGCGGGTTGTCTGAGGTGGCGCTTATTTTAACGGTGTGGTATGAGTGGGCACTGTGGGAGAATGGTGGCAGAGTGGGGAGGAAGGGTGTGGGACAGGGGATGGGGTAATGTCTTGGACAGCCGAGTTTGGCTAGTCCATTGCTAAGTGATATGAAGCTGTTTCTGCTGCATGGCGTATTGTTAGGCATGGCACAGAAAGGGAACATGATGAGAGTGAGCCAGGCGGGCATAATTGGGAGAGCAGTATAGGTAAGGTTGTGGAGCAGCAGGGTGCAAGGTGCTCTGGGCAGGGCAGATGCAGGAAGGCAGAGTGGGCAATTATAGGAGATTAGGCGTATGCAGGAGTGACTTAGCCTATATTATAGCAAGGTGGGCAAATTCAATTATGCTGGTGCGGTGCAAAGCGGGCTAGAATAAACTATGAAAGTAGGGTGCAAGACAGTCTAGAATCAACTATGCAGGTAGGGTGCAAGACAGGCTAGAATCAACTGTGCAAGTAGGGTGCAAAACAGGCTAGAATCAACTATGCAAGTAGGGTGCAAGACAGGCTAGAATCAACTATGCAAGTAGGGTGCAAAACAGGCTAGAATCAACTATGCAAGTAGGGTGCAGGACAGGCTAGAATCAACTATTCAGGTAGGGTGCAAGACAGGCTAGAGTCAGCTATGCAGGTAGGGTGCAAGACATGCTAGAATCAACTATGCAGGTAGGGTGCAAGACAGGCTAGAATCAACTATGCAAGTAGGGTGCAAGACAGGCTAGTTTCAGGTAGGGTGCAAGACAGGCTAGAATCAACTATGCAGGTAGGGTGCAAGACAGGCTAGAATCAACTATGCAAGTAGGGTGCAGCAATAGGCTAGATCGAATTTGCTGGTAAAATTCAAAGGTAGGCAGATTCAGTATTTTTTAATGCAGTGCAAAACAGGCTAGAATCAACAGTGCAAATAGGGGGAAAACAAGCTAGAACCAACTATGCAGGTAGGGTGCAAGACCGGCTAGAATCAACTATGCAAGTAGGGTGCAAGCCAGGCTAGAATCAACTATGCAAGTAGGGTGCAGCAATAGGCTAGGTTGAATTTGCTGGTAAAATTCAAAGATAGGCAGATTCAGTATTTTCTAATGCAGTGCAAAACAGGCTAGAATAAACAGTGCAAGTAGGGTGCAAAACAAGCTAGAATCAACTATGCAGGTAGGGTGCAAGGCAGGCTAGAATCAACTATGCAAGTAGGGTGCAAGACAGGCTAGAATCAACTATGCAAGTAAGGTGCAAGACAGGCTAGAATCAACTATGCAAGTAGGGTGCAGCAATAGGCTAGGTCGAGTATGCCAACCGTTGGCTGTCATGTATTTCTGCAGATTGTTCAATGTGATTTGTAGGCCTCGTGGAGTTTTTGCCAGAATAATGATATCGTTGGCATACATCATGCAGGGCAGGATCGTTGCTTTTCATTTTGGGGGATTCATGAGTGGGGTGTACATGTTTTCTTCAAAATCTGATGTGAAAAGATTAAATAGAGCTGCGGCCAGGGGACATCCCCGTTTCAGGCCGTGCCCTGTTCTAATCGGCTGTATTACTAGTCCTTCCTTGGACATTCGTATCTGGACTTTGGTGTTAGAATAAAGCAGGTTGATTGGCTCTATTAGATCTCTCGAACAGCCTCTCTTCTCGAGTTTATCCCATAAGATGTTTCGATTTATCCTGTCAAATGCAAGATGCAGATCGACGAACGCTTCGTATATTTGCATTTTTGTTTTTATCGCTTCCTGCTTGAGCAAGTTCAAGATGAAGAGATTGATGTTTGTCCCTCCTTGCTTCACAAAATCTGTTTCCCGGGTGGCTTGCCTCTTTGCCAAGGTGGCCCAGATGTTAAGTTTCATTAGAAGTAAATTGGCAAATATTTTCCCTAGAGGGTCTAGTAAGGCAATTGGCCAGTAGTTCCCTGGTTCCTTTGTCAGTACCTGCTTATTTATCGGTATTAGGATCGCCAACTGCCATGTGTTAGATATTTGGATTGTGTGATCTATAAGTTTGAAGATATGCGCACAAAATGCTGCCCAGATATAGGGGTTCTTTTTGATGGTATAGTTGGACAGACCATCAGGGCCAGGGGCACGTGAGACATTCAGTTTGTCAATGGCATTTGTTATATCGGCAGAATCCCACACGAATTACCATTTTTCTTTTGGGTTGAAATCTATTTTTCCTTTTGTGGAGGGTCTTTCGTTGTATAGTTCTTCGAAATATGCCGTCCATTTAGATTTCTGGACATCTGGTATCATCTTGTCTTTCCGAGGAGTTTGGGGATTCAGCAAATTCCATAGATTCCTGGTATTGCAGGATTTCATCACGCTCAGCATGGTTTCAGCATTGTGCTGATCAAGTGTCATTTTGGCTGTTTTCATCCAGTTTTTATGTTTTTGCTTTGCTGCTTTGATCTTTGCCTGTTTCCCTGGGGATGACTCTTTCCTTATTTGTTTCAGGTTCCTTCTTAGTTCTCTTTTTTTTCCCAGCAATGATGTTGTTGTAGTCATGTTTCTGTGTGTACCTCGTTGAGGGCTGTTACCTGAATTTACATAGGATCCATTCATAGTTGATCTTCCCCAGATCTTCCATCTGCGTTTGGATGAATCTTTCTGGGAGCTGACCAAGATGATGTTGTGCAATTTTAAGATGTTTCATACCTGTGTTAAGTTCCATCTGCGGCAGATTTATTCTAAGAGGAGATTCCCTATTTGTTCACCATGTTCGGATCATCACGAAGTGATCACTATTGTGCAAGAAGATGTTTAAATGTTGTTGTAAGCGGTCTTTTATACCCTCAGAGCTGTAGTTGTAGTGTATGATTCTCGTTGTATTACCCCGAGCCCATGTCGGAGTGGGTTTATTTGTTTCTACATCAAATGCATCTAGTCATTCCATATTTCTATTTTTCATTTCCTTGCACCATCTTAGGGCACAGTGTTCCAGCATCTGGTCTTCCATCAATAGCCCTTTGCAGTTATGTAGGTGGATGTTAAAATCTCAGCATATGATAAAGTCAATGAGGGGATATTAAAAAAATGGCTGCATCGATAGCTGTAAGTATTGCGTCTTAAAACATGTCCTCTTGTATCTTTCTGGGATTGCAGTATACATTTACAATTCCTAGATCGTTCTTAGGAACGATTGTTCTTTTGTTGCGGGGTGCATTTCCAATGGTCCTATCTTGAAGTAGTATTGTGATCTGGGCAAGTGGGTTTATGTTTCTGTATTCTGCTACTTCAAATTGTGTACCCAACTTAATGAGAGTGAGTAAACCTGATGATGGACGTCCTTTCCTCCTACATATTGCTGGATTCATGTACGTAGTAAAGCCTTCGCATATTGGCTGTTGATGAATTCATGTCTCTTGGAGACATATCATTTGATGGTTTGCAAACTCTGGACTTTCATTATTAAATAAATGGGAATAGCCACGAGTGTTCCATGCATGTTAGATGCTTCTCCAGGCAGAGAGTGGGTGGTATATCTCTCTCCTCTGCAGGTGCCTCCCTCTGGAATGGCCTCACTGCCCCTCTCAAACTTGAGCGGACCACCGGAAGTTCCGGAAGCAGCCCACAACTTTCCTCTTCTCCTCTGCTTTCTCTCTCTCCCTCCCCTGCTGACCTACCTGACCTACCTGTCTGCTGCACTGACTGGTTGCTTTGCTACCATTAGAGTCTCTATGAGTCCAGGCTCTTTCTTGATCAGTCACCCTTGCACTGCCTCCAGGCCTACCATGCACTTAGGGGCTGTAACTGTAACCCTACAGTCCCTTGTTCTCCTTGGACTACCCAGAGCACATTGCCCTGGCTGCACTTACTCAGAGCATTACTCCCCCGTTTTCCCCACCCCTCTTCCTTGCACTTCCCCCTTCCCTTTTCCCTTGCATTTCTCATTCTCACACTTGCACAATCTGAATGACACAAGCCCTAGTAAGATTGTTTGTTTTCTCGTCCCTCTATCATCGCTCTCTTGTCTTGTCGCACCTAGAAACACTTGTGTACAGGCGTGTTATAAATGACATATATCATATAATTTTGTCACAGATGCCCAGAAAAATATACAATGCCGCAGTAAGAAACTGCTAGACTGGCAGCACCCAAATGCCAGTCTAGCCAGGTAATTACACTTAGCAGGACTGCTGTAACAGAAATGCGCAGTTAAACAAAAAAAAATCCAAAACTGAGGAATGACTATACTGGCTGCAACAAAATGCCTCTCTAGCCACCAATACCAGATATCATACCTGCTTAGCCTGGACATGGACAACCATTATGATTTATCACACAATCCTGCCCCCACAGATCCCCTCTCGCTCCCACCTCTTACCTCATCCTCCAAAATCAGCTCCTTGGCCCAGAATTACCTTCACATCCCTCTTCCTTGTCCCAGAGCGTACGTATGAGGCTCCTTGCCTCATAGTTAAGTACTGGGATGAGGCAGAGTGGGACTAGGAGTAATGAAGATTACAGGTAGCTAAGTCAGGCATTACCTCCATGTATTTCTACCTCATCCCTGTACTTGTGTATGAGGCACAGTGCCTCATACACAAGTACTGCCTCATACACAAGTACAGGGAAGAGGAAGAATAGAGCTGGGAGTAATGACGATTACCAATAAGTAATCAAGGCATTAAACATTAAGTAGTGGCGTGACACCATTGAGTTGACTGGGATTCAGCACTCCCCCCTGAAATATTTCGCTGTGTTGACTCAACCTGGCTGACCTTTAGAGCAGTTGCCGGACTGAACAGGACACAGCTGTTAAATGGCACCTGGGTTTCGCTGTTAACAAGGGTCCAGCAACGCAAAGCATTTCACTGTTAGTACCTGCATTCAAATGGCAATTAATATTTTTACACAATTTGAATTATGATGTGGGTTTAGTACTTGCATGCCAAGGGAGTGATTGGAAGGGTAGAGAGGGAACAGCAGACCGCTCATTCTCACAGCAGTCCATAAGTGGGTGCTTTTAGACTTAACAGAGAGAGAGAGTTAACTGCTTGTAACATTGAAGCTGCACTGGAATAGTCTCATTAAAATGCGTAAAGAAGTTAGATGCCCCCACACAAATAAGTTTACCCCTCCCCACCGCCCGTGAAGTTAGCTCCTCTCCCAACATTTGAAGGATTAGCACCCCAAAATGTAGGTCTTGTTGCGTCCGTGAACACAAGCACACACACACCATTCTTCATATACACACACACACCCAGCCATCCATACATTTAAGTGTGCACCCTTTCACCATATAGGCACACCCAAGCAGCCACCCATACATTTAAGTGTGCACCCTTTCACCATAGAGGCACACTCGCACAGGCACCCACCCATACATTTAAGTGTGCACCCTTTCACCATAAACTTTCACAGGCAGCCACCTATACATTTAAGTGTGCACCCTTTCACCATACAGGCACACCCAAGAAGCCACCCATACATTTAAGTGTGCATTCTTTCACCCTAGAGGCACACACATACCGAGGCACCCACCCATACATTTAAATGTGCACCCTTTCATCATACACTCACACAGGCAGCCACCTACACATTTAAGTGTACACCCTTTCCAAATACACTCACACACGCACATGACATGGGGTTTAGGGGAGCCCTATTGCTTAAAAAAGAAATTGGGCCTCATTCCAGGTCTGCAGTAACCGTGCCAGTGCTATCGGCAGGTTACCACCATACCCGTAACGATTTACCAGTGCCTGACTTCCCAGTAACACACGGGGATGACAACCCTGGCAGACCGGATAAAGTCAAGTGCCGGTAAATTGTAAGTCCCCATTCCCATCGAGTCCCACAGGATTCTATGGGAATGGGGGCCACGGAGCATCGGCACCTTTGTTAACGGTGCTGGTGCTTCGTGAGAACTCTGCGGGCGGGTGCCGTTCCGCCTGGCAGGTCTGATCTGCCAGGCAGATTGGCACCTGCCCCAGAGCTGTAGTTTGCCGGTCTGGAAACAGCAGTGCCGGTAAGCTTACCGGCAACGTTGTTTTTCGGACAGACAAACATAGAATGAAGCCCATTGTTTCTTTTTTAAGCCACTCTGACTTCATAAAGAATTTATTTCCGTTAAGGACCGAACCATAACAGAAATAATTTCTTTATGAAGGCAGAGTGACTTCAAAAATAAACTATTTCTTTTTGAAGTCATAGGGCTGCCCCACCCCATGACATGAGGCCTCCAGCCTGGGGTCTTCCATGTCATGAGGTGGGGGCAGCCCTCGGACTTCAAAAAGAAAGTTTCTTTTTGTAGTCACTCTGCCTTCATAAAGAAAGTATTTCTGTTACAGAAATAATTTCTTTATGAATGCAGAGTGAATTCAAAAAGAAAAAAACGGAAAAAAAAATGTTTGAAACTTTTTTTTCTTTTTTTTTTCTCCAAGCGGGGCCCCCTCCAAGGACATGTGCTAGTGCCCCCTCAAACCCCCCCCATACTACGGGGGCTGTGGGAGCCCCCGTTACGCCAGTGCTGAACGGTGCTTCTCTGACCTGATATTCAGGAATTTCCTATGGCTAAAGCAATCCTAAAACCTTTATACCTTCTAGGTCTTGCTAGAACTACATACTTTGGTATGGCTTTGAGTGCAGATAACTGTCCTGACTTTCAACTTTTCAACTTTCCAACTTTCCATCTGTACAGCCAATGTATGCAAATATGAAAGCCTTTTGATAAAATTCTCTTTTACTCAGCTTGATTCACAAAATCATTTTAGCTGTGGCATGTACATCAATAGAAAACATCCTAATTTGCTATATGAAACCAACATTATACTGTTGTACTTTGAAACATAAAACCATAGAAAAAAACACCAAACTCTTCAGAAGTACCTCTGTGTTTTGAGTACATTCTGTTATTTCTATAGAACCTTGCTTCAACATGAATTTTATTTTGGTGCTTAGAGCCAGTGGTGTATTTAGGCTTTTTGCTGCTGTAGATCCAACAAAATGATTGCCCTCAACATTATGCCACCTCTTTACGAGAATCCATCCTTCTCCAAACTCTGTCCCTTCACCCTTGCTTACCGTAACCAGACCCCCAACCCCTTATGTTATCAAACGTTGTACCGCACACATTCACCCTAGTTGGCACCTTGTCGCTAGGATACAACAGTGATTGAGCACACTAAACCTAAAATAACAGTGTTTTGAGAGACCGCCATAACTGGAAGTGATTCTCAACTTGCCTAAAACTGACCGGTTAGGCCATTCCAAAGTTTTCCTGCAGCGATGGAGAGCACACGGCCATCTACTCTAGGCAGCCAAAATTTAGGAATGGCCGCTAGGCAACTAAAAGGGCATCATTTCACCAAAATGAAAGGGGTAGCAGAAGGGACATCACACAAACTTTGACCCTTGATGGCATCACAGGAAGTGATGTCATTTAACCCCGCCCCAAGTGATGTCATGGGAAGTGATGTCACATGACCTTTCACCCCTTGAAAAAAACAGGAAGTGACATCACATAGCATTGTTCCTCAATACACTAAGAAAAATATGGTTACGATATCACTAATATGATACAAGAATGGATCCCCATATGTAGCATTAATATCAGTGTATATAGGCGCATTTGACCAAATGTCTGTGAATGTAAGCAGACGCCCAACACAACAACCTGATCTATTGTACATCACTCAGGCTAAAAAACTGTAATCAGAGAGAGCATCTTGAAGAGGCCGAAACCCTAAACCGCAGACATCCAGTGCCTGCCAAGTGTCTGGACACAGACTGGAAACAGCAACTGATCACCATAAGTCTAACCAGAAGACAATTAAAGGCTGTACTACTTCATGGTTTTACACTTAGACAAAACACAATGGGATGTTCTTGTCAATAGTGCACTTTGGACCATTGCACAGCAGCCCACTCCCACCAGTCAGCCAGAGCATAAATATCCTCCAACCATTTTCACCATGGGCACCCCACCATCCACTGTGAGTCGCTAAAGGCCCTCTGTCAACAGCTTTAAATGTCTGGCACTCACTACCACCCACAATACCTTACACCTCCAATACCTTTCTTCAACAACTTCATGTTTGCAAAGTTCCAACCTCCAGCAACTTAAGTGTCCAGCAATCACCAGCACATTAACCTCAACTAAACTAGCAACTTAAGTCTCCAGTACCCTCTGCCAACACCCAACAGTGTGAGTCTCAATTATCCTCCTCAGACATCTTATATCTCCATCCAATGCTTTTCAACTCTCTTACAACACATTACATCTCTTTATTTTTTTTACATTTTTTTTTCGAACACGAACACGTGTGTGGAGTAGTGTACATTCCAGTGCGCAGTGGAGGCTGAGCCCAGCAGGTGCAACAGTGGGTACAGACAGGAGTGTAATGCACCTCTGAATAGATTCCTCACTCCAACCTGGTGCGCTCTAAACAATAGGTACAGTAGTGGGAAAGTGGGGGCATAGTGCCACTGGTCGGTAGTGCTCAGTGCCCCTTTTCAACTCCACCTCTGCTGTGGCACATTTTACAACACATTACATCTCAAACATTCTCTCCTAACATCTGTACATAACTAGTACAACATCTTAAGTCTCCAGAACCTGCCTTCATAACATTGAGCCTCCAGCACACACCTCAAACCCAGAGCTGTGCCAGTAGTTATGTATGATTTGAAAACTTCCAGCCATCACATTTCTGTTTTCCTTATTTAGTAAGAAACCCACAGTTTTTTTGTTAGATGGGAGATAGAGAGGATGAGTTGCAGTTCACAGTAATTGCATGTTTTTACATTTTTTTAATGTAAACAGGAGCAGCAGCTACATGAAATCACCCCTAGAAAAGGCCAATTTTATTATTTTCTTTGTTCCTTTATATGTTGCTTAATGCCAGCCTCCTCCAGCTTCTAAGCACTTGAACAGTGCGTTGCCCTTGAGCTATCCTTCCAAATACATATATTTTATTTGCTTGAGGAAGCAACAGATGGTTTCCTTCAAAGGTCGGAGGGCATCTTCATGTACATTAATTATCTCACCTTGCGGCTATCTACAGTGTGCCTTTGATGCAAGTCTGGAAAATTGGGGTCAGGTCATAGAGTATCCAGGCAGGATTGGTTGCAGAAGCCACTGGGGCACAACCCTCTCATCATACGGCCAGTGGCTCACTGGATGTGCAAATCAGACAACGAGAAACACTGATGAGATTTGTGTTCATGCTGTGCTGTCACTGAGTACTGCAGTCTGCTCTTACTCATTGCAAGCTATCGCGACCTAGCCCTGTTCCTGTTAGTGCAGTACTTGTTATGTGCTGCACAGAAAGCCCCGTCTCTGAACCCAACCATTCAGCCATTCTTCACTAATAGGCTGCCAACCTGTTAGTGATGGGCGCTTCATGGTTTTTCCTGCATCCCTGTTATTTCCCCAGGTAACTAGATCTAGATTCCAGGTGAAAAAAGCTGTGACACATTTAGATGTATTTACAACCGCTTTTTTCAGGTGCAACACAGATATCTGCTCTTGGCACTATCTCTTTGTCCAGTGGCCCAGGGATATCAAGTACAGGTCTAGGGGGGAGCCAGGGATTGCATCAGCTACCCATGGCAACCCCCAAATGACATCCCTGGGCAACTACTCCTTGAGCAGAGAAATGTGCCCTGCAAAAAGTCAGCCCCCTGGCAATAGTACACCCGGAGGACTAATCATAAGGATTTAAACTTAAATGGATGGTCTAGTAAAAAAATGTATTTAAAAAATAGATAGGCCACATAAAAAAAAAAATACTAGCATCCTCCGTTTTAAAACTTCCTATGTAAAATTTTGAGCTATTCAAGCTCAAAATTCGAAAAAGCAAGCACAGGGGCGCAGCCATTTTGTGAACTGGAGGCCCTCCTGTGCTGGCTTTTGCTTTTGCGGCACTAATGAAGGAAAAGCCAGCCAGCTGTAGTAAACAAAGTCTACCGCTGGGTGGTTTTCCCTTCATTAGTGCCGGGACTCGGAGGACGCGGACCGGAGACCAGAGCAGGAAAGCTGCAGCTGAATCTCGGTAAGTGCTATTTATTTTTTTTACAAAAAATAAGCACTAGCTGCGTTTTTTTTTCTAAGTTTTCCGGGCTGGAGGAGCCCGAAAACTTAGAAATAAAACCGCAGCTTTAAAAAAGTATTTATGTTTGCGGTCGCTTTTGAAGCGACCGCAAACATAAATACAACATTATTGAGTTGGAAAACGCTGCGGTTTTTCTTTCCAAGTTTCTCAGGCTCCTCCGGCTCGGAGGAGCCTGAGAAACTCGGAAAGAAAAACTGCAGCGTTTTCCAACAAAACCGCGTTGTGTCTGCCTGAATCTGCTTTACCATTTGGGGCTCTCGGGCTCCCCAGAGGGAGCCCGAGAGCCCCAAATGGTAAAGCAGATTCAGACAGACACAACGCGGCATTGCGGAAAACAACCGCGTTGTGTCTGCCTGAATCTGCTTTTCCATTTGGGGCTCTCGGGCTCCCCACCCGGGATTTCCCACTCTTGGGAGCCCGAGAGCCCCAAATGGGAAATCAGCTGCAGGTAGAAACACTACGCGGCATGTAAACATAACCGCATGTGTTTCTGCCTGCTGTGGCTTTCACTTTGGGTCTCCGGTGCTGAGCACCTGAGACCCAAAGTGATAGCCACAGCAGGCAGAAACACACGCGATTGTGTTGGAAAACGCTGCGGTTTTTCTTTCCAAGTTTCTCAGGCTCCTCCGAGCGGAGGAGCCTGAGAAACTTGAAAAGAAAAACCGCAGCGTTTTCCGACACAATAACGTTGTATTTATGTTTGCGGTCGCTTCAAAAGCAACCGCAAACATAAATACAATGTTTTTAAAGCTGCGGTTTTATTTCTAAGTTTTCCGGGCTCCTCCAGCCCGGAAAACTTAGAAAAAAAACCGCAGCTAGTGCTTATTTTTTGTAAAAAAAATAAATAGCACTTACCGAGATTCAGCTGCAGCTTTCCTGCTCTGGTCTCCGGTCCGCGTCCTCCGAGTCCCGGCACTAATGAAGGGAAAGCCACCCAGCGGTAGACTTTGTTTACTACAGCTGGCTGGCTTTTCCTTCATTAGTGCCGCAAAAGCAAAAGCCAGCACAGGAAGGCCTCCATTTCACAAAATGGCTGCGCCCCTGTGCTTGCTTTTTCAAATTTTGAGCTTGAATAGCTCAAAACTTTACATAGGAAGTTTTAAAACGGAGGATGCTAGTATTTTTTTTTTTATGTGGCCTATCTATTTTTTAAATAAAATTTTTTACTAGACCATTCCTTTAATCATTTTGGTCACCATCAGCTAGTGCAGGGATTGCAGAACTGGACTAATGTGGCAGCCATACAGGGTGGACGTGGCTACCCAAGCTGCCAAATTCTGAAGTAACTGTAATCCGTGTAAAAGCCCCACTGGTTGCGCCAGATATAATGCATTGCAAAAGTCGATACAACTGGTGATTATAGAGGCTAACACCAATGGACGCAGGGGCACAGGAAGGAATGGCAGCCCCTTGCGAAGTCCTTGAGAAATAAATGGCCTGTTTTACAAATGGCGCTAACCTCAGTGGCCATAGATAATGATGCACAAAGATATGTTCTAGGTTTTTAACCACCGTCACTGGAGCAGGTAGAACACCCAAACCCAGAGGCCAGAAAAAAGAAGTCCAAAGAGCAGGGACTGGGGGAGAACCCACCACCAGAATATCTGTCTTGTCCCTGTTGAGTTTGAGCCAATTATTATTCATCCAACCCATCACAGCATTTAGACAATGACAGAGGCTTGATGACATCTCAACCTGGTCAAGATCTAATCGGACTAATATTTGAGTGTCATGGCATGCGAGTAACAACGAAAACTGTGGGAACCAATGAGACTTACCAAAGGTTGACCATAGATATTGAATAACATTGGGGACAGGGCAAAGCCTTGAAACACACGACAGGAAAGTGAATGAGAAGAAGAGAGAAAAGGAGGGAGAAAGAGTGTTTGGCCCCTATCAGTCAGAAAAGATGCAAACCACCTCAGGACAGGTCGAGAGAGGCTGGACTTAGTCAGACTCTGCCCCTTCACTCTTGCCATCTCAAAGACATAGAAGCATCAATGTTAAATGTGATATTTTATTCTGAAATACAGATGAACTGAAGCCCTCGCCCTACCTTTCCTAAAATGGGATACAGGTGGCCTGTTTCATTTGTCCTAGAGAAGCAACATAAATGTAAGGGCAAGCAGGGACGCCATTTGGGGGTCACAAGGGGTCGCAACTGCAACCCTGAGGTGTCCCTTGCTACCCGTGTGGCCTCTCGTGTTACCCCTAAAAGAAGGGATACATATATATTATTTAAAAATTTTATGGAAGCTCTTGGGCTGTGGCCAGTGCCATGTGGCTCTTTGTTTCTGGAGTGGCTGGCATTCTTGTTCAGGCCTCTTAAAAAACAGGGGGTTCCTCGAGTTCCACTTTGAACAGTGACCCTAAATAGGAATAACAAATAATGTGTCTTTCTGTAATTATAGACAATAATTGCTATACTCATTAAAGGTTTATTTCAGGCACACTTCAGGGCGTGAGTCACTGATTTAGTCTGTTCTTAAACACCTCAAATTCACAATTCAGATTAAAACCTCCAAAAAGTATTTAGAGTAGAATAAGTATCCATTTTGGATTATGTATTCTGCTTTTCGCATGTTTCAGTTATAACATGTTTTTTCTGCCGTTATCTCTGTAACGATCATCACAAGACATTGCATCTGTGTCCTCAGTTTCTTGAAAAAATCCTTGTGCCTAAAAGCTTGTGTACAGTGTAGAAATATTTCATCATGGCACATCAAGTGGCCATTGATTTCATTGTGCCATAATTAATGCTTAATGCTTTAATGTGTTTATCTTTCTCATCTCCCTGGCATGCTGTTCACGATGTTTGTTTGCATGTATGAGGTAACAAGTGTCCAGAGTATGGGATGTCGTGTGAGTGCACTGCATTGCCTATTTTGCCAACCTCATCTGAAAAGGAGATCCACGCAGGCTTGACATGCAGCCAACTTTGCATCAGACCAGCAGATGAACTGTCCTGCTGTTAAAATCTCAGTTACCAGTTTAATGGTATCCACCACAGAGTGTAATTTGCTTTCTGACTTTGAGAACATTCAGACACGTAATTAATGTTAATGTTAAAGGTAAATATATAGCGCACCGTCACAACGGAATTGGTCCCCAGGCGCTCAGGCGGTGGGGTTGGGTTAGTGGGGTGAAGAGGGCATAGGAAAGTGAGAAGGTGGTGTCTGGTTGGAAGCTTCAGTTTGGATTTCACCATGCGCTGAGCTTGGGTGTGAATATTGGATCGATGCAAATCCTCGTGTGCTGTTGATGCAATTTATGTGTTGATTGTTGTTGCGGTGTGGTGAAGTGCGTGCATTGTGCTGGGCGAGACATGGTTGTGTGGGTTTTTGCGTGAGTTTATTATGCAGAAATTTGAGCTTTGAGTTAGTGGGTTATATGTCTCTTAATCCTTGTAATTCTTGTTCTATGTATCCGGTTGTCATACGGGTAGGTATATTCTTTCTCTTTTTCTTGACCGTCTAGTTTCAAGGGCAAAGGCGTGGCTGGTTCCCAGCTATGGTATTGAGCTAAGTACACCTGCTTGGCCGAAGTATAATCGACCACTCTGATAATAGTGCTGTATTTACCTTCACCGGCTCCCTTCCTATCTATTTCATATCGGTGGTCCATTGCTTCCTGTGATTACACTGTGGGACAAGGTGTTATTGTAGGTCATCCTTACCATCCATACCGATTGATCTGTGGTCGTTCTTTGGTATGATTCTAGGTTTTCTATCTTCAGTTGGTAAGTGGATATGTTGTAGATTGGTGTATCCCTTACTTCTGTTGAGGGACAAAGGCTTAGGGAATAGGGGATAGGTGTCCTCTCTCAGCGTTGCTACCGCTGTGTATTGCCCCTATAGGCATTCTTTCTAGTTATGAGATGAAGAGCCAGGATTTGAGGAGTTTCCTGAATTGTAGGTGATCTCTTGTGTTACGTATGTTCTTTGGTAGTTCACTCCAGGCTTTTGGTACAAGGTGAGAGAAAGAGGATCCTCCGAGTTTTCTTTTGATATATGGTTTTGGTTCCAAACTAATGTCGCTAGTGGATGTGAGTGTCCTTGTTGTCCGATGTACGTTTACGTTTCTTCTAAGGTACTCTGTGCCTTGGTTGTGGATTGCTCTGTGCATTATGCACATTGATTTGAACTTGATTCGCTGTTTCATGGGTAGCGAGTGTAGTGTTTTCAGAGCGGGTGTGATGTGTTCTCTTCGAAGTCGTTTAAGGAGCAGTCTGGCCACCTCGTTTGGTATGCTTTATAATTTCTCATTTTACTATAGCCGGTAAGATAGCTCAGATGTGTGGGTGATCTGCAATTTGCAGGTTCAAATCCCGGCAAGGCCAACTCAGCCTTTCATCCTTCTGATGTTGATAAATGAGTACCAACACAGGTTGGGTGATATTGCATATATATTTTTTCTATATAAAGCGCTTAAGCGTAAGTGCTATATAATAAGATATCATCCTTTGGCCTTGGACGTCTGCTTGTATTTGCAGTAATTTGGTAACATGGGCCTATACTCACTGATATTAACGATGCATATGCTGGTCCATTCTTGTATGGAATGTATATAAAATTAGTAATATCGCAACCATATTTTTCATATTGTACTTAGGAACATTGCTATGAGATGCCACTTCCTTTTTTGTCAATACTTGGTTTAACGAAAACCTTATGGAGCTAAAAGCTAAATAAATCAAATGCTTCTATGCTTGGAAAAAAAATCGGGACCTGCTTAGTTTAGACACCTATAAAAAAGCTACTTGGATATTCAAAACAGTGCTCCTTAAAGCTAAGAAGGAGTCATTTTACGATAGAATCATTAATGCAACCGCAGACAGCAAGGAGATATTTAAGATCTTAAAAGAACAAGAACAGCCGAAAGGACCAAATAAAGATGCACCACTAAAAAATGAGGAATGGTGCACCAATATTCAGACAGCCATGACAGATAAACTTGAAAAAATAAAAAAAAGTCATTGAAGAAAAAAAGCTCTCCCTGAATAAAGACATGCAGCCAGAGTTCTGTGATATCTCAGTCAAGGTTGATGCTCAGCAGATATTTAATTTCTAACCCATCTCCGAAGCAGAATTCACAAAGATTATCATGCAGCTTAAAACCACCAGTTGCAAGGGAGATCATTGCTCTGCTCCCCCGTGCTTTTTCCAGCCCTCACCAAATTTGTTAATACCTTTTTTGCTCAAAACCGTGTCCCAGAGGTTCTCAAGAACGCTTGGATCACCCACTTGTTAAAAAAAAAACTATTTATGTCCTCTGACCCCTCCAAATTATAGGCCCATAACAAATACCCTGTTCCTTAATCAGGGTTTCGACCAAATCATTGAACAGAGACCGCTCTCCTTGCCCTGAAAGCACAGCTGCTGCAATCAATGGATAAGGGCGAAACCTCTCTGCTCATGATTTTAGACCTTTTCGGGCCGCCTTTGACCTGGTGAATCACTCCATCTTGATAGCCAGGTTAAGGGATTTCGCCTTCTTCTCAGAGTGGAAGGCAAGGGAGGGTTGCTAGTGGTCTTGCAGAAGCAAAACCAGTCCCTCTTACCTATGTGGTACTGCAGGGGGCATGTGTTTCACCATGTTTCCACAATATATTTATGGTACTGTTTTTCAACATGCTAGATGTGTCATCCCCATTTCAGGCTCACACAGTACCGACGAGAACAGCATAATTAATGCCTATATCACTATCCTCACCTGGATGGTTCGGAACGGCTTGGCTTTGAATAGTGAAAAAACAGAGCTTATGATTGTGGAACGGCCAATAGACTTGACAAACTAGATCCGATGGTTAAATCCTTCTACATTGACAACTGTAAGATTGAAGTTAAGAGGAAAGTAAAAACTCTTATTCTGGATGAAAACCTCAATATGAAAGCTCAGGTGAGCAACCTAGTCTCTATATCCTCTTATTATATAAAGCTGCTCAGACATCGATGTCCTCTCATATCTTAAAAAAGTGTGGAAACAATCGCCAGAGCCATTATTGGCTTCAAAATTCATTATTGTTCTAGCCTTCTTACCGGCATTACACAAGTAGACTTCAACCGCCTTCAGATTATTCCGAATGGCGCGGTTAGGGTGGTGAAGAGCCTAAAATGGAAGGACCATGTGTCAGCGGCGAGACAGAGCCTGCATTGGTCAATCTTTGGATTCTACTCATTACACATAAATTTGTTACGGGTCACATGCCAGCCTATTTATCTGAGGCGATTGTGAAAAAGCAGAACTCAAGATCCTTAAGGTCCGACAACACCAACCTCCTAAATACTGCACACTGCAACACAAATAAAGGCCTCAAGGGAGCCTTCCACATAGCAGCTCAGGCAGCTTGGAGTGCCCTTCCACCAGATCTTAGGGACATTGAGTCCACATATTTTTTTAAAAGAAACTTAAAACTTTCTTGTTCTGTTAGTCACTTGAATTTTCAAGACCCTCCCGTCATTTAGTTTAAACTTATCTGATAAACTCTGTATGTGTGTGTGATGCTGGAAATGCATCGGAGGGATAGGACCTCCGAATCCTTGTCCTTTATTGCTTCATCATATATGTTCTGTCATGTTTTCCATGCAGGAGTTCACGTGGGACTCCTGGCGGTGCGGCGCTTCCTCTTTTTTATTTTTTATTTTTATGTATTCAGTTTTAAAAAACTTTTACATATACAAATACAAATCATTACACCTGATAAAATCACATCTAAAACAAACACAGCCATATCAATTTAAATAACACTATTATCACAAATAAATTACAGTAATCGTGGTATAGTCACATTTCACATTTCTCATAAATATCATATAAATACCACTATATTCAATAAAGAATCACATATACCAAAACACATATACATTTCACAGTCACTTTAAACATAAGAGCATTATATATCATTGAGACCTCCAAGCAAAAGTTCCATATTGAACAGCTATCAATTTTTAATATTATAAAGTCAGTAAATCTAATTGCTGAGCTCACGTAACAGCTTTAACTCCTCCTAAAACTGTTTCAAGAGCTTATCAGCAAATTTCCAAATCTGTGTGATAGCTATAATAAGTCTCTTTCTCTGCCCTGCCATACATCTTAGTCAGAAGGCCTCCCCTTTAATATATTCGATATCCTCCATTAATCCAGAAAGATACCCCTCATGTGGTGACCTCATTCCTGGGCAGCTGGTTAGAATGTGTCTGACAGATTCTTGTTGATTACAATCAGCAAATATTCTGCAGAATCTTTCTTTTCTTGGTATATTTGTCCAAGCCCCTCTACTCTCTAAGATATCTAATCTATTTAGTCAGATATTCATAAGGATTCATCGTGTTTTAGGGGAATTTTAGGTATAGCTGAGGTTCTTTATATCTAAAGTGCATGCGTGCAAAAGAGTGCAAAGATTTCAGACTGGCCACCTTTTCACAACTCTTTACCCAGTCGAACTTCTCTGCACATTGTTTTAATGATTTCACTAACATCCCTTCCCCGTGTTCCCATCTGGGTGTCCAACACAGGCTCTTGAAAAACTGCTCATTCATATTCTTAAATCTGTTGACTGATGTTCCTGTTCCATCTTCCAAGGCAGTACAAAAACTAGATAGGAGAGATTGCGGGCCAGCAAACCTTATCTTAAAATACAGTTTAGCACGGTAGATTTTGATGAGTGGATAGGTATATTAAACGCATTTCGAGTCTGAACTCCTCAATCAGCGTGTAGTTGCGAAGGCCTCGAATTTTCCGCCATATACATCCTTCCATTTTGTCTGCCCATGCTTACCAGTCTGTATTTGAGGTTTCAAGAGCATAAAGAAAGGCTGCTGCCAATTTCTGATTATATATAGTTCGTATTCCAATAAGACTATAGCCTGCTGTTTGTTTGGCAAATGCAAGTACAGCACCCATAGTTGACAAAACCTTGGCTCTTTTATTCGACTGGAGGGTCATGTTTACTCTCGGGGTTCCTGCAGTAACTTCATGGCTCAAATATTTGTATATCGTAGTTCTTTTTACCTCACCAATGGGGCAGGATATGCTACTCTTCCTACACTGTCTTTTCCCAATGGTCATAAATTGGGTCTTCACTAGATTTATTTTTAGCCCATTAGAGGTTGCATATTCACAAATAGCCTCAGTGCTATTGCAAATGCCACTGTAAGTATTGTCAAATAAGACAATTTTGTCCGCATAGCTAATCCAGCCCAAATTATCTCTGCCAATTCAATTTCTCTATAAAAATATCCCCAAAGTCTGCAAAAAACAGGTTGAAAAAAGTGGGTGCAAGTGTACACCCATGCCGGACTCCCAGGCTAAACGAAATCACATCAGACATAAGTCCTGCATTATTTAACCTAACCTTTGTATTATTCTCTTTGTGCATAAATTTGCAACTATAGAGAAGATGGGATGGCATACCCAAACGCTCTAACTTTGCCCAGAGTTTACATCTATCGGCCATATCGAATGCGGATGTAAAATCAACGAAGAGGATATACAAAGGGGGACTGGCAGGAAGTCTAGCTTGCTCGAATAAAGTATTTACCAAAAGGATATTATCGGAAGTAGAGCTTCCTTTTCGGAAGCCCGTTTGGGGCCTCTTCAGAATGTTCTTTTCGGCTATCCACTCATTAATCCGCAATAAAACAAATGAGCAGAAGATTTTACTAGGAACGTCTGTTAAAGCCAAAAATCTGTAATTATCAGGCAGAGTTCTTGATCCGCTTTTGAAGATGGAGATAGTGATCAAAGACTTCCAGGATTTAGGGATTATACCAGCATTGATTACTTGCTGGTAGATTATCATAAAGACATCTGTCCAAGAGTCAACATTATCGTTTATGATTACATTGCACAGCCAGTCTGGTCCGGGAGCTCTGGAAGTTTTTAGTTTCATTATTATTTCTCTGATGTCATCTCGATATATTGGGAAATGTTTAATTGGTTTCTTCTCTACCATCGGACTCTCACCTTTAAAGCTCAAAGCCAAATAGCCCTCCGAGGTTGCACTTTCTCCACAACAGGCTAATTGCTGGTTATCCTTATCATTAATGGCTCTGAAGTTAGCCCAAAACAATTTTGTGTCTCTGGCCAAAAGGATCCCACCATATTCTCCCAGTTCACGTTATTATCTGATGTTCTATAGAGACGCACCCAGTTTCTATATTTATTTTGTATCTTTCTTTTTTCCGTTATGTATTGAGAGACAGATAGCTCAGTATATTCCAGGGCTTTTAAAGCCCTACGCATTTTTCTCTTTTCCAGAGTTATATTCTTATCATGAGGTGATGCATGGTGAGTAGTTTGGGGCACAGGTGTTAATTTTCTCCCCATCAACATAATATCATGCATACATTCAGATATCCATTCTACGATCTCATTTGCTGTACACATTTTCATTAGATCAATTCTTAAGTTTCTATTCCAAACATAAGTTTTGACTAAATTCCGGTCGGTCCAACCCAGACGATTTCCCTTACCAAGTACTTCAACTTCCCCAATATTGTCGTACTTGAATGTTATGTATAGCTCAATATCCAGATTACATATCAAGAAAGCATGATCGCTAAAGATATTAGGCAGGATATTAAATTGGGTCAGCCCATTCATGAGCTTCGCACTGAGGAAAATATAATCAAGAACCGACATATGAGTACTATTTGTCCATGTCGGGTCTTCACACATTTTCCCCTTCTTGCATCCATTTACCATAAACATTTCTACCTCTTCAAAATAAATTCTCCATCTCTCAGCTTTGTCCCAACCTTTGACCTCAGAATTAAGTCCATTCCTAGTATGTTGGCATTCAAGCAACTTATTTGCATTAAAATCATCACCCACCAAAACATTAATCGCACCATCTTCCAACTATCTAGATGAGATACCCTGATAAAGATTCAGTTGGATATCAATCGTAACGTCTACACCCAGGGCGTCATACAGGTTGACGAGAATGATTTTTTGCCCACCATGAAAGCATATCTCAAACATAAGCATATTAGCATTACTGGTCTCTTGAAGAAGTTCTAACAAGTGTTTATCATTTCTGACCAATATTGCAAGACCCCCTATAAGGTCTCCCTTTATCGCCTTTCTTAGCAGGATTAAAATAAACGGTGAAACCGCCAAAAACCAGTTAACGGAGTAGCCACGTTTCCTGGAGTAGCACACTATCAGTGTTAGCTAGTAGGTCATAGGATCCCTTGGAACCAAACAAATGCCTCTGTCCACGCATATTCCAGGAAATAATGGAGAGATTATCTCATTTTTGCACATTCATTGGTGGTAAAAAGGAGCACAGCCACTCTCAATGAGATTTTGTGACAGTGTCTTGACCCAAAACCATTTTCTAATTAAATTTTGTGGGTTTAGTCTTCTTATTCACCCAGAATAAAGTCCACAAAATTGCTCACTCTCTGTTCATCATGAATTAGATAGTCATTACATTTAAGATCTGCTTTATAATTTCTAATAAGTGCAACTACTGCCTCTGAATAGCAGTGAACGATAGTCACAGCATTTGAGCACTGCTCCACAATTCGAAAATCACTGCTATTAACAATTCTAAGGGAAAGGTGTGTGTGTAGGATCTCCATCAATGTACCTCTGTTTATAGGCCTCTTAAGTCTATTAGAAATATAAGAGATTGTAAAGTCCTTTTTAGGCAATGAAGCATTATTAGCACCACTTTTGGGCCCCTTGCCCGATACAAACTTTACATTCTTCATTACAGCAGAAGACGTTGGAGGTCCAGTCTTCATAGGGTTCTATCGATTTTTGATATCCGACAGGGCACTGTTTTCCAAGGAACTGTCCATTTGATCTGAATCAATCACACTATCATCATCATCAGATTCCTGACATACCTTTTCAGGACTTTTACACCTTTCCTTCGGTCCTGTGGGATCATATAGCCATGCAGATAAGTTGCCCGTTTTTTGGGGATTTCTTTTGGTTTTCCTAGTGATTCTCTTCCGTGCTCTCTTGGATATTTTTTGCTCAAGGGATGTTTCCAAATGCAATATCTCTATCTCCGGTACTTCCTCAGCCCGGGAATTGCCATTTGATTCCAGGGATTTACCCTTAGATTCCAAAGACAGTTTCTTAAGCTGTCTTTTTTCTCTCTTTGTCAAGTGGCAGTTCTCGTTGTCATCAGTATCATCCCCCTCAAATATCCCAACAAGTGTGGACTCATGGTTAGGTGAAACAACGGTGGTGCACAGAGCTACAGGTGGGGCTTCCTTATTAGTATCCACTTTTAATGATATTTCAGGTATAATATCTTTATTCTTTATAACCCTATGCAGCATTAAAGTATTTTTCTCAATCATGCACATCATACTATGGCAGAGTTTCAAAAGGATTTTCAATGCAAAGCTCATAGAAGTATGGTGAGCGTCAATATCTTTAAGCTTTGTATTGCAGAGGCAGTTCATATTTGCATGACTATCATGCATTGATATTGTTCTTTGTGTTCGGGAGACAGTTCGCCAGAACTAACCACCAAGCCTGTGAGTCTGGGAGAGCAGAACAATCTTTCAGTAGGGTGTACTAATACAGTCTCAGGGCCGTTGACAGAGGTAGGCTTTTCTCTTGGCATAAGCAACGATGTAATACCCAAAGGTCCTTCAGCCGGCATATTCTGCTCAATGCTTGCTATTTGCCCCTCGAGGCTATAGCATAGGTTAAGCAGAGAATTATTGTTGTCAAAATCCGATGGCATCGAAACACCTTCAATCACAGAGCCATGAGTTAATTCAGGTTGCTCATGGATATCTACAGACACTGGCCCTCATTACGACCCTGGCAGAATTCGGAAAACGATGGCGGAAATGCAATACCGCCATCAAATAGCGCTCGGTGCGACTATGACCCGTCACCGCAAAGTACGATGCCATTAGCGACACCGCAGTGAACGCCAACGCTAACTGCACCAAGCACGCGCGCGCGTGCCATGCCAAACCGTAAACACCACCATGGCGCAACGGTACGCCAATTCCGACCCCAGCGGACATGTACCTAACGCCATCAAGCATGGCGGAATGCACCATTCCGCCATGGTGAGAAGTACGGCATCGCGAATCAACCGTAAACGGCCCCACTGACTGCCCGTACACCGCTCCCTGCCCACAAAGTACAACTCCCCGTAGGTGCAACGAAGCCACAATGCAACCAGTGAAATGCACAAGTCACCCATGCATGCCAACGAACAAATGGACCTCAAGAGGGGCCAATGGGAGCTGCAGGGCACAGATGGCACGAATACAGAAGCCATCCCAATGGACATGACCACAGTCCCCCACCAAGAAACGCACGCAAACACAGGCACCTGTGACCAGCAATATTCCGAAAATCACAACATTCCACCAGTCCACCTGGCTGACCGGCATCTGTCACACAAAACCCAATCCCCCACCCCTGAGCATGACAACATTCAAACTGTCATATTGGCAGCCCCCATCCCTGACCTCACGGGCTTCGTAGGCAAACGCGCCCAGTACAGGACCACGCAACAAAACTCCGAAGCTGGAACCCAATGCAGATCCCCTCACAATACATCGCTCCCCAAATAGGAATATGCCACATCACTTGCAAAGAAGAACGCTACACGGCCCATATCAGAATAGAATTTTAATGCACATCAATATCACCAAGCCCATACAGCCATCAGGCCATGAACTCCAAAACACATTTCACCATTGTGGGCTGCATCCGCAAGAAATGACCAGCCACTACTCGTGTGACGCCCTGTTCCCTCATGGTACACAGAGCCACATACACGTACGAAAAGGCAACATGGAAGCGCACAGAACCGCAGGGCCGTCCCAATGGGGAGGCACTAGTCCAGCTGAAAGGCCGAAATGTTGCTCCGAGCCACCAGTACTGCGTAAGGGCATGTGGCCCATTGGCGATCGTCCCATAAGATCGTAATGCTGCTCCACTGATTAACACGAAGCAGCAGGTGTCGGGAGTAAAATCCATCTGCAGGAGTGGCATACAGATGGCAGTGGCAAAAGGGGAGGAGATACCTGTCAACCAAAAGAAAAGAAACAGAATAGAATGGCCATCAGAACTACATTCGAACAACTCACTTCAATGATCACACTAGATCCACAGCCATATGCATGCAAGCCCACTCCAAAGGATCATCACCACCCCAAAACCACTTGCGAATCATAACTATCTATATCGAGGTGAAAACACCATCACAAACGAGTGTACCTGTGCATGCGCCTGTGAAAACAGAATCCTTCAGATGGGATTGGTAACGTGCATGGACACAAGTGTCTGAAGGCGCGTCGAGACAGGGAGGGCTCAACAAGGCCAGATAGACGATGGTCCCACTATGGCAGCCCTGCATCACATAGCGCAGGGGGGGCAGACAGATCCCAAGAAGCCCTGTACATGGCAAACACTGTATCAAATCACCTGCCCATGCATCCATTCATCATTCCCTCATCCCGTAATGAAAACGCCTGAATATTTACTCACATAACATTAGAAATATCCATTGAGTCTGTGCGTTATGCAGCCTGCAAAATCCACAGTGCCCCAGCACGTAATTCCAGTCTAGTGAAGTAACATGTATTTGGGAACGTCCTGCCTTATCGTCCACTACGCAATTGCGCATCCCATACTATTCATATCAATCATAGCATTCTCGCCATGGCCCCTGTCCCAAGGACATTGAACAATAGAACGTTATATTTGCAGTCAGACCTGTGGGCATCTCCTCGCCGCTAGCTGAAAACCGAAAGCGCCGCCCTTCGAATTCCTCATTTGCAACATCACGTCGAAGAGGCATCTGTGGCCGTTTGAAAACACTAATTAATCCATCGAGTGCGGCTGTGTGTGAAAATGGCAACTGCCTTCACCCACGAATGGGACGCCCCGCCCGTCGTTGCAACTCGGTACAGTGATGAATGAGGGCCCACCGTTACTCGAGTACTACGTTCCACTGACCCTTCACAACTCTGTTCGCGACTGCACAGATAGTATGTGAAACAATGGGACCACAACAGAATGAACATATCAACCAATGTTACACGGCCATCGGGTACAAATACAAGATTGCAATAGCAAGATGCCATTCCACGAATTGCAGCGTTGTGCGCGGGACGTGCTCGGCCAAAGGGGAGAGCAGTTTGCACAGGTGGAATGAATCACCACAGGTGGAGGCCATTCAGCCTGGAAACACATAAATTTCACGCCCAGTCTCCTCCCACAACCACTCCGAAATGCTACCGGCAGGACTCGCGATGTTGGCCCTGGGGGACCTGATAGCACTGCAAGTACTCCAACTCCAAGAAGAAGACGAACACCACCTACAACCGGCCGCACGGAGGAGACGCAGGAGGAGGAGGAGGCCAAGGCAGGGCCAGCAAGGGCCGCCAGCACAGCCACTACCACCACGCAGGCAGCCCGCAATCCCACGCCTCCGAGCACATCCGTTCAACCTCACTGATGAGCAGATCCACACCCTCTACCGTTTGGACCGGGACACCATAACCGCCATTGTGGACATGACACAGGCTGACCTTGTCAGCATGATAGATAGCCCAACCGCCATCCCACCCCTACTGAAGGTGGTGTCTGTACTCCACTTCCTGGCCACAGGCACCTACCAGCACACAGTCGGACAGTTGCATGGCATATCACAGCCACTGTTCTCACGGACACTATTGCAAGTGCTCGATGCCCTCCTGAAGCACGCAGACGACTACATCTCTCTACCACGCTCGGAGCAGGAAATTACCAACACAAAAGTGGGATTCCATGCACTTGGCGGCATACCGGGTTGCATTGGTGCCATCGACTGCACCCATGTGGAATTGGTCGTCCCACATGCCATGGAGGCCCAGTACCGCAACCGAAAACAATTCCATTCCCTGAATGTACAAATGGTGTGTGACTCCAACAGGATCATTACACATTGTTGTGCCCGATTCCCTGGATCAACCCATGATTCTATGGTCTTGAGGAACTCTACAATACCACGCTACATGGAGCGACACGCAGGGAACAGATCCTGGCTACTCGGTGAGTCTCATTACATGCATGATAATGTGGGGTATGTGATTCGGCAATGACCTGGCAGGAAGGGGGGGGGGGTGTGCGTACGTAGCAATGGCATTCCACATCATACGTTTCTCGTCCACATACAGGTGATGCCGGGTATCCACTGAAGAGATGGCTCCTCACACCAGTCCGCAACCCACGGGACCAGCATGAGGAGGACTACAACCATGCCCACTCACGTACCCGTGTAGTCATTGAACAGGCATTCGGCCTACTGAAGACCCGTTTCCGGTGCCTCAGCAGGTCTGGCGGGGCACTCCTGTACCGCCATGAGAAGGTTGCAAAGATGGTGATGGCATGTGTCATGCTCCACAACATGTGCGTACGTAGAAATGTGCCCATGCCCCCTGACGCAGAACTGCAAGCACCTGATGATGGTCATGATGAGGGTGGGGATGTGGCAGCACCTCAAGGAGTCTGCGAGGCACCGGAGGCCCGTGACATTCGTCAGCATCTCATTGATGCATGCTTCTAGCACTCACGCCTGGTGGCTGATACATGGACACGGGATGCGTGGCACTGTGTGTGTCTGGTACATGCACAATATGGACTGTACGCCTATAATGGCCTAGTACACAAAGATCAATGTCCACACATCTCATTGGTTGATCGTGCACTTTTTATGGCATATGTGATATCATGTTGTACACCCTTTCGACCCGCCACCCAAGTGAGCCCAACACACCCCCTCCACCCTCCCACTTCCCCCCCGAACACCAGTGTCCAAAGATGCTCATCGTCCGTGGGCAGTCGCTATTGCAAGCCCCCTCTGCGGGTATCAGGGGCACCCCTGCCTGTGGAGCGCAGGTTCCTCCCAGATCTACGTTGGGGGCTGCCCTGGACGGAACTTGCAACGGATGATGTCTCTGCCTGCTCACGTCCATGCATGTCCCTAAGGGTTTGCGAGAGCTCAGTGAGCACACGGCGCACTGCGGCAAGTTCGGCACATACGTCTTTGGACGTCGCATGCAGTTCCCCCCTCAGGCTCTCGGTGCTTCTCTCCATTTGGACTCTCAGGCTCTCGGTGCTACTCTCCATTTGGACTCTCAGGCACTCGGTGCTACTCTCCATTTGTGCCCTTAGTGTCTCTGTACTTCTCTCCATTTCTGCCCTAAGTGTCTCAGTTGATGTTTCTATGTCTGCCTTAGTGCCCCCACATTCATCGGCATGGTCCTTGAGGAGCGTGGCCAGTTGCTGCTGTTGCACGATTAACTGGTCGAGGGACTGTTGCCTCTGCTGGGCCATGGCCATTTGCGGGGGTGTCACAGAGGGGCTGTTGTCCTCATGTTGCCTTGCCACAGGGCTTGTGGGGGATGGCCAGTCGTCGTCTTGTGGGTGCCCCTGCGTGGTATCCTCATGTAGTACGGGATGGAACAGACAGGGGGATTGGGACAGGTCATGGATGGATCTGACTTCGACATCCCCGTCTTCTGTGTCGGAGCATGCTGCCATCAATGGGGTGTCACCTATGGTGCTGCTGCCACCGGAGGCAGTGCCTTCTGTGGCATCCGTTGGGGGGACCTGTGGTGGTGGTGTTGTGGCCATGCTGGCTGCTGGGGTGCCTGTTGATGTTCCCTCCTGTGTGCTGCCACTTGATTTGTGCTGCTGCCGTGTCTTGATGCGTGCAGCTGAGGTGGAGGGTCTTTGGCCGTCGGTCTTGGCCCTCTTTGCAGGTGTGCTGGTAGGGGTGTCCTGCAGCTCGTCGTTTGGATCGGACCCTGTGGTGGAGTAAAGGAGGGCGAGGGTTATTGGTGGGTCTGTGGGAATTGGAATGGCAATGTATCACATGCATTGGGGTGGTACCTGAGGGTGATTTGGGTCGGGGCCTTGGAGGTGCTTCCATTTGTGTGTGGAGTGAGGGTGCAGTTGTTTGGCAGCCTGCAGTTAGGGTGTGCCTGCTGCACGTGTAGTGCGTGTTTTAGGGGTTTTTAATTATTTATGTATTTATTGTGGGTTTTAACGTGCGCTATCAGGCCAATGTGTGTGGACGTTCTCCTGGACATGTGTTTCTGTTGCACTATGGGGACACATGGTGCTTCGAATGGATGGACTTTGTGGATTTAGCATTGTTTCATTAGGCCCACCTACCTGAATCTTCGGATGTCTGCACTCCTTTCTCCATCCCTCCGACTCCCTCTATGCTCTCCATTCCGATGGTGGAGGCACAGATTTCTTCCCAGGGGGTCAGCTTGATTGGTGATTCCGACCCTCCCCCGGTGGCTGTGGCAATGTTGCGGTTGGCAGAGAGTATGCTGCGGACGCGTATCCGCAGGTCGTCCCACCGCTTCCTGCATTGCTGTGGGGTGCGGGGTGCGGTCCCCACCGCACTTACCCGCTGTGCCACCAGAGCCCATATGGCCTTCTTGTTTGCGAGTGCCGTCCTGGTCATTTGCGTGGAGAAGACGACGGCAGCATTCTCCTGGAGGGTCTCTGTTAGCACGGTGAGTTCCTCACGGGAGAAGTGGACCTGCCGCTTGCGGTCGCACGCTTTCTTCGCTACTTTTCCCATTTTTCTTGGTTTCGCTAGGGTGGATGACGGGTTGGGTTGTGTCTCAGGGTGGTGATTTTAGTGGTTGTGTGGTTTTAGTGGTTTTATAGGTGTACGGCGGGTTGTTTCCCGTTCCGGGCCCGTGTTTTAACTTCCGTTTCCGTATATTTCCGGTCACCGTACTTTACGGTAGGCGCACACTGCGGTGTCCGCTGTGATGGGTGGCGGTATTGCACCTAGGGCGCCGTACGGCGGCGGTGTGGGCCGTTTTGGGGTCATTTCCGCCATCGCGGACTTTGCACTTCCGCCATGCCGTGGTGCTCGTGCCCGATGGGTCGGAATGGGCCGCACTTTGCTCCTTCTTGCAATGGCGGAAACGCTATTTACGCTGTGGCGGTCCGGTCAGTCACTTTCCGCCAGGGTCGTAATGAGGGCCACTGACTGTTCCTGAAAGAAGTCATTGATTTTATTCTTTCTGTTAGTCACTGTTTGCGTGCCTACTTCCTCATTCCCTTTTTTCAATTTTTCTTGTTTGATTTCATCTTGCTGCACCATTTCATCGTAAATTCTATAAAAGGCTACTTTTATGGATAGGCACTCAGCTCTATATCACACCAGCTGCTCAAAGAGCAAGCTCCACAGGCACAGCTGGTGGTGAGGAAAGCTTCTCACAATCACTGTTGTCTCAACAATGCAGTGGTCACACGGTAATATATGCCTATAGCCCCCAACTGATCACTTAAAGATCAAAGCTCCATGGCCACGATCAGGGGGTATAGCGTGCACCCACAGCCAGGCTAACCCAGGCTTCGGCACACAATATCACGGCAGTTATCTACAGGAGCGACGTATATATTAAATGTGGGCTGAGTGTACTAAGTGCAATACACATGTCAGATGAACGGACCTTACTGAACACAAGTCTGCGTCAGTCCGCCGCAAACCACACGCCCCTCAGCTCTGCTCAGCTCCTCAGGCCGCCGCTCGCTGAATACGGCTGGGTACTGGGCTAGGAGTGGCTGAATGCGGTATGGATACGGTATAGCATTCTCTGGCACCAGGCACCGTGAATTTCCGATGCTCTCCGATCCACCTTGACTAGAGGAAAGGACCTCACAGAGTCTCACAGGGCCTCACAGAGCATAAACGCATACACATACACGCACAACAGTCTATCTGTCAAGCCGCACTAACACACTGAGCGCAGAATTAGCTGCTTCCGACAGCCTCAACCACTTCCTCTTTTTGGTTTGGTGAACAGACCCTTGGGGTACCCTAATGGCACCCATGGGTGGAGGTACAATTCTGTACCCCTAGTGTATGTTTTTAGGCACCTGTGGGTGGCCCACAGAGCAGGGTATGGGCTGGTGGCAGCTCCATGCTGAATTTGACAGGTACTCTGAGGATCCTCCAAATTGAGATACCCAGGCCCTGCCATTGGAATCAGTTGATTCTTCATAGAAGACAAGATGGCCCCTGTGGCCTCCTTCTTTCTATTGCCTGTTAATTTGTTTTTCGCAAAGTCCTGGGAAGCCCTGACTCTGTCCCTTCTCCCTGACTGGCTGTTGGGTGGAAGTTCTATATATGGAATTGTGGGTAAGTCCAGGCCAGACTGGCTGGAGCCTTCCCAATGACTGTATGTTGTGGGTACGCCCTGTGGGTGGGACCTGGGTGAATGGAGTATGTGACGAATAAGCATTGCATGTTATGGGTGTCTGGTATCTGTGTGATTGACACAATGACTGAGACAGCCCTTCCCGAAACTGGTATGAATGCACTGTGGAGTGCTGAATGGCTGGGTCTGTGTCCGAATCCACATTCCGTGTTGTGAGTGTCTGGATCGAGAAGAATGGCCTGAATACACTGTGAGCCTGATTGGCTGCCTGCATGAATGCCCTTCTGGTCGATTGGTTGCCTGAATGTGAACCAGCAGAGTGAATTATAGACCAAACCGTACATCTGGAGACCTCTCACTCATGGAAATTGTTCAGAAGCTGAAGTTGATACTTGATGCTTAACCTTGAAGCCCACTGGAAGAAGAATTGCTGCTTTTGTCCTTCACCAATCTGAAAGCTGCTGTGCCTTCAAGGAACTGATCCAAGAGAGGACCTGGCTGGGAGACCTCTTCCCGAGCTACTAGGGACCATCGTGCACCAGCTGAAGCACCCTGAAAGTCAGTCCTCAAAAGGCTGTTGACCGGAGACGGGGACCGCCACCGAATCACGAAGTGAAGCGCCCAGACATTGAAGTCCATCACCGCCGACAACCGCCGTCGCCGACCGGAGCTGCAGTGCTCCCTTGCCAAAGACATTTGATTCAAGGACTCCCTTGCTCATCACGGTTGACCACTTTCATGCTGCCGGGGAAATCAAGATCGTCGACGACCGAGGAGAATTCGCCGGTGGATATCCCGCCACCGAAGACCACAGAGATGCCGACGACTCAATGCACTTGCTGGGCCAAAGTTCTTCAGTAACTCTTTGCGGAAACGAACTATGGTCGTTGAGGTGCACCGCATGCCTCATCTTCGCAGGACGTCCATGACTGATTGTTGACGAGCACCGTCAGGACTGAAGCTGCTCCCTCGATGCCTTTGTTCACCCTTTTCTTTGAGGGATCTCGACGATCCGTGGCTCCTGCCTTAAAGGGAGATGCTCAAGAAGGACCCGTCGACGACCCAACATCGAACTCTGCTTAACCGGGTACATTGGGGCGGTAGAACCTTTTTACAGTGAAATGAGACTTATATAAACAATATAAGGACTGGGCTTGTATTATATCTTTATTTACAGGTTGCCCAGGTGGGAGGATCCTCACGCATTACTGTGCCTGGCAGTAGGGGCCCAGTATTCTGCCTATTGTTTTAACCAACTTGCTTCCCTCCTATGTCTATGGCGGGTTCACATTATGAACTGATTTGTATGACATTTGAACTGAGTATAGTTGATGCATTTTAATGGAATCAGAGTAATTGTGGTACCATATAGAAACTGTATATATTTACCATTTTCAGAATTGTCGGCGCACAAAGTGAGTTATTGTGATTGTGAACATAACGTGAATCTTATTTATATAAAGTCTGTGTTTTCGCTAACATAGTGTGTGGACATTCCTTTGTGGGTGCTTGGGGACTACACTGTACTTAAGAACCAGCCCGGAGCACTTCCTGAGAGCTAAGCCTTGATTGCTCGTCCATTGCTACCAAGAATAGAAAATCTTGGCTGGGGTGCATCGACTCTGCCATACAGAGAGCAGGAGTACAGATAACCCCCCTTCCAGTCTTTACACTGGTGGCAGTGGTGGGATGCTTATGATTTTAAGAATCAGTGTGTAACCTTGCCACTTACAAAATATCTACACTTTGTTGAATTTGAGGTTTAGTTGTGTACTGGATAACTATATTACAAGCAATGGAATCTATTGCAAATGGTAAATTGACTAGGATGAGCTTAGAGGCTCTCCAGAGTGCTTGTGAAGCCAGGGAGTTAGACTTTGAGGATAGGTCTAGGGCTGAGCTGATAGCTGCCCTGGTGGACTACTAGACTGATGTTAAACTCCTGCTGAAGGGGGGGGGATGCAACCATTGAGGCCCCTGCTCCTGGGGTTGTTACTGAATATGTTTCTGGCACCACTCCTGCTGCCTCTATTCTGAACCCCAGCAATGTTTCTTCAGGGAATTCCTTGGAACTTGAATTGTAAAGGATGGAATCGACCTTTGAATATAAAAAGTTGGAAACAGAAGCTGAATTTAAGACATAGGAGTTGGCACAGGAAGTGATCCTTAAAGCCATGGATCTGGAACTAAAGGATAGGGATGTTGAACTTAAGAACAAGGACACTGAATGTCACAGAATCCAGCTAGAGAAAGCTAGAGTGGAGACTTCAGCGAAACCAGTTGAGTGTCAGGTCCCCAGCCAGCAAGTTTCTGAAAGATTTGGTTGGTGTGTATGTGGAGGGTTCTGATGTCTTCCAATGGATTGAAGCATTTGAGATGGCTTATCAAATCCATGATGTTGATAAAATAGATTGGGCTAGGTGTTTGTTAAGCAGAGTGCCCCAAACTGGTTATGACCGTATTCTGAAACTGAGTGTGGAAGAAAGGGGTCAGTATGAGTGCATGAAGTCTGCTTTGATTGCCAAATTTGGCAAGACACCTACCCAATACCATAAAAGGTTCAGGGAATTTAAGAAAAGAGAAAAGAGAGAATGTCTCTTGAGTTGACTGTGTGAGTGCTGCACATATGAACATGATGGGGTGGATTGACGGATACAAGGTGAACACTTTTGTTGAATTGTCACACCTTTTGTTTTTTGAGCATTTTTCTAAAGCCTGCATCAGTGTCTTGCTGACCAGAACATTTTAGATCTCTTTAAGTTGGCCAGGCTGGCTGACAAATGAGTCTCCCACCGGGTGTCCCCTAAGGAACCCACTGGGAAGGACAAGGACAAATAAAAGGGGGCCTCTGAGAAGTCTGAGGAGTCCCAAAAGCAGTCACAGTTGGGTAACCCAAAACCTTCCTCTCCTAAAACCCAAAGATCTAGTGGGGATAAGTCTTATGTGGGTGGGAGTAAGAGTATTTGTATTTGTATTTATTTGTATTTATTTTGTTTATATAGCACTTTACTCCAAAACGCTGAACATTTTAACAACTTTATACATATAACATTATAACAGTAGAAACAAATTACAATTATGAATCAGTCCAACAAAACAGTAAGAAGAGCAATTAAACTGAAGGGAAGAAGGAGAGTAGTGCAGTAGGACTGAGAGGGAGGGGTGAGGAGGAGAAGGAGGAGGGAAACGGAAGGGGAAAAGGGTGAGAGTGGGGTAGCGGGGGAGGGGAGGGAGATGATCAAGGGAAAAAAGATAAAGGAAGTAGGGGGAGCAAGAAGGGGGAAGGGGTTTCATGGCGGGGAATGGAGAAGGAGAGATTTAAGGGAAGTGCAGAATGAGGAGAAGGTAGCAATAGAGCGGATTGAGAGAGGTAAGGAGTTCCAGTGCAGGGGGGCTAGGAGCTGGAAGGAGCGGAAAAAGGAGGGGGCACAAGGCGATGCAGGAACAGCAGTGGTCCACCTGCTGCAAAGCAGGCTCCCAGTGGCTCCAGTACCATACCCCGTATTCCTGGGACTTGTTGGGACTGTGGGGCTCTGGACCACAAGAAGGGTGACCCCAAGTGTAAAGGTAAGGCCCTTGGAGTCCAGGCTGTCAGCCTGGCCTAACCTTACCCCATGCCAGAGGTGGAGCCCACTGTCCTCTCCGCCTCTACAGGAATCACATTTGGTGCTCCTGTAGAGATTTCCCTAATCACATTTGGTGCTCCTGTAGAGATTTCCCTAGTGTCCCTTGGGGCCTGGGACCAGTACACAGAAGTACTGGCGACAATCTCACAGAACACCCGTAGGTTTTTGAGAAGTGTCCTCTTGAATTGCCAGCCTTCTACTGGTTTGAGAGACACTGGGGCAGGGGCGTTGCTAGGGGGGGCTAAGGGGGCTATACCCCTGATCTTTTGGTTGTATCCCCGGATAGAATCTCAGGAGCTACAGCCAAAAGGCTAGCTAGCCCCCAGTCCCAACAGTTCCGACATCAGCTTAGCCCCGGGTCTTTTCCAGACCTAGCAACTCCCCTGCACTGGGGCATGCATGACAGTGGTGGACAGGGCCCTGATCAATCCAGGGGACTATGTAGGTGCTCCTCTGAGAACGGCCAGGTTAGCTGGTGGGCCTCCCAAATTATCGCCGTAGCCTTAGTCAACATTAAGATTGGAGACAAGACAGCAAAGCTTCCTGTTCTGGTTCAGGATAATGTCCCTGCTAACATTTTGTTTGGCAACGATCTAGTGGAGTTGGGGTTGATCGCAGATGGTCTCCCCCTGACTGCTGCTGCAGTCACTAGGTCACAGGTGAACCCGGGTCTGGCTGTGAGTCAGGTACCCGAGCCAAAGGAGCGACCCAAAGCAAGAAGACAGAAGAGTAAGAAGGCCACCTCTGTGAAGCGGGCTCCTCCTCTTCCTGCTGCTTCAGCAGCACCCACTGGGATTCATGCTCCCGACCGGCTGGATCCAGTGGTGAACCCAAACTCAACTCCTGAGGGAAAAAAGGCAGAAGACCCTCCTGAGGGAGAGGTGCTCAACCCAGAGGATCACCTCAGCCTTCAATCCCTGCTGGCTGAAGTGGGGCCCTCTAGGGGAGACTTCTATAAGGGACAGAGAGAGTGCCAATCGCTTGAGGGTCTGAGGAAACCTGCCCTGGCCAAGGCACAAGGAGAAGTGCCTAGGTCTTTCCAGATTAATTGGGAGGGTGAGCTCCTTTTCAGTAAGCCCACTAGCCTGAACATGGTGCCCTCAAAAGGATGGTGGTACCCCAGGTTTACAGGCCCTCCCTACTGCAGTTGGCGCATGAGGTGCCCTGAGTTGGTCATCTTGGGACCCAGAAAACAAAGAAAAGGCTCTCTGCCCATTTCTACTGGCCCCGGATGGGAGTAGAAGTGGAGTCCCACTGCAGGACCTGCCCCACTTGTCAACTGTCTGGCAAGACTGTAGGCAGTGTCATTGCCCCACTGCAGCCATTGCCAGTGGTTGGCACACCATTTGAGAGGGTGAGCATCAACATTGTCAGTCCCCTTGACTCTCCCACTTCAGATGGACATCGGTTCATCCTGGTTTTAGTAGATCATGTCACGAGGTACCCTGAGGCTATAGCCCTTCAGACTGTTACTGCCAAGGTGGTTGCCAGGGATCTCCTGGGAATTTTGTCCAGGGTTGGATTCCCTAAGAAGATTGTCTCTGCCAGAGGATCCAACTTCATGTCGAGTTACATGAAAACAATGTGTACAGACTGTGAAGTAACCTAAAAGTTCTCCACCTTTTACCACCCCCAGACCAATGGTCTAGTTGAGAGATTTAATAAAACTCTCAAGAGCATACTGGGTGCTTTGGAAGAGCCCCTAAGGAGGAAATGGGATCTCCTCCTAACATGCCTGCTGTTTGCTTACAGAGAGGTACCTCAAGAGGGTGTTAGTTTCAGCCCCTTTGAGTTACTCTTTGGACATCCAGTGTGGGGGCCTTGATCAGATAAGGTTTGGAAGCCACCCCTCCAGGTCCTGCCAAGCAGGTGGGGGACTATGTGTTAGGCCTCAGACAGAGGATGACACAGATGATGGGCCAGGCGACAGCGAATCTTAAGGCCAGCCAGGAATTGAACAAATACTGCCATGACCTTAAAGCATCACAAGTCGATTGGACTCCAGGTCAGGAGATCCTTGTGATGGAGCCTACCAAGCCTAGAGCTTTGGCAGATAAGTGGACTGGACCTTTCAGGATAATCTCCAAGATGGGCAAAGTCAATTATCTGATTAACATGAGAATCCCTGGGGTAGCCCCTCAGGTATTTCATGTCAACAGGCTCAAGCCTTTCCATAGGCGAGCAGAAGTCTCATGTCTCTTGCTAGCTTCAGAGCAAGAAGACAATGAGAGTGAGCCCCTTCCTGATTTACTGCATAGCAACCCTCAGGATGGCTCAGTCGAGGGAGTGCATCTCTCTCCAGATCTGACACCAGAGCAGCAGAGGGCCTGCAGGGCTTTGCTCCAGCAGTATGCCCTTCTGTTCTCGTTGACACCAGGCCTCACCCCATGGTACAGGCGTGAAATTAACACTAGTAACAGCGTACCTGTCAAAAGCAGAAGCTTCAGGATGTCAGACACTGTGAAGAACCACATCCAGGCTGAAGTCGCCAAGATGTTGGATCTGGGTGTTGTTCAACCCTCAACCAGTCCCTGGTCCAGTCCTGTGGTCCTTGTCCCCAAGGCAAGTTCCCAGGCAGGTACCAAGGATTGGCAGTTCTGTGTGGACTACAGAGGGGTCAATGCCATCACCAAAACTGATGTGCACCCATTGCCCAGGGCTGATGAGCTCGTGGATACCATAGATGCTGCCAAATTTGGGAGCACCTTTGACCTTAACTCAGGCTATTGGAAAATAGCTCCGATGGACCATGCCAAGGAAATGACTGCATTCTGAACACCTGAGGGACTCTACCAGTTTAGAGTCATGCCTTTTGTATTGAAGAATGCACCTGCCACCTTCAAATGATTGGTCAACCATGTGCTCAGGTCCACCTGGGAAGAGCATCTGGCTAATTTGGATAAAGTGTTGCAGGCCTTGAAAAGGGCTAACCTCACTTTCAAGGCCACCAAATGCCACATAGCTCAGGGGAACGTCACATATATTGTTCATGAGGTAGGAGGGCGGTGAAACCAACCTCTCCTCTGTAAAGTAAAGGATGTACATGACTGGGAGACTCGCACTACAAAAACCCAGGGGCGAGCCTTTTTGGGCCTAACTGGGTATTATTGCTTCATGGCGGACTATGGAACCATAGCTGCCCCTCTGATAGCTCTGACTTTGCCCAAACAACCAAGGAAGGATAATTGGATAGAAGACCGTCAGAGGGCCTTTGTTGGCTTGATAAAAAGTCTGTGTAGGCCACCTGTGTTAGGTGCGCCTGATCACAGCAAACCCTTTATCGTCCAGATGGATGCCTGCAACACCAGAATCAGAGCTTTCTTGTCCCAGTTAGATGACAAAGGGAGGGACCATCCGATCATATTCATCAGTAGACAACTCAAGGGTAGAGAACTTAGGTGGGCTACTGTTGTAAAGGAATGTTTCAGTATAATTTGGAGCCTTAGGCGTTTTAGGTCCTACCTTACAGGGTCTACCTTCAAGGTCAAAAGAGACCATAAGCCCATGAAATGGCTTATGCAGACGAAGGGTGAAAACCCAAAACTGCTCAGGTGGTCCATCAACCTGCAAAGGCTAGACTTCACCATTGAGCATAGACCAGGGAAGAGTCATGATAACGCAGATGGCCTTCCCAGAAGGTATGTTGACTGTCTGGATGAGGGTGTCAATCTCGTGGGAGATTAGACCACCATAACCTCAGTCTGGGGGGGGCGAATGTGATGCTGGAAATGCATCAGAGGGACAGGGCCTCCGAATGCTTGTCCTTTATTGCTTTATCGTGCATGTTCTGTCATGTTTTCCACAAAGGAGTTCACGTGGGACTCCTGGCGGTGCGGCTCTTCCTCATTTTGGTTTGGTGAACAGACCCTTGGTATACCCTTATGGCACCCATGGGTGGGGGTACAACTCTGTACCCCTAGTGTATATTTATGGGCACCTGTGGGTGGCCCACAGAGCAGGGTATAGGCTGGTGGCAGCTCCATGCTGAATTTGACAGGTGCTGTCAGGATCCTCCATTTTGGGATACACAGGCCCTGCCATTGGAATCAGTTGATTCCTGATAGAAGACAAGATGGCCCCTGTGCCCTCCTGCTTTCTGTTACCTCTTACCTTGTTTTTCCCAAAGTCCTGGGAAGCCCTGACTCTGTCTCTCCCCCCTGACTGGCTGTTGGGTGGAAGTTCCATATATTGCATTGTGGGGAAGTCCAGGCCAGACTTGCTGGAGCCTTCCCAATGACTGTATGTTGTGGGTACACCCGTGGGGTGGGACCTGGGTGAATGGAGTGTGTGACGTATACGCATTGCATGTTATGGGTGTCTGGTATCTGTGTGAGTGACACAATGACTGAGACAGTCCTGCCGGAAACTGGTATGAATGCAGTGTGGAGTGCAGAATTGCTGGGTGCTTGTCCGAATCCACATTCCGTGTTGTTAGTGTCTGGATTGAAAAGAATGGCCTGAATGCACTGTGAGCCTGATTGGCTGCCTGCCTGCATGAATGCCCTTCTGGATGACTAGTTGCCTAAATGTGACCCAGCAGAGTGAATGAGAGACCAAACGGTATATCTGGGGACCTCTCACTGATGGAAATCGTTCAGAAGCTAAAGTTGATACTTTATGCTTAATCTTGAAGCCCACTGGAAGAAGAAGAATTACTGCTGCTGTCCTTTGCCAATCTGAAAGATGCTGTGCCTTCAAGGAACTGATCCAAGAGAGGACCTGGCTAGGAGACCTCTTCCCAAGCTACTAGGGACCATTGTGCACCATCTGACCTTCGCCAAAGCACCCTGCAAGTTAGTCCTCGAAAGGCTGCCGAGCGGTGGCGGGGATCGCCGCGGAATCACGAAGTGAAGCCCATCACGTCGACGACCACTAAAAAATTGAAAGTCGGGTACATTTCTATTGTACACTTTTAAAATATCCCTATGAGAAATAGGAAGGCAATTCATATCACACATGTGGGTTCCTGGCTGCTTTGCATGAAATCAAAGAGCATTTTGGGAGCCTAAGAATTGCCAAAGATATTTATATTTTATGGTGTGTCAGTGATGAAAGTGTTGTATACTTGAATTATAATGTACATTGGGCTATGTGCCTATTTCATTTTTCACTTACTCACTCAGGTTGGGATTCAGTGTAAGGGTGTCTGTTTGAATGCTCAGAGACTAATTTACAGACTTCCTTACAAAAAGAAATGTATTGGTTGAGTGTAAATCAGGCATGATAGGCCCTTGCTAATAGTATTCTGCAATTCACATCCATTGCCTGTCAGAAAATGAGCAGGTGTTTATTTTCCCTGACCTAGCACACATAGAAAACCTATATCGTCTTTGGAAGATAATTGAATTCAACTTGCACAGCTGCGTCCTCCTACTGCAAACAACATATTTCTGCAATCAGAAATGCTCGAATATGTTCATTATTTTTAATTAAAATGTTTTAAGTGCATCTGGAATAACTTTGTCGACCTTTTACACCGTTACAATGAGTACAATTAATACAATACATGTTATACCTTTTATTGTTGTTCAGAAATGCTTGAATAACAATATTATTTGAGACGTTTCTTCGATTCATCTTGCAGCTATTCAATCAAAAGCAAGCGGGAATGCCAGCAATTGCTTGTTCTGCCCTTCTACAATTAGCGGATGACTCGAGGAAGGAACACAACCCACTCAACCATGAAACAACAAAGCCTGCTTCAGGAGTTTGCAACACATTCCTGAGCAGTCAACAAAGCTGACCTAACCCTTTAGAAACTGGGGCAGTGGGTGGAGTGTTAGTCAAGTTCATACAGAGTCATGGAGTTGTGTTGACAAATGAAGATCTGACATAAAGATGATTGAGGAGGTTTTAAACTCGGGACCTGCATAGAAGATGGCTGCACATATCAATGTAATGTAAGGCGATTCTGCCTTGTGTCGTGCGGCAGCTTCCGCGTTGTCAGCCTCTTGAAGCCTGGTTCTGCAAGACAATGGTACGAAGATGTTACTGGCAGTAGAGGGAGAGGAGAGATCACTGGTGGAAATGGGAAGCATTTAAAGGGGGATCCCGCAAGGGCTGCGGTGGGGGCGGAGTTCGGAGGAGGGGTGGTATTGTGTAAATGGGGATGTGAGATTGGTATGTTACGCTGCCATGTAGTATGTGTTTTTCCTCTGGTTGTGCTGCTGTTAGAATCAGCTGGGGTTGCTTTAGCAAACATGAACCTAAAAACGTGTCTCTCAAAGAGAGACGGGTGTAGAGAGAGAGAAAGAGAGCGAGAGAGAGACAGTGATAAAGATAAAGAGACAGACACATACACTGAGACAGAGAGAGTGAGAGAGAGAGACAGAGAGAGAGAGAGAGAGAAAAAGAGAGAGAGAGAGAGAGAGGGGGGGGTGTATGATTTGGTGGGTACCACTAATCTAAATTATTTCCCTTAGAAATGTTGTGCTTAATTAAAAACTGAAACTTGCACCAATATCAGCGTTCAAGCTACTTGTAACATTTTGAGTGGCGCTGACAGGATGTGTCATGAGGGACCAGGCCTTCTCTCACTTTCCGAAAGCTCAAGCTGCCCCTTCTGTCCTCAAGAAGCAAGCCAGCCACCCCTTAACACAGGCACTTCTGTGACTTCTATGCTTTAGGTCTGGGCCTTCTATGTGCCAAAGGAAAGTCAATTATTCAGAATAAGGTGTTCTTTCAGATAGATCATTGAAGGGTATGATATGATATAATATGGCATTTAGAACGCGCCTGTACACAAGTGTTTCTAGGCGCGACAAGACAAGGCAGGGGAAACTAAGGGAGGACAAAACAATGATCTTACTAGGCATTGTGTCATTCAGATCGCGCAACCTCAGGGAGGGGTGAGGGTAGAAGTGCAAAAAAATAGGGGGTGGAGAAGTGCAAAAGGGGAGGGGGGTATGGAGAGGTTTGTGTAACAGAGAGCAGCCAGTGGGGGGCAAGTGCCAGTAATCAGAGGGTGCAGCCAGCGGGTGGCTCATAAGTGCAGAGCGAGGGGACTTTAGGGTTACAGATACAGACTCCAAGTGCTGGGAGGGGCAAGAAGCAGTATGAGGTGCAACTGGACAGGCAAGGACCTGGGCCCAAATTCAGAGGGTGGCCAGGTGGCCAGTGCGTGGAACAGACGGGCCATCAGCAGGGGAGAGGAAGAGACAAAGCGGAAGTGAATAGGAAGGTCTTGAGTTGCTTCTGGAACTGAAGATGGTTCTGCTCAAGTTTGAGAGAGGCAGGGAGGCTGTTCCAGAGGGAGGCCCCAGCCGAAGAAAGAGATCTGCCGGCAAAGCTCTGCTTGGAAAAGCGGCTGACCCTCTGAGAGTTGGAGGTGGATGAGCGGAGAGCTCGAGAAGGGAGATACTTAGGAAGAGAGAGTTGGAGGTAGTGCAGGTCCAGGCCCCAGAAAGCCTTGTGGACAATGCAGAGGGTCTTGAACTTGATCCGTGCTGCCACTGGGAGCCAATGAAGAGATTTCAGAGCTGGAGAGATACGATCCATGGGCTTGGGGCGAAGGACAAGTCTCGCATTCCTGTTCTGGATGAGTTGTAGAGGACGGAGGGTAGAGGCAGGAAGATTTAGAAAGAGGCTGTTGCAGTAGTCTACCCTGCAACAGCAGGGGTGCAATTGAATGGTGCAATTCTCTTGTTTTCTATGCATCTCTTTCCATCTCTTTTTCTACAGCTGTCTCGTTTCTCCCAACTTTCCCATTTTTTCCTTCAATATGTTGTTTTCTGTCCCACTTTACTTTTTCACACTCTCTTGGCCGTCCTTATACGTGGCCCACACACTCCATCTGCTGGTCGCCTTCTTTTGCCCTGAATAACATATTTCGTGCCGTTGCTTTTTATATTACCCAAGCCCTGCTACATAGAAGTGGGGACCATCAACTATGTCATCTTCCCATCCTTTCTCCACCGAGCACTATATTTACAATATGTACAGGAATGCACAATGGGATGAATTACAGCACATGATATGAGAGATGTCTTTAAGCAGATTCTTAAGAAACAAGAGTGTGAATGAAGTAGATTGGTGAAAGAAATGGCAAATACAAGCATAATTCCAGAAGAAAAGCCATGCAGTGTGTTCATCTTATGGGGCCTGGTTCTCATACATATAGTTCTCCCGAGACCTTTGTGCAACTTCCAAGCATATGATCGAAATCTGACTTGGCCATTTCTGTCTTTCAGCCTTACACGATCCTTAGTTCAACAAAGAAATACCATTTAGCCTGTATTATTACAGCTAGGGTGGACTAAAGCAAGTAGAACAATGCAATGCCGATCGATAATGTGACCAATGAAATACGCCGTCACATTCCCACTAGATGCATTTTTCAACAAAACCCCAAAAGACCTTGTCACCATATAAAAACAAATAATTATATTATTCTGAGCTCAACAAGGAACACAAATATGCCCTATAAAACATCACTGATGGCTGGGACGTACTAGTGTCATGAAGCCTCACCACTGGCCTGTAATTTACCAAGTGACATGTTTACTCACTGTGATATTAGCAAGTGTATTAGGTGCTGCTTCAGGGATGGTGTGACAGAATGTAACCTGGGTGATCTGGCAACTGAAGTATTGAAATATTGAAAGTGAGTGATCCACTATAGAACTATTTGTCATTCTACGCCTTTTCTTTATCCAATTTCTCCTGAAATGTGTGCTGTAAAATGCACCATGTTAACCTATTAATAAATCTCCTGTAGGGAACACCCCCCAAACCTTTCCCACCAACCATCCTGAGTGATTTCAGACTTGCTCGCTTGGCTTGCTTGCACTATTTTGGGGGAAATCATTGATTCTACACCACTTTAAAAATAGACCAGCTGCCACTGAATGACATTCCCTGCCTGGCAGTTTGTTGAGGGTTTGACACTCGGCTCCTTCTAGGGAAGTCCCTGGCTATCGGTGGTGTGGTTTACTAGTCTGCTAGGTGGGTACTCTCTGGGCTTCACTGCTGTGGCTTACTATGCTGCTTCATGGAAAGTCCCTGGGAATCACTGCAGTGGCTTGCTCAGTTGATTTATGGAGAATCCCTGGATATGACTGTTGTCTCTTAATGGCATGCTGCCTGGTGAATCGCTGAGTACCACTGCTGTGGCTTACTATGCTGCTTCATGGAAAGGCCCTGGGAATCACTGCAGTGGCTTGCTCAGTTGATTTATGGAGAATCCCTGCATATGACTGTTGTCTCTTAATGGCATGCTGCCTGGTGAATCGCTGAGTACCACTGCTGTGGCTTACTATGCTGCTTCATGGAAAGTCCCTGGGAATCACTGCAGTGGCTTGCTCATTTGATTTATGGAGAATCCCTGGATATGACTGTTGTCTCTTAATGACATGCTGCCTGGTGAATCACTGAGTACCATCCTGTGGCTAACTATGCTGCTTCATGGAAAGTCCCTGGGAATCTCTGCAGTGGCTTGCTCAGTTGATTTATGGAGAATCCCTGGATATGACTGTTGTCTCTTAATGGCATGCTGCCTGGTGAATCGCTGAGTACCACTGATGTGGCTTACTATGCTGCTTCATGGAAAGTCCCTGGGAATCACTGCAGTGGCTTGCTCATTTTCCTTATGGAGAATCCCTGGATATGACTGTTGTCTGTTAATAGCATGCTGCCTGGTGAATGGCTGAGTACCATCCTGTGGCTTACTATGCTGCTTCATGGAAAGTCCCTGGGAATCACTGCAGTGGCTTGCTCAGTTGATTTATGGAGAATCCCTGGATATGACTGTTGTCTCTTAATGGCATGCTGCCTGGTGAATCGCTGAGTACCACTGCTGTGGCTTACTATGCTGCTTCATGGAAAGTCCCTGGGAATCACTGCAGTGGCTTGCTCATTTGATTTATGGAGAATCCCTGGATATGACTGTTGTCTGTTAATGGCATGCTGCCTGGTGAATCGCTGAGTACCATCCTGTGGCTTACTATGCTGCTTCATGGAAAGTCCCTGGGAATCACTGCAGTGGCTTGCTCAGTTGATTTATGGAGAATCCCTGGATATGACTGTTGTCTCTTAATGGCATGCTGCCTGGTGAATCGCTGAGTACCACTGATGTGGCTTACTATGCTGCTTCATGGAAAGTCCCTGGGAATCACTGCAGTGGCTTGCTCAGTTGATTTATGGAGAATCCCTGGATATGACTGTTGTCTCTTAATGGCATGCTGCCTGGTGAATCGCTGAATACCACTCCTGTGGCTTACTATGCTGCTTCATGGAAAGTCCCTGGGAATCACTGCAGTGGCTTGCTCAGTTGATTTATGGAGAATCCCTGGATATGACTGTTGTCTCTTAATGGCATGCTGCCTGGTGAATCACTGAGTACCACTGCTGTGGCTTACTATGCTGCTTCATGGAAAGTCCCTGGGAATCACTGCAGTGGCTTGCTCATTTTCCTTATGGAGAATCCCTGGATATGACTGTTGTCTCTTAATGGCATGCTTCCTGGTGAATCGCTGAATACCACTCCTGTGGCTTACTATGCTGCTTCATGGAAAGTCCCTGGGAATCACTGCAGTGGCTTGCTCATTTTCCTTATGGAGAATCCCTGGATATGACTGTTGTCTCTTAATGGCATGCTGCCTGGTGAATCGCTGAGTACCACTCCTGTGACTTACTATGCTGCTTCATGGAAAGTCCCTGGGAATCACTGCAGTGGCTTGCTCAGTTGATTTATGGAGAATCCCTGGATATGACTGTTGTCTCTTTATCGCATGCTGACTGGTGAATCGCTGAGTACCACTCTTGTGGCTTACTATGCTGCTTCATGGAAAGTCCCTGGGAATCACTGTAGTGGCTTGCTCATTTGATTTATGGAGAGTCCCGGGATATGACTGTTGTCTCTTAATGGCATCCTGCCTAGTGAATGGCTGAGTACCACTCCTGTGACTTACTATGCTGCTTCATGGAAATTCCCTGGGAATCACTGCAGTGGCTTGCTCAGTTGATTTATGGAGAATCCCTGGATAGGACTGTTGTCTCTTAATGACATGCTGCCTGGTGAATCGTTGAGTACCACTGCTGTGGCTTACTATGCTGCTTCATGGAAATTCCCTGGGAATCACTGCAGTGGCTTGCTCAGTTGATTTATGGAGAATCCCTGGATATGACTGTTGTCTCTTAATAGCATGCTGCCTGGTGAATCACTGAGTACCATCCTGTGGCTTACTATGCTGCTTCATGGAAAGACCCTGGGAATCACTGCAATGGCTTGCTGAGTTGATTTATGGAGAATCCCTGGATATGACTGTTGTCTCTTAATAGCATGCTGCCTGGTGAATCACTGAGTACCATCCTGTGGCTAACTATGCTGCTTCATGGAAAGTCCCTGGGAATCACTGCAATGGCTTGCTCAGTTTCTTTATGGAGAACCCCAGGATATGACTTTTGTGGCATATTCGTGGTGAGTCTGTGCATATCACTGTTGTGACTAACTGGGATGCTAAGTGGGGCGTCCCGGAGTGTCAGTGGTGTGGATTAATAGGCTGCTTCTTGTAAAGTGTGTGGATATCACTGTTGGGGTATACTGAGATGCTTTGTGGCGAGTCCGTGGATATTGCTGTTGTGGTGAACTTGGCTGTTTTGTGTTGAAACCCTGGGTATCACTCTTTTGGCTAAATGGGATACGTCTTGGCAAGTCCCTGGGTATCACTGATGTGGCTTACTCAGCGGCTAAGTGGGAAATCACTGGATTTCACTGTTGTGGCTTTGTGGGCTACTACTCGGTGAATTCCTGGGTATCACAGTTGTGGCTTACTGGGCAGCTGTGTGGTGAATCCCTGGGTATCACAGTTTTCGTTTACTAGGGTGCTTCTTGGCAAGTCCCTGGGTATCACTGATGTGGCTTACTCAGCGGCTAAGTGGGAAATCACTGGATTTCACTGTTGTGGCTTTGTGGGCTACTACTCGGTGAATTCCTGGGTATCACAGTTGTGGCTTACTGGGCAGCTGTGTGGTGAATCCCTGGGTATCACAGTTTTCGTTTACTAGGGTGCTTCTTGGCAAGTCCCTGGGTATCACTGTTGTAGATTATTGGACTGCTTCGTGGTGAGTCGCTGGCCATGACTGTTTTGGCTTCCTGGGCTGCCTTGTGGTGAGTCCCTGGGTGTCACTGCTGTTGCTTACTGGACTTCTAAGTGGCAAATCCCTGGGTGTCACTGTTGTGGCCTTCTGGGCTGCTTCGTTTCGAGTTCCTGGATATCATTGTTATGGCTTACTGGGCTGCTATGTGTTGAAACCCTGCTGGCTATCACTGTTGTAGCTTACTGGGCTGCCTTCTGGTGAGTCCCTGGGTGTCACTGCTGTTGCTTACTGGGCTGCTCATGTAAAGCGCCTGGATATCACTGTTGTGGCCTACTGGGCTGCTTCGCGTAAAGCTCCTGGATATCACTGTTGTGGCCTACTGGGCTGCTTCGTGTCGAGTTCCTGGATATCACTGTTATGGCTTACTGGGCTGCTATGTGTTGAAACCCTGGCTATCACTGTTGTAGCTTACTGGGCTGCTACGTTGCAAATCCATGGGTATCACTATGTGTGGCCTATTGGGCTGCTTCACGTAAAGCTCCTGGATATCACTGTTGTGGCTCACGGGTCTGCCTTGTGGTGAGTTCCTGGGTGTCACTGCTGTTGCTTACTGGGCTGCCTTGTGATGAGTCCCTGGGTGTCACTGCTGTTGCTTACTGGGCTGCCTTGTGGTGAGTCCCTGGGTGTCACTGCTGTTGCTTACTGGGCTGCCTTGTGGTGAGTCCCTGGGTGTCACTGCTGTTGCTTACTGGGCTGTCTTGTGGCGAGTCCATGGTTGGCACTGTCGAAGCTCTTGGGGGGGAAAAGAAAGGTGTGGTTGTGAACACAGAAGTCTCGGATTGTACATATTGGGTGCTAGGCGCAGGGTGGTTTGAGGATTATTTGCCTTAGGATGAAAGAGTACATTTATGAGTCAACATTACTATTGATTTTCAGGAGGCGTGGGTTCTTATGCAATAGTCAGGTCATGATTAGGCATTTTTCACCCTAGGTAAAACATTTTTCAGATTAATTAGATGTTATTTAGGGCTGCTCATGAAACAGCCTGTAGCAATGGCATGGATTACTTAGTTGTAACCATAGGGTGTGGCAAATATATTTTAAGTGCGTTTTTTTTTTTTGTGGTTTGGAAGCTGATAGTAAGGTTTTCTAACGCGCACACCCATGCGGTGAACTGGCCCATGGAGATGCGACTGAGAAGCAAATAATTTAGCGCCAAGATGCCACTGTTGCCGAATGCTGAGCTAGCTGTAGTTCACACTTGAGTCTTGAGCACGTGCTATATCCCACAAAGCAATAATCAGATTTGACACAATGGCCCTGCGCCGTTTATCTTTCCTGTACAGACGAGAGAGCAACGGGGCTGATGCAGGCTGGGCTCTGCCCACTTCCTGCTCTTGGCATGTCCTTCGCCTTGGCTGCAAGTACACTGCTGCCCTGCTATACTTGTTGCCTTTCGATAGGTGGGCGTTATTTCTTAATGTTAGCCTTTCTCTTTTCAGAACAGGTTATTGGTTGCAGTGAGGAACACCACGACCATGTGTGTCGCTGTCTTGGACTTCTGCGTGTGTTTTACAGGACCATGCACTTTCTGCTTTACAACACTCCCCGTGAATCTCTGCATTCAACGCACACTTAATTTCATTGAACGCTATCCATCTAATGTAGTTTGTCTACTTTTAGCTACAATTGTGAGAGCCTCGGCTCTGAAAATGAACACAACCAAATAACCTGTTGCGTGGGACCCACTCGTGCGGGAGTGTCTACAATCACCCTTCAGCAGACTTTGCTTTCTCAGAGGAGACATATCCATGTGCAGATCAGTCTGGCCCCACCCACACAGGAAGTCTAACACCAAAATGCTGGACAATGCCCCTCTGAACGGGAGCCCCGCCAGCAAACCCAGGCACATGTGACATGCCTCTGCTTTCTAGGCCATTATCGGTGCAGTGTGGCAGCGGCGCGGTCTCTCTGGGCACAGAGAGCAATGGGTCACTTCTGTATTATCTTTACTAATTTAGGGGGAATATATTTAGGTGTCTGTGTTTCACTGACACTTTTTCTGTGCTGACTCTTCTGGCACAGAATTTGTTTTTACTTTGCGTTCTGTCTTGGTATGGTTTTGTAGGTTTTTCAGGTAAGCATGCTGGTGCCCTCACTGTGTGTGTGCTTTACACATGTTACTGAGCTCAACTAAATGTATTTTCTTGTCCTTCCAGTACCTTGCTATACAGGTAAAAAAATAACAGACCAATTCTAAATCACAGAACCCGAAAAGGCAGCTGTGTCTTTGGTTTACATTCAGGCGTGATCTGCACAATGCCTTCAGGTATTTGGCACTTGGAGGACTGAAGAAACTGCATAATAAGCAGGTTTGAGTTTTGCCAGTCATAGGTGCACTGCAAACAAGATCGTGTCCTACGGTGGGGGGCCGGGGAACCCCGTCTGGTACCTTCTTGGAACAACCAGTCTCTACCACGTTCAAGCTAGCTCAGGGGTCTGCAACCTGTGGCTTCCCAGATATTTTGCACTACGTCTCCCGTGAACCCTCACTGTTGACTATGCTAGTTAGGGCTGAGCGAGAGGTTTCAGCCTCCTGCTCCTCCATTTCTCCGGATATGCCATTCAGAGCAAGCAGAGATCAGCGAGTGGCATGGATCGCATATCGTGTGGCAACCTCCTCAACCTCCTCAAATCCCCATAAATCTGGCTGTTGACCCCAACACGAGGTCGAGTCAGCCCCAATCAGTGCATGTGGTGAGACCCTCAAGGCAGCATATGAGGGGAAAGCCACCCTCAAATGTCTGCACAGCCTCCTCACAGGGTACAGTGTTATTATTCTCAGCAGATATAATTAAATAAAGAGATGAAGCATTGCAACAATTGTCCAAAGGGAATGTTAAAGCCCCCTATTTTGGTAGCTACCTTAAGGATTGGCTTATTGTCCTTAACAGGTGCCCTACTGTGCTGTGAAAAAGAGCTGTCACTGGCCTTGAGAATCCAAACCTTAAGCAAGTGAACACCATGACTTTTAACAATCATAGTTTATAAGATTTGGGCGACATCCCTGCAAACTGTCTAAGTCTTCCTTACTGGTCTGTTCTTCCGTATGCACTCAGCTTGCAGTGTCTGCTCGTCGATGGCTTGACCCACATCATAGACTTCCATTGAGATGAGGCACAAGAGAGTGATGAGGGTCTGCCTCCCTGTTGCATGGTAGGTTTCATGTAGCCACTCTCCAGGGAGCTACCACCGTGCTTTTCTATGTATATGTAGTATATGTTGCTTCATACAGAGTGGGAAAGTGACCAAGTTTGGCAAATGCTGTTTACAAATATGCGCATGAGGGTGCAGATTGCCCGGGTCCAATTTTTACGAATAATATTGCCATGTGCAATGGAAATGGCATTATGAGTATGTGCCAAGATTGGTTGAGGTCGGACTGGTCTAGGCTACACTGGCGTGGCAATTAATACTTAGTTTGTACTCCTTCTTAAGGGGATTCTTCTTTTTTTTTTTTTTTTACTTTTACTGTATATTGGATCTATTGTGTTGAGTAATATAGGAATTTTTATTCCTGTAAGTAATTTGTATAACATATGAACTGTATTGGTATGTATTTTTTCATATTAATTTGAAAAGTTGCTTGCAACTAAATCAAATAAAAAAAAAAAGTGTATGCAGGGAGAAAAGGGATACAAACGTATCCTTTCCCTGGAAAGCTAGTCATATTGTGAGCCTCCTGCCAAATCAGTCCAGCTGAAAGGCAAGAGTGGGACATGATAACAGTTCTTTGCAAGTACACAGTGTTATCATTCTCAGTATACTGTTTGCCTGCCATTTTAGAAACAAAATATTATTATTGTTAGGGTATTGACTGAGTGCAGACCTAGTTTTCAGGGAGCAACGGAGCGCTTTACAAATCATAGGGGGAAGGACGTGGTGAGGGAAGTAGAGATACAAGGGAGCTAGGAGCAAACAGCGGGGAAGGTGGAGGGGCAGCCAATTTGGCAGGAAGGGCTCTGCAAGCAACCAGGGGAGGAAAATGGGGGAGCAGATTGCCTAGTCTCAGGTTAGGTGGGGAGTGGAGGGTTTGTGGATATAGGTATTAGAGAGGAGCCATTCCTGGAAGAGGAGTGGATTGACCTCCCTCATGAAGAGTAGAAGTGAGGGGGCCAGTCTGGAATTGATGGGGAGGAGGTTCCTGTGTCTTGGGTCAGAAACATTGAAGACCTGTCTTCAGGTTCTTTCCTTCCTGCACCGGTGGAGTTCAAATCTGCTCATGTCCTTACTTCTGGTGGATCATAGGTCTCCGTAGATGCTGGTTTTCTCAGTAATGTAGCTTGGGGACTTCAGGGCGACAGCCTTGTCGATGAAGCAACAGGTTTTGGAGACATGCTTGCAGCGGGAGCCACCCAGTTTGAAGAGGGTCAGAAGAGGGCATTGGCACCATCCAGGAGGGGGTGGACCAAGGCTTTGAGAGCAAATCTGATGTAGTTTTCGGGGATGAAGGGCCTGATTTTCCACAAAAGAGAAAGTCAGTACCAAGTCGTTTGTGTCCTCCTTGCTATGTGCTGTCTGAAGGAGAGGTGTCTGTCGATGCCGAACCCAAGCGACCTGGCCTAGGTGGCTAGACGGGATGTGAAGCTCTCAAGGCTCATAGTGGAGAGCCAGGTCTGGATGTCAGGGTGCTCGGTGTTGTTGGTCAGACTCTCTGCGTCAAGTTAGGGCACTGGAGCTACAAAATAACACTTATCATGTTTGCTTTACCATAGATGCTCAGTAAGAAAATGCCAATGGCTTTCTCATTATGCCCAGTAACAAATACTACCCATGTTACCCCAAAGAATTTAGTCTTGGAGGGGTTGAGTTTTAAGTAAGCACTGGACATCGAGGACAGGATTAATATGAGGCAGGCCTTGAGGCTGTGGATGTATCCAATGGAGGATATCTTGAGGGAGGGCTGTGTGTGATCTGAAAATTGGTGGATGTGGATGTTGGCAGTGGCGTAGCACAAATGTTGGGGGCCCCCTGTGAGCCATTCTGAGCCCCCCCCATGCTCCTTAACAAAGCGTGGGGCATGCCACACTCCAGATCGGCCTGGACTTCCACGGCTGTGCAATGTTCATGATGATCATGACGCTGCAGGAGCAGCCACTGCTCCAGGTGGAAGATGTATGTTTTTTTAATTAAAGCTTAAATGTTTCACCTAGAGTAGAAGGAAGGGGGTTAATGAGTTGTTTTATTGGAGGGTGTAAATATGTGCCACAAGTATGCAAAAGTGACTGTGCGTGGCGAGGGATCAGGAACCAACAATAACGTTTTCTGTTGGACCCCCTCTTACCAAGAAAATGGTTTGAATAATGGGTTAAAATGTTGCATTATACAACACAATTTCTGTGAACAATTGGGTAAAAGGCCAGACAGTTTTGTAGTCTAACTCATGAAAAAATCCAATACATGCAAGTCACCAACAGTGCCATTATAAAAAATATGTTCATGCTGGCTGTGCCATACATTTCCATGCTAGCTCCACCATTATATGCCAATATTCTCAAATATGAACATACTCATGTTCGCTCTGTGCATAATGCCAGTATTGATACTTTAAAACAAAATAACAGCTGGCTCTGCCAATATATGCCAGTACCCCTATGTAAGAAATTAGATTGGCCATTAAAAGTGCCATGCCACAATAAGAAACCATGTCCAAGCTGTTCCCAATGTAGGCCAGTCTAGACACCTAAGGACATTTATCACGCTTGCTTCAGCATGCTCAGTTAAAAAAAAGTTATGCCACAGTAAGCACAGACTGGCTGCAACAAAATGCTAGTCTAGCCACATTATAACCCACATGAAGTTGGCTTTGCCTACACATGCCAGTAAAACATGCCATGGTACTTAAGGATGTGTCAAAAATACTGCAGAGTTCCCCACACTCCAAAGGCTGTGCACACACACAAAATTACATTCATCCCCTCCCACCCACCAGTCACTCACCCATACATCTTCTCTCACATTCACTCACACTGCATTCTCTACAAAGGCACCCACCCAACCCCGTTCACCCACCAGTTACTCACCCATACACCTTCTCTCGGTTATCTGTGATTTCATTGCTGGGAAAAACATTGAGGGGTACTCGATATTTTATTAACCCATTATACACCCTTCCCAACATATTTTAGGATTGGTGCAATTATATAAACACACTACAGTCCTAGAATAGTTGGTTAAAAATACATATTGGGTGCCCCTCAATTTTTTTTTTTCCAGCAATTAAATCACTAGATATCCTTCTCTCACATTCACTCCCACTGCATTCTCCACATGGGCAAAAAACCACCCACCCAGATCATTCACACCAACTTAATCACATTCATCCATCAGTCACTCACCCATACACCTTCTCTCATGGCACATTCTGCATACAGGCACCCACCTAGAACATACATACATACATACATACATACATACATACACACACACACACACACACACACACACACACACACACACACACACACACACACACACACACACACACACACACACACACACACACACACACACACACACACACACACACACACACACACACACACACACACACACACACACACACACACACACACACACACACACACACACACACACACACACACACACACACACACACACACACACACACACACACACACACACACACACACACACACACACACACACACACTCATATTCATTCACCCATACACCTACTCTCACTTACACTCACACTGCATTTGTGCTGTAGCACCTTGAAGCATCTCGTACGCTAGATGGAATTACCAGTGACGATCTCGGACCCAAATAACCGGACAGACTCAAAGAATATGACAAAGTACTACTTTATTATCAAAATGAAATAAAGTAGGGAAATCAGGCAAACAACAAGCTGTAGTCCACATACTCACACACAAATTTGATTATACAAAGTTTTTATACATCGATATGTGTCATTTATGACATCACCCTATGTGGCAAACTGTAAAGCATATTGAAGGGAGGAATTGGTTAAGGGAACATATATACCTATATATCATGTAAGTATTAACAATGTTACTGGATGCCCCTTATGAGGTGGCCACGCCCTAAACCACCTCTAAATATGTATAATAATGATTATTGCAGAATAAAGGCAGTGGATTGGTCTTTGCAAAATTGTATAGCATGGTGCTACATAGAACATCTGATTGGTTAGCATGCTTTCCCAACCTTGGACTTTTGGCTCCTTAGCAGCACTTAAGCAACATGGACCTGAGATGCAGAGACTAACGTCAGACTTCTCCCCACTTTCCCAATTAGTCAATGATCTCTCATCGGTCTGGCCTTAACCCAAAGCTTCTCCCCTGTAGTTGGCCTTGCAGCCTATTCTCTATTCTGGGACTTTTAAGGGAGTGTGGGTACACTATTTTCTTTGTCGGGAGCTAAAGGAATAGCCCTTGTTTTCAACTTCTGAATCACATGTGAGGAGACCACACATTTGTCCATTTCGACTTTCTATTTACGGCTATTTCATTCAATTGTGCTGAGTGCTATTACTCCTGTCGGCCTCTAGAGACTTGCTTACTCGATCTTGCATAGGCTTTTTTCGCATCTTTAATTGTCCAATACTTGGCTCTTGCAGATGTTTTCCTCTTCACTTAATCTAAGAGAAATATGTCTTCCATAAATGGCTTATTCTTTTGACTCCCCATGTGCCTTGCCATTATTTCTTGAAGTAGCATACTTGATTATAGGCCAATAAACTCCTCTTTATTCCTCCCACAATGCTGTTTTTCCAGTGTCTCCTTACTCTGCAGCCCTGGTTTGTCTCTGTTAGGGAGAATTCTCAAAAATGTGCTAATTCCCTTGACCGTAGAGACCCCCAGCAAATTTGCTGGATTTTGAGTACTTGATTTTTTTTCCTGGAGAGGGTGTGACCCTTTTTTCCCACTCTCTCGTGTATTTTGATAAGTGTTTTACCCTTGTGTTTTCTTGGTTATGGAGTCTAACCAACTCCATAGGCATCATCTTTTGCAATTGTGTCACACAGCACCATCAGTGCAGTGACACAGGTAAGCTTTTCAGGCTTTCCCAAGGTTTAACTACCTTCTCTGGGATAAACTACTGTTTCCCAAAGTAATTAAAGTGAAATTGACTTTACTAGTCTTTTAAATTCCTAGACCCAGCCCCCCTATCTTACAATAGAGTGCTGGAGGGGTTACTTAGTACCCCCTGTGTCTACATACTCATGTAGCAGTCAAATGCTACCCTTTCCTCTCAGAATGGCTGGTGTCAGTGGTTTTACAACGAACTACCATGATTTTTCCCAACCGCAAACTATTCGTAGCTCCGGTAATGGTAACGTTAAATCACGGGAGCCATGTTTTACAAGATGGCGTCTGAGCCCCCTTTGTTTCTTTTTGGAAAGGTCCTTCTAGAGTTTTTCTCTGCACGCCAAACCAGGTTTGGTCCCTTTGTTCCATCGCCTTTGGCGAGCTTCAGGAGTGAAGACCGCCTCTGGGGCCTGAGTGTCTGGAGTGGACTGGAAGTGAGGGAGGTGCCCGGAACTCCCTGTGCTTAGTCTCCTAGGAGACCCAAATGCACTCTGTGGTGATTGGCTGGCTGACTGTCCGGCAAGGACAACCACCCTGCTGGGTGAGTAACAGCTAGGTTGGAATGAATGGGAGAGAACTGAATAAAAGACAAGTCTCTTGGCTTGGAAGTCAGAGTCGACCACTGGACGAAGGAACCTAAGAAGAGGACGGCTGATGCAACTCCTGGACCGTTGGTTTGCCCGGTGAAGCCCTGCTGCAGCTCCGAATCACCAAGTTCTAATCGACAGAGAAGCCCTGCAAGGCGGACTTCTCCCTTTGAGTTGGTGGGACCAATCAACTCCAAAAGTAAGCCACCTGGACACCCATCTCAGAGCTGGTTGAATTTCCTCAGAGTTGCTGCAGGAAACCGTAGGACCAGGGAGAGGGACACCAGTTTGTGTGCGTTGCTTACAAGCACCAGAATTGAAGTTTGCCAGTTGCAAGGTTTTTGACCAGTCCCATTGCAGTGCAGGAGTCCCCCGACATCCTCCCTTTTGTCCCCACGACTGAGGCCCAGGAACAGCGAGATCTGCAGGAACTGCTAGGAACAGAAGTCATAAACTGCCTCTTGTTCTTCATTGTAAGGTACTGTGAAACAAGACTCAGAGAACTTACCTCTTGCAGTGAAAGTGCTTGAAACTTTTGCAACTCGCAGGCCTAATCCACCTGTGACCCAACAAATGATTCTTCTTTTTACAAACTACCTTTAAGAACTTTTGCAGAGACTTTACTGTTTACTTATCAGAACCGCTTTATCCTATCCAAGACTTTAGCCCATTGACTTTGGCCTAGCCTATTGAATTGAATTGACTCTTCTGGTGAACAAGAGTATGTAAAGGGCGCCTGGCGAAGTCCTGATATGCCCAGGAGGGTACTTGTATGTAAATTGATAGAAATCAGGGTGAGAGATCCGAATACAGCTGTCACGTTTTTGAAGCTATTTTATTTTGCCTTCAAAAAGATTTTGCACAGATGAGTATTTTTAAACATTTACAAAACCTTCGATAAGCACGAAAGGTTGGTGGACAGATATTTCTTTTTTGCGAAATACAAGTGAGTATCGTCCTCTTTTCTTGCGGAGGAACAGTTTTCACAGTGATGCACGAGAATACAGTACAGGTAAGTGATGACAGAGGGTGTCAACAGGGTGCGACCCAGGACTGTGATAGGTCCGGGGGTACTAGAACAACAATAGTGAACACAACACTATCTACAAACACATATACACAGGGGTTGTGCCACAGAAAATCGACACGAAGGTGTTTCGCCAAGCTGGGCTGGGATTAAGCCCGAGGTAGTGGTGGCCTTCATCAGGATGGTCTCCTAAAGGATAGTTCCGGGACTTTTTTTTTATTGTCCCTACGGTTCGACCATGTGTTTTTAAGCATAAATCGGTAGATCGTAGAAAACTTTCCTATGGACCTTGCCCGACTTTTCGTCCATTAACGCACTCGAAATCAGCCGCCATTTTGTGATAATCCTATCATTTCCCCCCATCGACCTGGCTCACCTGCTTTTGCAGCACTAAATCAAATCCCCCGCCCCTGAAACAGACTTTATCAAAACATTCATATTCCCCGCCTCTATCCGTGACGTGACTGTGCTGCGTAGGCAAACGCGCCCAGGCGTCTTCTACGCGACTCCACACAGAACCCGGAAACCAACACAGATCAGCTCACAACACAGCGCGCCACAATTCGGAATATGAAACTGTACTTTTAAATCAAACCGCAATATTGTAAATTTGGTAAAGTTCATTTATTTGATATCAAATGTTTAGAGAATATTCAGCGATTTGCATTTTTCTTTGCTCTCGATCCAAAATAGTTCGTCTTGAGGCAAGCGATGTTCCTTTGCTGTACACAGGGTCTTAGATCATCTCACAATACAGCGCCACAATTCGGAATATGAAACTGTGGTTTAAAAGCAAACGGCAAGATTGTACATTTGGCAAAGTACATTTATTGGACATCAAATGTTTAGAGAATATTCAGCGATTTGCATTTTTCTTTGCTCTCGATCCAAAATAGTTCGTCTTGAGGCAAGCGATGTTCGTGTGCAGTACACAGGGTGTTGGTTTACGATAAAATAAGCTCTTCGGTCGCACTGATAATCGCATGGCTGTTCCAACAACGAGGCACTAGGCCACCACAACGGTCTGTATGTTGCATCTAGCCGTTAGTACCGCGTAAGGGCATACTCGTACTTGGCGATCGTCCCATAAAATGGTCAGGGTGGTAACGTTGTTCACGCGGAGAAGCAACTGGCGGTTGAAAAAGCCATCCGCCGGTGTCTGGTACTCGTGACACATACAATAATGAAGGATGTACCTGTTTTAAAAACATAAAAAATGAAATTAGTCTCACCATCAGATCTTTATAAAAATTATTCATTTTATATATTAGGTCGGGACATTATTTCATAGCTAGGACAGTGCAACTGGGTATTATACGTCAAGGGGGGGCTGTAGGATACTGAGACAGTCCCCCAGTGCAGGGGTTGACATGGAGGCAGTGCAGGTGGAGAGTGGAAGGGCCCAGGACCGAGGTCGCAGACAGTGGACCAGTTGTAGCAGGGGAGAGGGAGAGAGAAAGCAGAAGCAAAGAGGAAGGTTTTGAGGTGCTTCCGTAAAAGGAGATGGTTCTCCTCAAGATAGTGCGCGGTACAAAACAATATGCCACATAGAACGAACAAGTACAACTTAACCCGTCTTTAAAGCTACTGTATAGTAATTAAATTGTGGTATAAACTCATCTAAAGAGTTACTTACATTATATTTGCATTTTCCATTGTGTCTGTGCGTAGGGCAGCCCCGAAATACCACTCCTTCTATGCCGACGTTATTTCTTCTAATGAAAGAACATTAAATGGCTTTCGTTTCTGAAATTATATTCATTATCGTTTCTTACGTTATTGCCCCACACCCCCAAAAAGAAGTCTTTCGGGATGGTCCCGGCCTGTCAAGGTCAAATAACAATAGAACCTTATACTGAGTCGTGGGCCATTCCGGCACCCGAGCAAAAAATCAAAGCAGCTGACCTTCACTTTGAACGAGCACACATTCCTAGTTAGCTACATTCAGTGTAAGGCCATCTCACAGGACTTGAAATTTACACTCCATCTTTGCATTTTGTCTGCGTGCATTTGCAGCCCAAGCGAACCATAAATACGGAGACATTCTATATTTTTTGAAAAATGATTTATATTACTGTTTGGTTTAATTTAATGTGCAAATGAACAAGGGTGGAGAGACACATTGCATGTACACTGAGCAATCACTTTTATTTACACAATACATAGCTACACATATTCAATGGGCCTGCGACATGAGGAGACTCCAGAGCAAAGTCACAGGTGACACCCGGGTGATTCGCACTACTGCACGGTGAAGGGAGGGGCAAGGTTGGATAGACACATTGCATGTACACTGAGCAATCACTTTTATTTACACATTACATAGATACACATATTCAATGGGCCTGCAACATGAGGAGACTCGAGAGAACAGACAATCAAATTACAATCATTTAAACCGTGATGTGTATTTCTCAATGAGCTCTGCTTTAGGTGGACATGGAACAGAGGCAATGTTGGGTGGCAATGCAGTTGTCCCCTGCACAGGTTCGTTCACAACTCCATGTATGTGCCTATCTAGGACATCAACAATAAGTCTCTCAATAAACTCATATTGCATATCCTCAAACACTGGTTTGATCACCCATTGTTTACTTCTTTTAGTGAAGGCCTTATTGTAGCGAAGCGTCCCTAAAGTTCCGGTCGTCCTACTTTGTTGACGGCCAACATTATGGTTATGTGCCAAGACCGCTAGAAGAGTCCGATTTATCATGCCCTCCATGCCAAAATGCAATCGTTTTGGCCTGTACTTTAGGCACATACAATCTTTTCAATGGCTTTGTGAGTGGGTGATGAAGGAATCAACCACTTCTTCTTCCGTGCCTCCTCTGTGGACAAATGGCCATGTTCACAATTGTGGAAATGTTGGTTTGTGGTCCAGCGGTGAACGTTGCTACAGTGTAGCATTACTGACCGCCATTTTTCCAGTAGAATTTCCAACCACCCTCCACATGTTTTTGAGCTCCACCAAAGATGGTTGCTGATTGACTTGGACCACTGTGAAATACCTTGCATATCTTTTTTTTTACCTGCAGCCGACATTTTTTTATTGATTGTTTTTGCAAGATGCCAAACGTCAAATTGGTGATTTATATTTTTGTACTCTTCTCTCATTGTCTTGGCAATTGAAACGTGTCTGTCCGTGGCTATCAGGTCGATCACCATTCCCCGCGATTGTAGTTCTTGCAATGATGCTACAAAGCCAACTTTCTCCATGGCCACTGAGGATGTACTTTGTGACACCTGCACGACCACCGAACTCACAATTTTCTTACTTTCCATGTCCTGAAAGTGGTAGGTGCAGTACTTGGCTGAAAATCCTCGGCTGTCGCACTATCCATAACCGGCTAGCCTGAACCGTTTGCCCGCGAATGTACTATCAATAGACATTTTTTCCATTCTCCAAGCTTCGCTAATGGCTGGAAATAGATAATCGGTTTGGTATTTGTAGAATTGAGTTTTCGCAATGAAATGGATTCCCACAAACTGAAAGAAAGACTCTAACTTTTTAAAACCTGAACCACTAAAAAGTGCAGCCGCTGCACAAAGTAGATTGCCTGCTGGCAGTTGCCCCAGCATGGGTTGTGCAGACCATGAGAAAGGATGATATTTTGTACAGGTGGCATGTATTTTAAGGTTAGTGCCTCGAATTGCACGAGTCACATTAATCAATGGCTCCCCACATACTTCCCCACCAACCGAATGCCCACATTTCATCCGAATAATAATATTAATCAAACAACTATCGAATACAATGAATTTGGCCTCTTTCCTTATACTGTCACTCTGCATCCCAGCTGGTTCGGCCTGTAACGTTGAGGACATGTCACTCACATGAAAGGTAGAATCTCTGATATCGTCTTCCGCTATGTTCAGTGATATTGATGGTGTTTCATTGTCGTCCACTTCATTCTCTTCCATTGCAACATCTGTTCCTTCTCCGGCGATGGGTGAATAAAACAATTTCTTCAACTTTCTCGCGGTCTTAGTTTTTGCGGGTGTGGATTCTGTGAATTGATCTCCGACTGCATCCGAACTTCCAGGAGGACATTCACTATCAATGGCTGGTGGTGGTATAGCTCCGTTGTCAATCACTTCATATTCTTCCCATTGGCACGATGCATCTCCAGTCTCAAGTCCCTGCCAAAAGGTTTGACAAGCAACATCTCTCGTTCGCTTCACTGTCTGTGTAGATCTAGTTCGTACACCCACTCGCAACTAGAGGACAGATTGGAAAAGGGATGTTCAGTTTAAACACAACTTACAGTATTGAACTATTAACAGTGAAAAACAACATAATATAGTGACCAGGACACTAACCTTCTTTTGCTTTCGTTTCTTTGAAACTTTCTTGCCTCGAACTTCAACATCCGGACGCTGTTGCTCCGACTTGTGTGTGCATGTCTCCACTTCCTCTTAGGCTGCAACGACTATATTTTCATGATAAGCACATCCATCACGCACTGACGCTCCATCGACTCCCTGAAACATAGAACTTTCATTACTATGTATAATAATATTGAAAACACAAAATGTACTTGGGGACTAATACCCACGTACATCTCAATAGCAAAACACGAATGAACGCTTTGTGTAGAACATTCAAACGACAATTATTCACGCATTGTTGATCTAGTTAGATGGAACTGTCAAGATCCATACCTCGGGCTCCTCATAGACTTCCATTGATGATATTATTGAAGATGATGCTTCAGTAACTCCCTGAAACACAGTAATTGCATTAGTATGGTTTTCTATTTTGTTAAAAAGAACATAAACTTTGTGCAGGCGTCAACGGCTCATCTAAATAGACCTGCACAAATGATCAGTTGTCTAAAATAAATAATGGATATGTAAATATGATTCCATTTGCGCGATCGTTGGAAGTGTCACCACCCAGAGATCTGCATCAACTACTAGGGGTGATGTTCTTGTAGAAGAAGCTCCGTCATCTCCCTGAAACATAGTACTTGCGTTAATAAAGAAGGAAGTATAGCGGATGTAATCACGTCATATGATTTCGCTTGATCGAACTGTCAGTATCCATACCTCGAAATGCATAAGAACATCAAGGGACGATGTAACTGCGGTGCACACTTCTGCAAGCTGTTGCGCCGACCCGTAACTGCATGCTCCCCCTTCTTCTTGGACTAATGCTCCATCGACTCCCTGAAACATAGGACTTTCATTAGTAATGAACACAATATTGAAAAAAGAAGACACATAGGAGGGCGACGACAGAAGGACATATCAATGGCTAAAAACGAAAGAAACATTGTGTGTAACAATCACGCTACAAGAATGCAAGATCTGATGATCTCCATCGATGGAACTGTCCGGAAACGTACCTCGAGCATCTGAGTGACATCAACGGTTGTCGTCAATACGTTGGACTCCTCAGCATCTCCCTGAAAGACAGTACTTGCATTATTTTGGATAACAATAATTATAACTGAAAACAAAGACTAGAGGACGAGTACAAGGGTGTACCATTAGGTAAAATAATTACACGATAAATTAAAACTATTGATTTACATGCCTAAAACAAGTCAGTGGCAGAATAGCCAAGTAAGATTACCCGATAGGCGCTTGAAGTGGCTGATGAGTGCAATAACGACACGGATGGATCATATTGAGTGGCTCGATATACATAACAAAATCAACGCTCAGTAGTGTGGTCCTGGTATAAATGTTTGCAGTCAGAAAGATTGTGTGGGGAAATCCACATAAACACAAACAGTATAAGCAGTATAGTTTCTTGTGTGATTAATGTAAACATCAGGATCTGGAGAAACATACAATGCTTCATACACACGGATGCTAAATGGCATATATGTTGATGTTAAAAATTGCAAAAAACAGTGGTAGAAGGAGGACAGCAAGAGGTGAACCAGAACGCGGTTTGGACCTGTACTGGACGAAGGATGTCCCTAGGGGCATTGGAATCTACGGGGGTCGCTCAGTCCCAGAAGTGTTTCCACACTACGGTGATATTAAGTCCAGTTTTTACTGTGTCCAATCTGTGGACCCATTTCTGTTCAAGCCTAGTGAGGGCTCACACATACGGGTCATATCTGACGCTTGTCATGCCCCCTCACCACTGGCCGAATGTTGGACACCAATAACCACGGCCGTTACTCAATCCTATCTTGCCCTACCCCACTCTCCATTGGGCACCCCATTGGCTGGCCAGCCCGGCTGGGTTGTGCTTTTAACCTATGGTATCTGCACTCCTTGGTAGCATCCATTACCGCGAGGAGCGCAGACGCTTCTACAACAGGCTTTGGTAAGTCACACTGCTAATTATGCTCTTTTCCTCATTTTGGTAGTTCGGAACAGACAGCCTAGGTACCTCCAGCATTTCCTACCTGCTGCACTGTCCCTTTATAGTTAACTCGTGCACTGTAGAGGCTTTTAGTCCTCTTTTAGACATCAGTAAAACAAACGCGCACGGCAGCACCATTCTTGTAAAATGATTGGAAAATGTTATATGTCTAAAAACACGGCGCTGGCAGCATTTAGCTTCCACCCTGATCCAGCACAAGTACACCTTTAGCAATGTCAAGTCACGGAGCATAAAAACTGCCACAGCACAATTTTGTGGACTTTGCACCCACCACAAAATCGTATTGCAATCTCCTCTTGCACGCTCGTGTTACTTTTAATCACAGTAAACTGCGTTTTATAGCCCATAGTTCACCATGGCTTCAAAACTTGATTCCTGCTACCGATAGGATACCAAAATGATAGCCCTTACCTGTTGGCTCTGTTGACAAACACCACTCTCACAAGACACCCACACCACCGGTGTCCCTCATTCCGGGTCCAATACTCACCCCTCCAACACATCCCATGCTGGATGTACTTGGGCCTTTTGTTTTTTCCTTGAAATACACGGTCTCCCCAACACGTGGAGATAACGGTATACTTACCTTTGTTTCTATAGCTCCCAGAGACCATAGGCTTTAGTAAGTAGCCTGAGTGACCCGATTCACACGAGTTTTCTCATGCTCCCAAGAGTCCGGCAACCATAACAGGACTCCAGCACAGCGTCCCCGCTGCACCACAGCAGACGGTAAGCTGTTCTATTGTAATACACTTCTAGTGTATTTTTAGGCACCAATCAGCCATTATTTATTAATACGTAAATGAAACCTAAATTACCTGAGATCCTGACAGCTATCCCCTTCCCCCACAGATTTCCTTTACGGACAGAACCTTTATTAAGAGACCATCCTGATGAAGGCCACCACTACCTCGGGCTTAATCCCAGCCCAGCTTTGCCGAAACACCTTCGTGTCAATTTTCTGTGGCACAACCCCTGTGTATATGTGTTTGTAGATAGTGTTGTGTTCACTATTGTTGTTCTAGTACCCCCGGACCTATCACAGTACTGGGTCGCACACTATTGACACCCTCTGTCATCACTTACCTGTACTGTATACTTGTGCATCACTGTGAAAACTGTTCCTCCGCAAGAAAAGAGGACGATACTCACTTGTATTTCGCAAAAAAAGAAATATCTCTCCACCAACCTTTCGTGCTCATCGAAAGTTTTGTAAATGTTTAAAAATACTCATCTGTGCAAAATCTTTTTGAAGGCAAAATAAAATAGCTTCAAAAACCTGACAGCTGTATTCGGATCTCTCACCCTGATTTCTATCAATTTATATACTCTTCTGGTGAACTCAATGTATTTGCACTGTCTAAGAATAATTGTAGTCTTTTATGTTCTGATACCTTTTCCCTTTTACTTACCTTCTTTTAAGAGTGTAAAGTACTGAAGTATATTTGTGTATGATTATCTGATTGCCTCCTTCTAATGAATGTTTTATAACCGACTGGTAAATAAATTGATAAGTATTTATCCAAGAAACCTTGAGTGTAAGAGTTTATTTGAACACCTGTGATTGTAGACCTCTGTGTAACATCATTACTGCTCACATTCCCTTCTTGAGATAAGCCTGGCTGCTTAGCTCCGCTACCAAAACTGTTTAGTACAGACTTATACCAAAGGTTGGTTTGCTTCCACCTGTAGTCATAGTTGTGTGTAGTGTTCCCAAAGGGCACTGCATACAAACTTTGCCTAACAGTCTCTGAGGTAGCTTGACATGATCCGACGTCCATCTTTCCATCATGGCCGCTTTACTCGTGTTATAGTTTCTACTGCAGTAACCCTCTATATGTCTTGACTACCTTGCGTTTCTGCATATATACACTTACTAGTCAGAAGGTTAGTTTATCTTCTTTGCATATATGATATTTTCTTATGTGATTATATGTTTTTCTTATCACTTCAGTTACATCTGTATTCTTTAAGTATTTGCATATCATTTGGGTACATCTCAGTATCTCTCCTTCATGACATTACTCTGCCCACTTCAGATTTCACTTATAGCTCTATGGTGTCCAATGGTGTCTGCCGACATCCTTCCACCCATTCCGTGCAAGGGTATTTACTTATTTATTTATTTTTTGGTAATTTATATAGCGCCTATTCACTTAAACAAGCATTTCAAATCGCTCCAATGCAGAGAGGGAGAGTAAAAATGACATTCATAATAGGCCTTGAACATTCAGAATGGGCAAGTGTATAGCGTTAGAGGTACATCATAGAACAAAATACAGAACTGATTACAACATATGAACATAAATTATTGTACGTGCCTGGTGGTCATTGCAACAATGCAGGAGCTTTTACATAAATAAGGGGGAGATAGGGAGAGCGATTGGAGGGTTTGATGAACAGAGCAATGAGACTATCTTTGTGCATGACAGCAGCTCTGAAAGTGTAAGTGCTTTAGTCATAACGGAGAGGAGGGGGAGAGGATGCAGGAAGAGGCACACACACTTGGCAACAGATGTAAAGCATACCTAATTTCGATTTCTAGCAGAGGCACACTGGGAGCACAAAAACGAAAATGGTAACAGATTTAAAGCATACCTAAATTCATTTTTTAGCAGAGGCACACTGGGAGCAGAAAAACGAAAATGGGAACAGATGTAAAGCACACCTAAATGCGATTTCTAGCAGAGGCACACTGGGAGCACAAAATCAAAAGTGGCAAGAAGAGAAGAGTCAAAAGAAATCGAGTTAGGTGAGCTGCCAACTCACAGTAAAGCTGTAGTGGTGCAAGTGGTTCTTGGGGCCAGGTACTGCCTTCAGTGTCCAGAGGACTTTGTTGTGGTGTGTTGACACTGTGAAGAAATAAGAGGGTGGCCTTCGGTACCTTGCATGCCCAGACAGGCACAAACTGGAGCCTTAGGAGTAGGGCCTTGGATTGGGGGGGCTGACTTTCACCTCCCGGCTTCAGGATTGGCCAGTAAGAAGGAGTAACTGGCCAATAATGCTGCAGCATCAAGCTGCAACAGGTAGGGCTGAGGAGGGCACTCATCGGGGGCCATGTTGGAGGTGGTAAAGGCACACAAATAATGGGCAATCATGTTCAAAGCAAGGCCCCCAAAGCACATTCAAACTGGCCGCATGATGGGGGGAGAGCAGTAATAAATATGGCAGTGAGCACTGCATTGAAATTCAAAAAAGTGCCCCACAAGCTTTGGGCTCCACTGTTGCTTACATGCTGTAGGAAGATGGATGCATGCCCGTATAGAAAGCAGATCCTCATGGTGTTGGGGGAAGCTCTGTGAGGCCCAAGATGTTTTCCAGTCCAACTTCAATGGAAAGTCAAGGCACGTTTGATACAGTTGTATGAGTGCATACCGTCTCTCATGCACTCAATGTGGTATTGGAATGATACATGATGTCCCAAATAGGGCTCTTATCCTGCTATTCGAGTATGATGTAGGTGAGGGGGTGGGAGCTAGGGACGACGTGTCCACCTGCTCCTCTACATTCCCCCCTCTGATCGAGTTCTCCACCACCTTCTCCTCTTCAATTTTCTTCATCTTCTCTTCGTACTGTGGTTTCTTTGGGATCCATATATTTGTCAACCCCCTCAGGTGACTTGCATTCTTCATATGTTCATCCACACTCCAGGTCATGTGACAGCAATCCCCAGATGGTGGACAGAATATCCAAAATCCTACATATTTCTTATGATCCTTAGGGTAGTAGAATTTTGTTCCTGGGGGTACCAGGGGACTTTTATGTATATTCTCATGGGT